>NC_064834.1:94562648-94862648 GCF_024166365.1 Elephas maximus indicus
GAAGTATCAACTTGTAAACTTGCATCGAATAGTAGCCTTAACTAGTACTCTTGCCTTAAGGAGTGGCCTGAACTAGGACTCGTGCCTTAGCTAGTACTCTTAACTAGTACAGTGCCCATAGCTAGTATCCTGAACTAGTAGCCTTCTCTTAACCAGTAGCGTTGCCTAAAATAGTACCCTGGCCTTCTCCAGTAGCCTTAACTAAGACCCTGGCCTTCACTGGCAGCCTTAACTAGTGCCCTTAACTAGTACCCTCGCATTAACTTTTAGTCTTAACTAGTAAACTGGCCGTATCAGTACCCAGAACTACTACCCTTGCCGTAACCAGTTGCCTTAACTAGTACCCTGGCCTTAACTAGTAGTATTCACTTGTATTCTTGCATCAACTAGTAGCCTTAACTAGTACTCTTGCCTTAAGTAGTGGCCTGAACTAGTACTCGTGCCGTATCTAGTACTCTTAACTAGTACAGTGCCCCTAACTAGTATCCTGAACTAGTAGCCTTCTCTTAACTAGTCCCTTAACTAGTAGCCTTCTCTTAACTAGTACCCTTAACTAGTAGCCTTGCCTTAACTTGTACCCTGGCTTTCTCCAGTAGCCTTAACTAAGACCCTGGCCTTCACTGGCAGCCTTAACTAGTACCCTTAACTAGTACCCTCGCATTAACTAGAAGTCTGAACTAGTACCCTGGCCGTATCAGTACCCAGAACTACTACCCTTGCCGTAACCAGTTGCCTTAACTAGTACCCTGGCCTTAACTAGTAGTATTCACTTGTATTCTTGCATCAACTAGTAGCCTTGACTAGTACTCTTACCTTAAGTAGTGGCCTGAACTAGTACTCGTGCCTTAGCTAGTACTCTTAACTAGTACAGTGCCCCTAACTAGTATCCTGAACTAGTAGCCTTCTCTAAACTAGTCCCCTTAACTAGTAGCCTTACCTTAACTTGTACCCTGGCTTTCTCCAGTAGCCTTAACTAAGACCCTGGCCTTCACTGGCAGCCTTAACTAGTACCCTTAACTAGTACCCTCGCATTAACTAGTAGTCTGAACTAGTACCCTGGCCTTATCAGTACCCAGAACTACTACCCTTGCCTTAACCACTTGCCTTAACTAGCAACCTGGACTTAGCCAGTAGTATTAACATGTACCCTTGCATCGACTAGTAGACAACACTAGTACTCTTGCCTGAAGTAGTGGCCGTAACTCGTTCCTTGCCTTACTAGTAGCCTTAACTAGTACTCTGAACTAGTACAGTGGCCCTAACTAGTATTCGGAACTGGAAGCCTTGTCATAACTAGTACCCTTAACTAGTCGCCTTGCCTTAAGGAACAGTCTTAACGCCTACCCTTGCCTTACTAGTACTCTTAACTTGTAGCCAAACCTTAACTAGTACCCTTAAGTCGTAGCCTTGCATGGACTAGTAGCCCAGCTTTAACTAGTACCCTGGCCGTCACTAGTACCCTTGCCTCAACTAGCACCCTGGCATTAACTAGTAATCTTAATTAGTACCCTGGCCTTATCGCTATCCATAACTACTACCCTTGCCTTTACCAGTTGCCTGAACTAATACCCTGGCCTTAACTAGAAGTATCAACTTGTAAACTTGCATGAAATAGTAGCCTTAACTAGTACTCTTGCCTTAAGGAGTGGCCTGAACTAGTACTCGTGCCTTAGCTAGTACTCTTAACTAGTACAGTGCCCCTAGCTAGTATCCTGAACTAGTAGCCTTCCCTTCACTAGTAGCCTTGCCTTAACTAGTACCCTGGCCTTCTCCAGTAGCCTTAACTAAGACCCTGGCCTTCACTGGTAGCCTTAACTAGTACCCTTAACCAGTACCCTCGCATTAACTAGTAGTCTTAACTAGAACCCTGGCCGTATCGCTACCCATAACTACTACCCTTTCCGTAACCAGTTGCCTTAACTAGTACCCTGGCCTTAACTAGTAGTATGAACTTGTACCCTTGCATCAACTAGCAGCCTAAACTAATACTCTTGCCTGAAGTAGTAGCCTTCACTTTTACCTTGCCTTCCTACTAGCCTTAACTAGTACCCGTCCATTAACTAGTACTCTTAACTAGTACAGTGGCCCTAACTAGTAGCCTGAACTAGTACCCTTGCCTTAGGTAGTCCCTTTTCCAAACTAGTACCCTTCTTGAGTACCCCTATGGTAGGGTATGGTACAGTAGGGTGTCATAAGGTAGGGTAGCATACGGTAGAACAGAGAAAACAGAATCCAATAGAATAGAAGAGGATAAGTCAGGATAGCTTAGTTTTGTGTAGGGTATGGTAGAGTAGCATAGGATGGAATAGAGAAAAGAGAAAACGAGAATCCAATACAACAGAATCGAAAAGAAGAGACTAGATGAGGAAAGACTAGGGCGGGATAGGGTTCTGTCGAATAGAAGAGCATAGAATGGTATGGAATGGAGTCAAATGCAGTCAAACCGAGATGAATAGACTAGAAAAGAGTTGAATAGAGCGGAATAGCACCGAATAGGGACATATAGGGCTGAGTCGAGCCCAATCGAGCCCAATAATCAAGTCCAATCGACCAGATTCGAGCTGAATGGAGCCGAATGGAGCTGGAATGAGCCCAATAGAGACCAAGAACACGAGCCAAGCTAGATCGAGCCAAATCGCACCTAATCGCATCCTATTGCATCGAATCTCGTCAAAGTCCATCCAATCCCACCAAAACCCATGGAATCTCATGAAATCTCACCGAATCCCGTCCAATTGTGTCCAATCGGGTCGAACTGAATGCAATCGAATTCAATAGAACAGCTTAGAGTAGTGTAGGTTAGGCTGAGATTCAATAGGGTAGGGCACAGAGGAATAGACTAGAGAAGCATAGAGTAGAAGAGAATACAAAGAGTAGAATGGAGTAGAGTGGAGTAGAGTAGACTAGTCAGAGTCGAGTAGTGCAGAATAGAGATGAATAGATCCAATTCGAGCTGAATCGAGTCGAATGGAGAGGAAATGAGACAAATCTCCATGAATCGAATAGATTAGAGTAGGGTGGGGGAGAAGAGAATAGAATAGTGTAGAATGGAGTCGAACAGAGTAGAATGGTGTGGAATGGAGTCGAATGAGCCAAATAGAGACGAATAAAGTAGAAAAGAGTTGAATAGAGCTGAACAGGGCCGGATAAGTTTGGATCGAGCCTAACGATGCTGAATCGAGCAGAAGCGAGCCAAATTGACCCGATTCAAGCCAAAGAGAGCTAAATCAAGCCAATTCAAGCCTAATCCCATGGAATCGCCTTGAAAGGCATTGAATCGAATCGAATCGATTAGAGTAGAGGAGGGTAGAGTAGGAGGGGTTAGACTAGAACAGAACACAAGAGAAAGAATCGAATCGAATGAAGTAGAGACGAGGACGGTAGAATAGAGTCCAATAGAGTTGAACAGAGCCAAACAGAGCTGAATGCAGCCGAATCCACCAAATTCGAGGTGAATCGAGAAGAATCATGTCGAATCGCGTTGAAAAGTGTCGAATCCAATCAAATAGTTTAGTGTAGTGCAGGAGAGATGAGGGTAGGGTAGGGTAGAAAAGAATAGATTAGAATAGAACAGAAAGAATAGAGAAGAGTAGACTAGAAGTCAAATCGAGTCAAATCCTGCCGAAACGAGCCGAATAGAGAGGAAAAGGGCCAAGTCCAACCGAATCGAGTTGAATTCGCACAAAAAGGAGCTGATTCGAGCCGATATGACCTGAATCAGGCCGAATCCCGTTCAAGTCTGTTGAATAGAATAGAACAGATTACCGCAGGCTAAGTTAGAGTAGGGTAGGATAGACCAAAATGCAGTAGAACAGAACAGGATAGAAGAGAACTGAAAGAATAGAATAGGGTCGAGTAGTGCAGAGTCTAGAAGAACAGAGTTGGATATTGCCGACTAGAGCAAAATAGAGCCCAAAAGACCCAACGTGATAGAAATCAAGATGAATGGTGCCGAATCCCGGGGAATCATGCTGGATCGCGTCGAATCCCGTTGAGTTGCATTGAATCCCATCCATTCAAGTCCAATCAAATCGAATCGATTAGAATAGACTAGAGAAGGGTAGAGTACAAGACAATAGAAGAGAGAAGAATACAGTCGGATGGAGTAGAATGGTGTAGAATGGAGTTGAAAAGAGATACTAGAGTTGAGGAGACTCATAGAGCCATATAGAGTTGAATAGAGCCTATTCAAGCTGAATAGAGCTGACCAGGGCGAAATGGAGCCGATTAGAACTGAATCGAACCGATTGGAGCCCAAGAGGGATGAATGGAGTGCAACGGAGCCGATTGGCGCCGAATCGCATCGAAATGCGTGGAATCGAATCCAGTGGAATAGATTAGAGTAGGGTTGGTTAAAATAGAGTAGAAGAGAATTGAACACAGTAAAAGAGAATAAAAAGAATACAAGAGAATCGAGTCCAAAAGCTTAGAGCAGAGCAGAATAGTGTAGAGTAGAACAGAGTCGAATAGAGTCGAGTCGAGCCAAACGGAGAAGAAACAAGGCAAATCGCGTTGAATCCCCTCGAACCAATTCCAGTCAATTAGGGTAGGGTGGAGTCAAATAGTGTTGAGTGGAGTAGAATGCTGTGCAACGCAATCGAATGGAGTCGAAAAGAGTCGAAAAGAGCCGAATAGTGCTGAAGAGGGCCGAAGAGGGCCGAATCGAGCTGAATTGAGCCAAATCCAGCAAATCGAGCCGAATGGAGCCGAACCCAGCTGAATCGACACTCTTCGAGCCAAATGGAGCCGAATGGACATGAATCGAACCAACTCGACCTGAATCGTGTCCAAATTCATGGAATCGAATTGAACAGATTAGAGTAGGGGAGGTTCGGGTATGGCAGGGTGGAATAGGGCAGAGTAGCATAGAATAAAACAGAAGAGGATAGAAGAGAACAGAACAGTACAGAACGAATACAGAAAACAGTAGGCTAGAGTAGCGTAGAGGGAAACAGAGTAGAGTAGAATAGATTCGAACAGAGCTAAATAGAGCCAAACTGAGCCGAATCGTGTCCAAATGGGTTGAATCCAATCCAATGGATTAGAAGAGATTAGAGTTGGGTAGCATAGGGTAGGGTAGACTAGAGTAGAATAGAACAGAACAGAATAGGAAGAATAAAGAAAATAGAGAAGAGTAGACTAGAGTACGATAGAGTAGGCTAGTGTAGAATAGGGTAGACTCGAATACGGCTGAATAGAGCCGAATGGAGTCGAAATGAGAGGAATCACGTCTAATCGACTCGAGTAAATTAGAGTGGTGTAGGATAGAGTAGAGCAGAATAGTGTAGAATGGTGTGGAATAAAGAGTAGAATGGAGTCAAATAGAGACGAAAAGAGTAGAGAAGAGTCGAATAGAGCAGAATAGGGCCGAAAGAGGCCGAATTGAGCAGAATCGAAGCAATTCAAGCCAAAACGAGCCGAATAGAGCCAAATCGAATCGAATCGAATCGAGCTGATTCAAGCTTAATCACGTCGAATCCCGTTCAGTGCATCCAATCCAATCCAAACGTCTAGATTAGAGAAGGGGAGGGGAGGGTGGACTAGAATAGAGTAGAGTAGACTAGAAGAGATTAGAACAGAATAGAAGGAAAAGAATAGAGTAGAAAAGAGTAGGGTCGAATAGACTCGAATAGAGTCGAATAGAGCCGAATAGGCCAAATAGAGACGAATAGAGAAAACAGAGCTGAATGGAGCCGAATAGAGACGTAAAGGAGCCATATAGAGCCGATTCGCACCTAATCGAGCTGAATCAAGCAGAATCACGCCGACTGTCACTGAATAGCGTCGAATCACATCGAATCACGTCGAATCGCGTCAGATCACATCGTTTTGTGTCGGACCGGGTCGAATCGCTTCGGATCGCATCGGATTGCATCGAATGTCGTCGAATCACGACGAATCACGTCCCATCACGTCCAATACCTTCGAATTGCGTCCAATCTCCTAGAATTCTGCTGAATCACGTCGAATCGTATGGAATCTCGTCTAATCTCTTTGAATCCCGTCAAATGCCTTCGGACCTTGTCGAATCCCGTCGAATCCTGTCAAATCGCGTCGAAGTGAATCGAATTGAACCAAATAGATTCAAGTAGGGTGGGTTTGGGTGGGGTGCAGTAGGCTTGGGTAGGGTAGGATAGAACAGAGTCCAACAGAATAGGAGAGAACAGAACAGAAGAGAAAGAATCCAGCAGAATAGAATAGAGGAGAAAAGAGTCAGATAGTGCAGAACATAGCCGAATTGAGGCGAATGGAGACAAAACAAGATGAATCGCGTTGAATCGCTTCGAATCGGGTCAAATCGAATCCATTCGAATAGATTAGGGTAGGGAAGGGTAGACGAGAATAGAGGAGAATAGTGCAGAATGGTGTGGAATGGATTAGAACGGAGCCGACTAGAGACGAATCGAGTAGAAAAGAGTCGAATAGAGCATAGTTGGGCCGAATAGGGCCAAAGAAGGCCTAATCGAGCAGAATCCAGCAGAATCGATGCCATTGGAGCTGAATGGAGCAAAATGGAGCCCAATCGAACCGATTCGAAGCGAATTGATCTGATTCAAGCCTAATCGGGTCGAATGGCGTGAAAATGCGACGACTCGAACAGAATCAAAGATTAGAGAAGGGGAGGGGAGCGGCTGGGAGGGTAGAACAGAACAGAATAGAACAGTACATAACAGAAGGAAGAGAATATAGCACAGTACGGTAGAGCAGAGAAGAGTAAAGGAGAGAAGAGTAGAGTCGAACAGAGTGAACTAGTGCAGAACAGAGCTGAATAGAGCCAATTCTAGCCGAATCGAGCCCAAGGGAAAGAAAACGTGATGAATCGCGTCGAATAGCGTCCAATCGAATCCATTAGAATAGATTAGAGTAGGGTAGGGTAGGGTAGAACAGAATAGAGTAGAATCGAGTCGAATGGAGTTGCATAGAGAAAACTAGAGTAGAAAAGAGTCGAATCGAGCCGAATAAGGCTGAACCAAGTCGAATTGAGTTGAAACAAGCTGAATCGAAGCGATTCAAGCCAAATCGAGCTGAATCGAGCTGATGGTGCCGAATGAGCCGATTCAAGCATCATCGCGTCCAATCCCATTGAAATGCTTTGAATCGAATCCAATGGAATAGATTCGAAAAGGTTAGGGTCGGGTGGTTTTTGATAGGGTAGACGAAAGTAGACTAGAGTAGAGTAGACAAGAGAAGTCTAGAGTAGTAGCCTAGACAAGACAGCTGGACTAGTCAGACTAGTGGTATAGATCAGTAGGCTAGACAACTAGCCTTGAAGAGTCCCCTTGCCCTGACAAGTCCCCTAAATTCTGAATCTGAACTACTCCCCTTGCCTTAACTAGTATCCTGAACTAGTAGCCTTGTCTGAACTAGTAGCCTTAACTAGTAGCCTTGCCTTAAGTAATAGTCTTAATGTCTACCCTTGCCTTACTAGTACCCTGAACTAGTAGCCCTGCCTTAACTAGGACCCTGGCCTTCACCAGTAGCCTTCACTAGTACCCTGGCCTTCACTAGGAGCCTTGCCTCAACTAGTACCCTTAACCAGTACCCTCGCATTAACTAGTAGTCTTAACTAGTACCTGGCCTTCTCAGTCCCCATAAGCCCTACCCTGGCCTTAACCAGCTGCCTTAACTGGTACCCTGGTCTTAACTAGTAGTATTCACTTGTACCCTTGAATCGACCGGTAGCCTAACCTAGTCGTCTTGCCTTAAGTAGTAGCCTTCACTTGTACCTTGCCTTAACTAGTATCCTTAACTAGTACCTGTGCCTTAACTAGTACTCTTAACTAGTACAGCGGCCATAACGAGTAGCCTGAACTAGTAGCCTTGTCTGAATTAGTCCCCTGAACTAGTAGCCTTGCTTTAGGTAATAGCCTTAATGTCTGCCCTTGCCTTACTAGTACCCTAAACTAGTAGCCAAGCCTTAACTACTACCCCTAACTAGTAGCCTTGCCTTAACTAGTACCCTTGCCTTAACCAGTTGCCTTAACTAGTACCCTGGCCTGAACTAGAAGTATCAACTTGTAAACTTGCATCAAAGGGTAGCCTTAACTAGTACTCTTGCCTTAAGTAGTGGCCTGAACTAGTACTCGTGCCGTATCTAGTACTCTTAACTTGTACAGTGCCCCTAACTAGTATCCTGAACTAGTAGCCTTCTCTAAACTAGTCCCCTTAACTAGTAGCCTTGCCTTCACTAGTACCCTGGCCTCTCAAGTACCCTTAACTAAGACCCTGGCCCTCACTGGCAGCCTTAACTAGTACCCTTAAGTAGTACCCTCGCATTAACTAGTAGTCTGAACTAGTACCCGGGCCGTATCAGTACCCAGAACTACTACCCTTGCCGTAACCAGTTGCCTTAACTAGTACCCTGGCCTGAACTAGTAGTATTCGCTTGTAATCTTGCATCAACTTGTAGCCTTAGCTAGTACTCTTGCCTTTACTAGCAGCCTTAACTAGCACCCGTGCCTTTACTAATACTCTCAACAAGTACAGTGCCCCTAACTAGTATCCTGAACTGGTAGCCTTGTCCTAACTAGTACCCTTAATTAGGGGCCTTAGCTTAAGGAATAGTCTTAATGGCTACCCTTGCCTCAACAAGTACCCTTAACTAGTACCCTTGCATTAACTAGTAGTCCTAACTAGTACCCTGGCCTTAACTAGTAGTATTCGCTTGTAATCTTGCATCAACTAGTAGCCTTAACTAGTACTCTTGCCTTAAGCAGTGGCCTTAATTTGTACCTTGCCTTAACTAGCAGCCTTCACTAGCTCCCGTGCCTTTCCTAGTACTCTTAACTAGTACAGTGCCCCTAACTAGTATCCTGAACTGGTAGCCTTGTCCTAACTAGTACCCTTAACTAGGAGCCTTGCCTTAAGGAATAGTCTTAATGGCTACCCTTGCCTCAACAAGTACCCTTAACTAGTACGCTTGCATTAACTAGTAGCCTTAACTAGTACCCTGGCCTTATCAGTACCCAAAACTACTACCCTTGCCTTAACCAGTTGCCTTAACTAGCAGCCTGGAGTTAGCCAGTAGGATTAACATGTACCCTTGCATTGACGAGTAGACTTAACTAGTACTCTTGCCTGAACTGGTGGCCTTAACTAGTACTCTTAACTAGTACAGTGGCCCTAACATGTATTCTGAACAAGAAGCCTTGTCGTAACTAGTACCCTTAACTAGTTGCCTTGACTTAAGGAACAGTCTTAATGTCTACCCTTGCCTTACTAGTCCTCTTAACTAGTAGCCAAACCTTAACTAGTACCCTCAAGTAGTAGCCTTGCAAGGACTAGTAGCCCAGCCTTAACCAGTACCATTGCCTCAACTAGTACCCTGGCATTAACTAGTAGTCTGAACTAGTACCCTGGCCTTATCGCTACCCATAACTACTACCCTTGCCTTAACCAGTTGCCTTAACTAGTACCCTGGCCTTAACTAGAAGTATCAACTTGTAAACTTGCATCGAATAGTAGCCTTAACTAGTACTCTTGCCTTAAGGAGTGGCCTGAACTAGGACTCGTGCCTTAGCTAGTACTCTTAACTAGTACAGTGCCCATAGCTAGTATCCTGAACTAGTAGCCTTCTCTTAACTAGTAGCGTTGCCTAAAATAGTACCCTGGCCTTCTCCAGTAGCCTTAACTAAGACCCTGGCCTTCACTGGCAGCCTTAACTAGTGCCCTTAACTAGTACCCTCGCATTAACTTTTAGTCTTAACTAGTAAACTGGCCGTATCAGTACCCAGAACTACTACCCTTGCCGTAACCAGTTGCCTTAACTAGTACCCTGGCCTTAACTAGTAGTATTCACTTGTATTCTTGCATCAACTAGTAGCCTTAACTAGTACTCTTGCCTTAAGTAGTGGCCTGAACTAGTACTCGTGCCGTATCTAGTACTCTTAACTAGTACAGTGCCCCTAACTAGTATCCTGAACTAGTAGCCTTCTCTTAACTAGTCCCTTAACTAGTAGCCTTCTCTTAACTAGTACCCTTAACTAGTAGCCTTGCCTTAACTTGTACCCTGGCTTTCTCCAGTAGCCTTAACTAAGACCCTGGCCTTCACTGGCAGCCTTAACTAGTACCCTTAACTAGTACCCTCGCATTAACTAGAAGTCTGAACTAGTACCCTGGCCGTATCAGTACCCAGAACTACTACCCTTGCCGTAACCAGTTGCCTTAACTAGTACCCTGGCCTTAACTAGTAGTATTCACTTGTATTCTTGCATCAACTAGTAGCCTTGACTAGTACTCTTACCTTAAGTAGTGGCCTGAACTAGTACTCGTGCCTTAGCTAGTACTCTTAACTAGTACAGTGCCCCTAACTAGTATCCTGAACTAGTAGCCTTCTCTAAACTAGTCCCCTTAACTAGTAGCCTTACCTTAACTTGTACCCTGGCTTTCTCCAGTAGCCTTAACTAAGACCCTGGCCTTCACTGGCAGCCTTAACTAGTACCCTTAACTAGTACCCTCGCATTAACTAGTAGTCTGAACTAGTACCCTGGCCTTATCAGTACCCAGAACTACTACCCTTGCCTTAACCACTTGCCTTAACTAGCAACCTGGACTTAGCCAGTAGTATTAACATGTACCCTTGCATCGACTAGTAGACAACACTAGTACTCTTGCCTGAAGTAGTGGCCGTAACTCGTTCCTTGCCTTACTAGTAGCCTTAACTAGTACTCTGAACTAGTACAGTGGCCCTAACCAGTATTCGGAACTGGAAGCCTTGTCATAACTAGTACCCTTAACTAGTCGCCTTGCCTTAAGGAACAGTCTTAACGCCTACCCTTGCCTTACTAGTACTCTTAACTTGTAGCCAAACCTTAACTAGTACCCTTAAGTCGTAGCCTTGCATGGACTAGTAGCCCAGCTTTAACTAGTACCCTGGCCGTCACTAGTACCCTTGCCTCAACTAGCACCCTGGCATTAACTAGTAATCTTAATTAGTACCCTGGCCTTATCGCTATCCATAACTACTACCCTTGCCTTTACCAGTTGCCTGAACTAATACCCTGGCCTTAACTAGAAGTATCAACTTGTAAACTTGCATGAAATAGTAGCCTTAACTAGTACTCTTGCCTTAAGGAGTGGCCTGAACTAGTACTCGTGCCTTAGCTAGTACTCTTAACTAGTACAGTGCCCCTAGCTAGTATCCTGAACTAGTAGCCTTCCCTTCACTAGTAGCCTTGCCTTAACTAGTACCCTGGCCTTCTCCAGTAGCCTTAACTAAGACCCTGGCCTTCACTGGTAGCCTTAACTAGTACCCTTAACCAGTACCCTCGCATTAACTAGTAGTCTTAACTAGAACCCTGGCCTTAACTAGTAGTATTCGCTTGTAATCTTGCATCAACTAGTAGCCTTAACTAGTACTCTTGCCTTAAGCAGTGGCCTTAATTTGTACCTTGCCTTAACTAGCAGCCTTCACTAGCTCCCGTGCCTTTCCTAGTACTCTTAACTAGTACAGTGCCCCTAACTAGTATCCTGAACTGGTAGCCTTGTCCTAACTAGTACCCTTAACTAGGAGCCTTGCCTTAAGGAATAGTCTTAATGGCTACCCTTGCCTCAACAAGTACCCTTAACTAGTACGCTTGCATTAACTAGTAGCCTTAACTAGTACCCTGGCCTTATCAGTACCCAAAACTACTACCCTTGCCTTAACCAGTTGCCTTAACTAGCAGCCTGGAGTTAGCCAGTAGGATTAACATGTACCCTTGCATTGACGAGTAGACTTAACTAGTACTCTTGCCTGAACTGGTGGCCTTAACTAGTACTCTTAACTAGTACAGTGGCCCTAACATGTATTCTGAACAAGAAGCCTTGTCGTAACTAGTACCCTTAACTAGTTGCCTTGACTTAAGGAACAGTCTTAATGTCTACCCTTGCCTTACTAGTCCTCTTAACTAGTAGCCAAACCTTAACTAGTACCCTCAAGTAGTAGCCTTGCAAGGACTAGTAGCCCAGCCTTAACCAGTACCATTGCCTCAACTAGTACCCTGGCATTAACTAGTAGTCTGAACTAGTACCCTGGCCTTATCGCTACCCATAACTACTACCCTTGCCTTAACCAGTTGCCTTAACTAGTACCCTGGCCTTAACTAGAAGTATCAACTTGTAAACTTGCATCGAATAGTAGCCTTAACTAGTACTCTTGCCTTAAGGAGTGGCCTGAACTAGGACTCGTGCCTTAGCTAGTACTCTTAACTAGTACAGTGCCCATAGCTAGTATCCTGAACTAGTAGCCTTCTCTTAACTAGTAGCGTTGCCTAAAATAGTACCCTGGCCTTCTCCAGTAGCCTTAACTAAGACCCTGGCCTTCACTGGCAGCCTTAACTAGTGCCCTTAACTAGTACCCTCGCATTAACTTTTAGTCTTAACTAGTAAACTGGCCGTATCAGTACCCAGAACTACTACCCTTGCCGTAACCAGTTGCCTTAACTAGTACCCTGGCCTTAACTAGTAGTATTCACTTGTATTCTTGCATCAACTAGTAGCCTTAACTAGTACTCTTGCCTTAAGTAGTGGCCTGAACTAGTACTCGTGCCGTATCTAGTACTCTTAACTAGTACAGTGCCCCTAACTAGTATCCTGAACTAGTAGCCTTCTCTTAACTAGTCCCTTAACTAGTAGCCTTCTCTTAACTAGTACCCTTAACTAGTAGCCTTGCCTTAACTTGTACCCTGGCTTTCTCCAGTAGCCTTAACTAAGACCCTGGCCTTCACTGGCAGCCTTAACTAGTACCCTTAACTAGTACCCTCGCATTAACTAGAAGTCTGAACTAGTACCCTGGCCGTATCAGTACCCAGAACTACTACCCTTGCCGTAACCAGTTGCCTTAACTAGTACCCTGGCCTTAACTAGTAGTATTCACTTGTATTCTTGCATCAACTAGTAGCCTTGACTAGTACTCTTACCTTAAGTAGTGGCCTGAACTAGTACTCGTGCCTTAGCTAGTACTCTTAACTAGTACAGTGCCCCTAACTAGTATCCTGAACTAGTAGCCTTCTCTAAACTAGTCCCCTTAACTAGTAGCCTTACCTTAACTTGTACCCTGGCTTTCTCCAGTAGCCTTAACTAAGACCCTGGCCTTCACTGGCAGCCTTAACTAGTACCCTTAACTAGTACCCTCGCATTAACTAGTAGTCTGAACTAGTACCCTGGCCTTATCAGTACCCAGAACTACTACCCTTGCCTTAACCACTTGCCTTAACTAGCAACCTGGACTTAGCCAGTAGTATTAACATGTACCCTTGCATCGACTAGTAGACAACACTAGTACTCTTGCCTGAAGTAGTGGCCGTAACTCGTTCCTTGCCTTACTAGTAGCCTTAACTAGTACTCTGAACTAGTACAGTGGCCCTAACCAGTATTCGGAACTGGAAGCCTTGTCATAACTAGTACCCTTAACTAGTCGCCTTGCCTTAAGGAACAGTCTTAACGCCTACCCTTGCCTTACTAGTACTCTTAACTTGTAGCCAAACCTTAACTAGTACCCTTAAGTCGTAGCCTTGCATGGACTAGTAGCCCAGCTTTAACTAGTACCCTGGCCGTCACTAGTACCCTTGCCTCAACTAGCACCCTGGCATTAACTAGTAATCTTAATTAGTACCCTGGCCTTATCGCTATCCATAACTACTACCCTTGCCTTTACCAGTTGCCTGAACTAATACCCTGGCCTTAACTAGAAGTATCAACTTGTAAACTTGCATGAAATAGTAGCCTTAACTAGTACTCTTGCCTTAAGGAGTGGCCTGAACTAGTACTCGTGCCTTAGCTAGTACTCTTAACTAGTACAGTGCCCCTAGCTAGTATCCTGAACTAGTAGCCTTCCCTTCACTAGTAGCCTTGCCTTAACTAGTACCCTGGCCTTCTCCAGTAGCCTTAACTAAGACCCTGGCCTTCACTGGTAGCCTTAACTAGTACCCTTAACCAGTACCCTCGCATTAACTAGTAGTCTTAACTAGAACCCTGGCCGTATCGCTACCCATAACTACTACCCTTTCCGTAACCAGTTGCCTTAACTAGTACCCTGGCCTTAACTAGTAGTATGAACTTGTACCCTTGCATCAACTAGCAGCCTAAACTAATACTCTTGCCTGAAGTAGTAGCCTTCACTTTTACCTTGCCTTCCTACTAGCCTTAACTAGTACCCGTCCATTAACTAGTACTCTTAACTAGTACAGTGGCCCTAACTAGTAGCCTGAACTAGTACCCTTGCCTTAGGTAGTCCCTTTTCCAAACTAGTACCCTTCTTGAGTACCCCTATGGTAGGGTATGGTACAGTAGGGTGTCATAAGGTAGGGTAGCATACGGTAGAACAGAGAAAACAGAATCCAATAGAATAGAAGAGGATAAGTCAGGATAGCTTAGTTTTGTGTAGGGTATGGTAGAGTAGCATAGGATGGAATAGAGAAAAGAGAAAACGAGAATCCAATACAACAGAATCGAAAAGAAGAGACTAGATGAGGAAAGACTAGGGCGGGATAGGGTTCTGTCGAATAGAAGAGCATAGAATGGTGTGGAATGGAGTCAAATGCAGTCAAACCGAGATGAATAGACTAGAAAAGAGTTGAATAGAGCGGAATAGCACCGAATAGGGACATATAGGGCTGAGTCGAGCCCAATCGAGCCCAATAATCAAGTCCAATCGACCAGATTCGAGCTGAATGGAGCCGAATGGAGCTGGAATGAGCCCAATAGAGACCAAGAACACGAGCCAAGCTAGATCGAGCCAAATCGCACCTAATCGCATCCTATTGCATCGAATCTCGTCAAAGTCCATCCAATCCCACCAAAACCCATGGAATCTCATGAAATCTCACCGAATCCCGTCCAATTGTGTCCAATCGGGTCGAACTGAATGCAATCGAATTCAATAGAACAGCTTAGAGTAGTGTAGGTTAGGCTGAGATTCAATAGGGTAGGGCACAGAGGAATAGACTAGAGAAGCATAGAGTAGAAGAGAATACAAAGAGTAGAATGGAGTAGAGTGGAGTAGAGTAGACTAGTCAGAGTCGAGTAGTGCAGAATAGAGATGAATAGATCCAATTCGAGCTGAATCGAGTCGAATGGAGAGGAAATGAGACAAATCTCCATGAATCGAATAGATTAGAGTAGGGTGGGGGAGAAGAAAATAGAATAGTGTAGAATGGAGTCGAACAGAGTAGAATGGTGTGGAATGGAGTCGAATGAGCCAAATAGAGACGAATAAAGTAGAAAAGAGTTGAATAGAGCTGAACAGGGCCGGATAAGTTTGGATCGAGCCTAACGATGCTGAATCGAGCAGAAGCGAGCCAAATTGACCCGATTCAAGCCAAAGAGAGCTAAATCAAGCCAATTCAAGCCTAATCCCATGGAATCGCCTTGAAAGGCATTGAATCGAATCGAATCGATTAGAGTAGAGGAGGGTAGAGTAGGAGGGGTTAGACTAGAACAGAACACAAGAGAAAGAATCGAATCGAATGAAGTAGAGACGAGGACGGTAGAATAGAGTCCAATAGAGTTGAACAGAGCCAAACAGAGCTGAATGCAGCCGAATCCACCAAATTCGAGGTGAATCGAGAAGAATCATGTCGAATCGCGTTGAAAAGTGTCGAATCCAATCAAATAGTTTAGTGTAGTGCAGGAGAGATGAGGGTAGGGTAGGGTAGAAAAGAATAGATTAGAATAGAACAGAAAGAATAGAGAAGAGTAGACTAGAAGTCAAATCGAGTCAAATCCTGCCGAAACGAGCCGAATAGAGAGGAAAAGGGCCAAGTCCAACCGAATCGAGTTGAATTCGCACAAAAAGGAGCTGATTCGAGCCGATATGACCTGAATCAGGCCGAATCCCGTTCAAGTCTGTTGAATAGAATAGAACAGATTACCGCAGGCTAAGTTAGAGTAGGGTAGGATAGACCAAAATGCAGTAGAACAGAACAGGATAGAAGAGAACTGAAAGAATAGAATAGGGTCGAGTAGTGCAGAGTCTAGAAGAACAGAGTTGGATATTGCCGACTAGAGCAAAATAGAGCCCAAAAGACCCAACGTGATAGAAATCAAGATGAATGGTGCCGAATCCCGGGGAATCATGCTGGATCGCGTCGAATCCCGTTGAGTTGCATTGAATCCCATCCATTCAAGTCCAATCAAATCGAATCGATTAGAATAGACTAGAGAAGGGTAGAGTACAAGACAATAGAAGAGAGAAGAATACAGTCGGATGGAGTAGAATGGTGTAGAATGGAGTTGAAAAGAGATACTAGAGTTGAGGAGACTCATAGAGCCATATAGAGTTGAATAGAGCCTATTCAAGCTGAATAGAGCTGACCAGGGCGAAATGGAGCCGATTAGAACTGAATCGAACCGATTGGAGCCCAAGAGGGATGAATGGAGTGCAACGGAGCCGATTGGCGCCGAATCGCATCGAAATGCGTGGAATCGAATCCAGTGGAATAGATTAGAGTAGGGTTGGTTAAAATAGAGTAGAAGAGAATTGAACACAGTAAAAGAGAATAAAAAGAATACAAGAGAATCGAGTCCAAAAGCTTAGAGCAGAGCAGAATAGTGTAGAGTAGAACAGAGTCGAATAGAGTCGAGTCGAGCCAAATGGAGAAGAAACAAGGCAAATCGCGTTGAATCCCCTCGAACCAATTCCAGTCAATTAGGGTAGGGTGGAGTCAAATAGTGTTGAGTGGAGTAGAATGCTGTGCAACGCAATCGAATGGAGTCGAAAAGAGTCGAAAAGAGCCGAATAGTGCTGAAGAGGGCCGAAGAGGGCCGAATCGAGCTGAATTGAGCCAAATCCAGCAAATCGAGCCGAATGGAGCCGAATGGAGCCGAACCCAGCTGAATCGACACTCTTCGAGCCAAATGGAGCCGAATGGACATGAATCGAACCAACTCGACCTGAATCGTGTCCAAATTCATGGAATCGAATTGAACAGATTAGAGTAGGGGAGGTTCGGGTATGGCAGGGTGGAATAGGGCAGAGTAGCATAGAATAAAACAGAAGAGGATAGAAGAGAACAGAACAGTACAGAACGAATACAGAAAACAGTAGGCTAGAGTAGCGTAGAGGGAAACAGAGTAGAGTAGAATAGATTCGAACAGAGCTAAATAGAGCCAAACTGAGCCGAATCGTGTCCAAATGGGTTGAATCCAATCCAATGGATTAGAAGAGATTAGAGTTGGGTAGCATAGGGTAGGGTAGAATAGAGTAGAATAGAACAGAACAGAATAGGAAGAATAAAGAAAATAGAGAAGAGTAGACTAGAGTACGATAGAGTAGGCTAGTGTAGAATAGGGTAGACTCGAATACGGCTGAATAGAGCCGAATGGAGTCGAAATGAGAGGAATCACGTCTAATCGACTCGAGTAAATTAGAGTGGTGTAGGATAGAGTAGAGCAGAATAGTGTAGAATGGTGTGGAATAAAGAGTAGAATGGAGTCAAATAGAGACGAAAAGAGTAGAGAAGAGTCGAATAGAGCAGAATAGGGCCGAAAGAGGCCGAATTGAGCAGAATCGAAGCAATTCAAGCCAAAACGAGCCGAATAGAGCCAAATCGAATCGAATCGAATCGAGCTGATTCAAGCTTAATCACGTCGAATCCCGTTCAGTGCATCCAATCCAATCCAAACGTCTAGATTAGAGAAGGGGAGGGGAGGGTGGACTAGAATAGAGTAGAGTAGACTAGAAGAGATTAGAACAGAATAGAAGGAAAAGAATAGAGTAGAAAAGAGTAGGGTCGAATAGACTCGAATAGAGTCGAATAGAGCCGAATAGGCCAAATAGAGACGAATAGAGAAAACAGAGCTGAATGGAGCCGAATAGAGACGTAAAGGAGCCATATAGAGCCGATTCGCACCTAATCGAGCTGAATCAAGCAGAATCACGCCGACTGTCACTGAATAGCGTCGAATCACATCGAATCACGTCGAATCGCGTCAGATCACATCGTTTTGTGTCGGACCGGGTCGAATCGCTTCGGATCGCATCGGATTGCATCGAATGTCGTCGAATCACGACGAATCACGTCCCATCACGTCCAATACCTTCGAATTGCGTCCAATCTCCTAGAATTCTGCTGAATCACGTCGAATCGTATGGAATCTCGTCTAATCTCTTTGAATCCCGTCAAATGCCTTCGGACCTTGTCGAATCCCGTCGAATCCTGTCAAATCGCGTCGAAGTGAATCGAATTGAACCAAATAGATTCAAGTAGGGTGGGTTTGGGTGGGGTGCAGTAGGCTTGGGTAGGGTAGGATAGAACAGAGTCCAACAGAATAGGAGAGAACAGAACAGAAGAGAAAGAATCCAGCAGAATAGAATAGAGGAGAAAAGAGTCAGATAGTGCAGAACATAGCCGAATTGAGGCGAATGGAGACAAAACAAGATGAATCGCGTTGAATCGCTTCGAATCGGGTCAAATCGAATCCATTCGAATAGATTAGGGTAGGGAAGGGTAGACGAGAATAGAGGAGAATAGTGCAGAATGGTGTGGAATGGATTAGAACGGAGCCGACTAGAGACGAATCGAGTAGAAAAGAGTCGAATAGAGCATAGTTGGGCCGAATAGGGCCAAAGAAGGCCTAATCGAGCAGAATCCAGCAGAATCGATGCCATTGGAGCTGAATGGAGCAAAATGGAGCCCAATCGAACCGATTCGAAGCGAATTGATCTGATTCAAGCCTAATCGGGTCGAATGGCGTGAAAATGCGACGACTCGAACAGAATCAAAGATTAGAGAAGGGGAGGGGAGCGGCTGGGAGGGTAGAACAGAACAGAATAGAACAGTACATAACAGAAGGAAGAGAATATAGCACAGTACGGTAGAGCAGAGAAGAGTAAAGGAGAGAAGAGTAGAGTCGAACAGAGTGAACTAGTGCAGAACAGAGCTGAATAGAGCCAATTCTAGCCGAATCGAGCCCAAGGGAAAGAAAACGTGATGAATCGCGTCGAATAGCGTCCAATCGAATCCATTAGAATAGATTAGAGTAGGGTAGGGTAGGGTAGAACAGAATAGAGTAGAATCGAGTCGAATGGAGTTGCATAGAGAAAACTAGAGTAGAAAAGAGTCGAATCGAGCCGAATAAGGCTGAACCAAGTCGAATTGAGTTGAAACAAGCTGAATCGAAGCGATTCAAGCCAAATCGAGCTGAATCGAGCTGATGGTGCCGAATGAGCCGATTCAAGCATCATCGCGTCCAATCCCATTGAAATGCTTTGAATCGAATCCAATGGAATAGATTCGAAAAGGTTAGGGTCGGGTGGTTTTTGATAGGGTAGACGAAAGTAGACTAGAGTAGAGTAGACAAGAGAAGTCTAGAGTAGTAGCCTAGACAAGACAGCTGGACTAGTCAGACTAGTGGTATAGATCAGTAGGCTAGACAACTAGCCTTGAAGAGTCCCCTTGCCCTGACAAGTCCCCTAAATTCTGAATCTGAACTACTCCCCTTGCCTTAACTAGTATCCTGAACTAGTAGCCTTGTCTGAACTAGTAGCCTTAACTAGTAGCCTTGCCTTAAGTAATAGTCTTAATGTCTACCCTTGCCTTACTAGTACCCTGAACTAGTAGCCCTGCCTTAACTAGGACCCTGGCCTTCACCAGTAGCCTTCACTAGTACCCTGGCCTTCACTAGGAGCCTTGCCTCAACTAGTACCCTTAACCAGTACCCTCGCATTAACTAGTAGTCTTAACTAGTACCTGGCCTTCTCAGTCCCCATAAGCCCTACCCTGGCCTTAACCAGCTGCCTTAACTGGTACCCTGGTCTTAACTAGTAGTATTCACTTGTACCCTTGAATCGACCGGTAGCCTAACCTAGTCGTCTTGCCTTAAGTAGTAGCCTTCACTTGTACCTTGCCTTAACTAGTATCCTTAACTAGTACCTGTGCCTTAACTAGTACTCTTAACTAGTACAGCGGCCATAACGAGTAGCCTGAACTAGTAGCCTTGTCTGAATTAGTCCCCTGAACTAGTAGCCTTGCTTTAGGTAATAGCCTTAATGTCTGCCCTTGCCTTACTAGTACCCTAAACTAGTAGCCAAGCCTTAACTACTACCCCTAACTAGTAGCCTTGCCTTAACTAGTACCCTTGCCTTAACCAGTTGCCTTAACTAGTACCCTGGCCTGAACTAGAAGTATCAACTTGTAAACTTGCATCAAAGGGTAGCCTTAACTAGTACTCTTGCCTTAAGTAGTGGCCTGAACTAGTACTCGTGCCGTATCTAGTACTCTTAACTAGTACAGTGCCCCTAACTAGTATCCTGAACTAGTAGCCTTCTCTAAACTAGTCCCCTTAACTAGTAGCCTTGCCTTCACTAGTACCCTGGCTTTCTCCAGTAGCCTTAACTAAGACCCTGGCCTTCACTGGCAGCCTTAACTAGTACCCTTAACTAGTACCCTCGCATTAACTAGAAGTCTGAACTAGTACCCTGGCCGTATCAGTACCCAGAACTACTACCCTTGCTGTAACCAGTTGCCTTAACTATTACCCTGGCCTTAACTAGTAGTATTCACTTGTATTCTTGCATCAACTAGTAGCCTTAACTAGTACTCTTACCTTAAGTAGTGGCCTGAACTAGTACTCGTGCCTTAGCTAGTACTCTTAACTAGTACAGTCCCCATAGCTAGTATCCTGAACTAGTAGCCTTCTCTTAACTAGTAGCGTTGCCTAAAATAGTACCCTGGCCTTCTCCAGTAGCCTTAACTAAGACCCTGGCCTTCACTGGCAGCCTTAACTAGTGCCCTTAACTAGTACCCTCGCATTAACTTTTAGTCTTAACTAGTAAACTGGCCGTATCAGTACCCAGAACTACTACCCTTGCCGTAACCAGTTGCCTTAACTAGTACCCTGGCCTTAACTAGTAGTATTCACTTGTATTCTTGCATCAACTAGTAGCCTTAACTAGTACTCTTACCTTAAGTAGTGGCCTGAACTAGTACTCGTGCCTTAGCTAGTACTCTTACCTAGTACAGTGCCCCTAACTAGTATCCTGAACTAGTAGCCTTCTCTTAACTAGTACCCTTAACTAGTAGCCTTGCCTTAACTTGTACCCTGGCTTTCTCCAGTAGCCTTAACTAAGACCCTGGCCTTCACTGGCAGCCTTAACTAGTACCCTTAACTAGTACCCTCGCATTAACTAGTAGTCTGAACTAGTACCCTGGCCTTATCAGTACCCAGAACTACTACCCTTGCCTTAACCACTTGCCTTAACTAGCAACCTGGACTTAGCCAGTAGTATTAACATGTACCCTTGCATCGACTAGTAGACAACACTAGTACTCTTGCCTGAAGTAGTGGCCGTAACTCGTTCCTTGCCTTACTAGTAGCCTTAACTAGTACTCTGAACTAGTACAGTGGCCCTAACTAGTATTCGGAACTAGAAACCTTGTCATAACTAGTACCCTTAACTAGTCGCCTTGCCTTAAGGAACAGTCTTAACGCCTACCCTTGCCTGACTAGTACTCTTAACTAGTAGCCAAACCTTAACTAGTACCCTTAAGTAGTAGCCTTGCATGGACTAGTAGCCCAGCTTTAACTAGTACCCTGGCCGTCACTAGTACCCTTGCCTCAACTAGCACCCTGGCATTAACTAGTAATCTTAATTAGTACCCTGGCCTTATCGCTACCCATAACTACTACCCTTGCCTTTACCAGTTGCCTGAACTAATACCCTGGCCTTAACTAGAAGTATCAACTTGTAAACTTGCATGAAATAGTAGCCTTAACTAGTACTCTTGCCTTAAGGAGTGGCCTGAACTAGTACTCGTGCCTTAGCAAGTACTCTTAACTAGTACAGTGCCCGTAGCTAGTATCCTGAACTAGTAGCCTTCCCTTCACTAGTAGCCTTGCCTTAACTAGTACCCTGGCCTTCTCCAGTAGCCTTAACTAAGACCCTGGCCTTCACTGGTAGCCTTAACTAGTACCCTTAACTAGTACCCTCGCATTAACTACTAGTCTTAACTAGTACCCTGGCCGTATCAGTACCCAGAACTACTACCCTTGCCGTAACCAGTTGCCTTAACCAGTACCCTGGCCTGAACTAGTAGTATTCACTTGTATTCTTGCATCAACTAGTAGCCTTAACTAGTACTCTTGCCTTAAGTAGTGGCCTGAACTAGTACTCGTGCCTTAGCTAGTCCTCTTAACTAGTAGAGTGCCCCTAACTAGTGTCCTGAACTAGTAGCCTTCTCTAAACTAGTACCCTTAACTAGTAGCCTTGCCTTCACTAGTACCCTGGCCTCTCCAGTAGCCTTAACTAAGACCCTGGCCTTCTCCAGTAGCCTTAAGTAAGACCCTGGCCTTCACTGGCAGCCTTAAGTAGTACCCTTAACTAGTACCCTCGCATTAACTCGTAGTCTTAGCTAGTACCCTGGCCGTATCAGTACCCAGAACTACTACCCTTGCCGTGACCAGTTGCCTTCACTAGTACCCGGGCCTGAACTAGTAGTATTCACTTGTATTCTTGCATCAACTAGTAGCCTTAACTAGTACTCTTGCCTTAAGCAGGGGCCTTAATTTGTACCTTGCCTTAACTAGCAGCCTTAACTAGCACCCGTGCCTTTACTAGTACTCTTAACCAGTACAGTGCCCCTAACTAGTATCCTGAACTGGTAGCCTTGTCCTAACTAGTACCCCTAACTAGGAGCCTTGCCTTAAGGAATAGTCTTAATGGCTACCCTTGCCTCAACAAGTACCCTTAACTAGTACCCTTGCACTAACTCGCAGTCTTAACTAGTAGCCTGGCCTTATCAGTACCCATAACTACTACCCTTGCCTTCACCAGTTGCCTTCACTAGCACCCTGGACTTAGCCAGTAGCATTAACATGTACCCTTGCATCGACTAGTAGACTTAACTAGTACTCTTGCCTGAAGTAGTGGCCTTAACTCGTTCCTTGACTTACTAGTCGTCTGAACTAGTACTCTTAACTAGTACAGTGGCCCTAACTAGTATTCTGAACTAGAAGCCTTGTCATAACTAGTACCCTTAACTAGTCACCTTGCCTGAAGGAACAGCCTTAACGTCTCCCCTTGCCTTACTACTACTCTTAACTCGTAGCCAAACCTTAACTAGTACCCTTAAGTAGTGGCCTTGCATGGACTCGTAGCCCAGCCTTAGCTAGTACCCTGGCCGTCACTAGTACCCTTGCCTCAACTAGTACCCTGGCATTAACTAGTAGTCTTAACTAGTACCCTGGCCTCATCGCTACCCATAACTGCTACCCTTGCCTTTACCAGTTGCCCTAGCTAGTACCCTGGCCTTAATTAGTAGTATGAACTTGTACCCTTGCATCATCTAGTAGCCTAAACTAATACTCTTGCCTGAAGTCGTAGCCTTGACTTGTACCTTGCCTTCCTAGTAGCCTTAACTACTACCCGTCCTTTAGCTAGTACTCTTAACTAGTACAGTGGCCCTAACTAGTAGCCTGAACTAGTACCCTTGCCTTAGGTAGTCCCTTTTCCAAACTAGTACCCTTCTTGAGTACCCCTATGGAGTAGGGTATGGTACAGTAGCGTTTCATAAGGTAGGGTAGCATACGGTAGAACAGAGAAAACAGAATCCAATAGAATAGAAGAGGATAAGTCAGGATAGGTTAGTTTCGTGTAGGGTATGGTAGAGTAGCAAAGGATGGAATAGAGAAAAGAGAAAACGAGAATCCAATACAACAGAATCAAAAAGAAGAGACTAGATGAGGAAAGACTAGGGCGGGATAGGGTTCTGTCGAATAGAAGAGCATAGAATGGTGTGGAATGGAGTCGAATGGAGCCAAATAGAGACGAATAAAGTAGAAAAGAGTTGAATAGAGCTGAACAGGGCCGGATAAGTTTGGATCGAGCCTAATGATGCTGAATCGAGCAGAATCGAGCCAAATTGACCCGATTCAAGCCAAAGAGAGCTAAATCAAGCCAATTCAAGCCTAATCCCATGGAATCGCCTTGAAAGGCGTTGAATCGAATCGAATAGATTAGAGTAGAGGAGGGTAGAGTAGGAGGGGTTAGACTAGAACAGAACAGAACACAAGAGAAAGAATCGAATAGAATGAAGTAGAGACGAGTACAGTAGAATCGAGTCCAATAGAGTTGAATAGAGCCAAAGAGAGCTGAATGCAGCCGAATCCACCAAATTCGAGGTGAATCGAGAAGAATCATGTCGAATCGCGTTGAAAAGTGTCGAATCCAATCAAATAGCTTAGTGTAGGGCAGGTAAGATGAGGGGAGGGTAGGGTAGGGTAGAAAAGAATAGATTAGAATAGAACAGAAAGAATAGAGGAGAGTAGACTAGAGTCAAATAGAGTCAAATCCTGCCGAAAAGAGCCGAATAGAGAGGAAAAGGGCCAAGTCCAACCGAATCGAGTTGAATTCGCACAAAAAGGAGCTGATTCGAGCCGACATGACCTGAATCAGGTCGAATCCCGTTCAAGTCTGTTGAACAGAATAGAACAGATTACAGTAGGCTAAGTTAGAGTAGGGTAGGATAGACCAAAATGCAGTAGAACAGAACAGGATAGAAGAGAACTGAAAGAATAGAATAGGGTCGAGTAGTGCAGAGTCTAGAAGAATAGAGTTGAATATTGCCGACTAGAGCAAAATAGAGCCCAAAAGACCCAACGTGATAGACATCAAGATGAATGGCGCCGAATCCCGCGGAATCATGCTGGATCGCGTCGAATCCCGTTGAATTGCATTGAATCCCATCCATTCAAGTCCAATCCAATCGAATCGATTAGAATAGACTAGAGAAGGGTAGAGTACAAGACAATAGACTAGAGAAGAATACAGTCGGATGGAGTAGAATGGTGTAGAATGGAGTTGAAAAGAGATACTAGAGTTGAGTAGACTCATAGAGCCCTATAGAGTTGAATAGAGCCTATTCAAGCTGAATAGAGCTGACCAGGGCGAAATGGAGCCGATTAGAACTGAATCGAACCGATTGGAGCCCAAGAGGGATGAATGGAGTGCAACGGAGCCGATTGGAGCCGAATCGCATCGAAATGCGTGGAATCGAATCCAGTGGAATAGATTAGAGTAGGGTTGGTTAAAATAGAGTAGAAGAGAATTGAACACAGTAAAAGAGAATAAAAAGAATACAAGAGAATCGAGTCCAAAAGGTTAGAGCAGAGCAGAATAGTGTAGAGTAGAACAGAGTCGAATAGAGTCGAATCGAGCCAAATAGAGAAGAAACAAGGCAAATCGCGTTGAATCCCCTCGAACCAATTCCAGTCAATTAGGGTAGGGTAGAGTCAAATCGTGTTGAGTGGAGTAGAATGCTGTGCAACGCAATCGAATGGAGTCGAAAAGAGTCGAAAAGAGCCGAATAGTGCTGAAGAGGGCCGAAGAGGGCCGAATCGAGCTGAATTGAGCCAAATCCAGCAAATCGAGCCTAATGGAGCCCAATTGAGCCGAATCCAGCTGAATCGACACTCTTCGAGCCAAATGGAGCCGAATGGACATGAATCGAACCAATTCGACCTGAATCGTGTCCAAATTCATGGAATCGAATTGAACAGATTAGAGTAGGGGAGGTTCGGGTATGGCAGGGTGGACTAGAGTAGAGTAGCATAGAATAAAACAGAAGAGAACAGAACAGTACAGGACGAATACAGAAAACAGTAGGCTAGAGTAGCGTAGAGGGAAACAGAGTAGAGTAGAATAGATTCGAACAGAGCTAGATAGAGCCAAACTGAGCCGAGTCGTGTCCAAATGGGTTGAATCCAATCCAATCAAATGGATTAGAATAGATTAGAGTTGGGTAGCATAGGGTAGGGTAGAACAGAGTAGAATAGAACAGAACAGAAGAGGAAGAAGAAAGAAAATAGAGAAGAGTAGACTAGAGTACGATAGAGTAGGCTAGTGTACAATAGGGTAGACTCGAATGCAGCTGAATAGAGCCGAATGGAGTCGAAATGAGAGGAATCACGTCTAATCGATTCGAGTAAATTAGAGTGGCGTAGGATAGAGTAGAGCAGAATAGTGTAGAATGGTGTGGAATAAATAGAATGGAGTAGAATGGAGTCAAATAGAGACGAAAAGAGTAGAGAAGAGTCGAATAGAGCAGAATAGGGCCGAAAGAGGCCGAATTGAGCAGAATCGAAGCAATTCAAGCCAAAACGAGCCGAATAGAGCCAAATCGAATCGAATCGAGCTGATTCAAGCTTAATCACCTTGAATCCCGTTCAATGCATCCAATCCAATCCAAACGTCTAGATTAGAGAAGGGGAGGGGAGGGTGGAATAGAATAGAGTAGAGTAGACTAGAAGAGATTAGAACAGAATAGAAGGAATAGAATAGAGTAGAAAAGAGTAGGGTCGAATAGACTCGAATAGAGTCGAATAGAGACGAATAGAGAAAACAGAGCTGAATGGAGCCGAAGAGAGACGTACAGGAGCCATATAGAGCCGATTCGCACCTAATCGAGCTGAATCAAGCAGAATCACGCCGACTGTCACTGAATAGCGTCGAATCACATCGAATCACGTCGAATCGCATCGAATCAAATCGTTTTGTGTCGGACCGGGTCGAATCGCTTCGGATCGCATCGGATTGCATCGAATGTCGTCGAATCACGGCGAATCACGTCCCGTCACGTCCAATAACTTCGAATTGCGACCAATCTCCTAAAATTCTGCTGAATCACGTCGAATCGTATGGAATCTCGTCTAATCTCTTTGAATCCCGTCAAATGCCTTCGGACCTGATCGAATCCCGTCGAATCCTGTCCAATCGCGTCGAAGTGAATCGAATTGAGTCAAACAGATTCAAGTAGGGTGGGTTTGGGTGGGGTGCAGTAGGGTTGGGTAGGGTAGGATAGAACAGAGTCCAACAGAATAGGAGAGAACAGAACAGAACAGAAAGAATCCAGCAGAATAGAATAGAGTAGAAAAGAGTCCGATAGTGCAGAACATAGCCGAATTGAGGCGAATGGAGACAAAACAAGATGAATCGCGTTGAATCGCTTCGAGTCGGGTCAAATCGAATCCATTAGAATAGATTAGGGTAGGGAAGGGTAGAGGAGAATAGTGCAGAATGGTGTGGAATGGATTAGAAGGGAGCCGACTAGAGACGACTAGAGTTGAAAAGAGTCGAATAGAGCATAGTTGGGCCGAATAGGGCCAAAGAAGGCCTAATCGAGCAGAATCCAGCAGAATCGATGCCATTGGAGCTGAATGGAGCAAAATGGAGCCCAATCGAACCGATTCGAAGCGAATTGATCTGATTCAAGCCTAATCGGGTCGAATGGCGTGAAAATGCGATGACTCGAACAGAATCAAAGATTAGAGAAGGGGAGGGGAGCGGCTGGGAGGGTAGAACAGAATAGACTAGAACAGTACATAACAGAAGGAAGAGAATCTAGCACAGTACGGTAGAGCAGAGAAGAGTAAAGGAGAGAAGAGTAGAGTCGAACAGAGTGAACTAGTGCAGAATAGAGCTGAATAGAGCCAATTCTAGCCGAATCGAGCCCAATGGAAAGAAAACGTGATGAATCGCGTCGAATAGCGTCCAATCGAATCCATTAGAATAGATTAGAGTAGGGTAGGGTAGGGTAGAACAGAATAGAGTAGAATCGAGTCGAATGGAGTTGCATAGAGAAAACTAGAGTAGAAAAGAGTCGAATCGAGCCGAATAAGGCTGAACCAAGTCGAATTGAGTTGCAACAAGCTGAATCGAAGCGATTCAAGCCAAATCGAGCTGAATCGAGCTGATGGTGCCGAATGAGCCGATTCAAGCATCATCGCGTCCCATCCCATTGAAATGCTTTGAATCGAATCCAATTGAATAGATTCGAAAAGGTTAGGGTAGGGTGGTTTTTGATTGGGTAGACTAGGGTAGACGAAAGTAGACTAGAGTAGAGTAGACAAGAGAAGTCTAGAGTAGTAGCCTAGGCAAGACAGCTGGACTAGTCAGACTAGTGGTATAGATCAGTAGGCTAGACAACTAGCCTTGAAGAGTACCCTTGCCTTGACAAGTACCCTAAATTCTGAATCTGAACTACTCCCCTTGCCTTAACTAGTATCCTGAACTAGTAGCCTTGTCTGAACTACTCCCCTTAACTAGTAGCCATGCCTTAAGTAATAGTCTTAATGTCTACCCTTGCCTTACTAGTACCCTGAACTAGTAGCCCTGCCTTAACTAGTACCCTGGCCTTCACTAGTAGCCTTCCTCAACTAGTACCCTTAACTAGTACCCTCGCATTAACTAGTAGTCTTAAGTAGTACCTGGCCTTCTCAGTCCCCATAAGTGCTACCCTGGCCTTAACCAGCTGCCTTAACTGGTACCCTGGTCTTAACTAGTAGTATTCACTTGTACCCTTGAGTCCACTGGTAGCCTAAACTAGTCGTCTTGCCTTAAGTAGTAGCCTTCACTTGTACCTTGCCTTGACTAGTATCCTGAACTAGTACCTGGGCCTTAACTAGTACAGCGGCCATAACGAGTAGCCTGAACTAGTAGCCTTGTCTGAATTAGTACCCTGAACTAGTAGCCTTGCTTTAAGTAATCGTCTTAACGTCTGCCCTTGCCTTCCCAGTACCCTTAACTAGTAGCCAAGCCTTAACTACTACCCGTAACTAGTACCCTTGCCTTAACTAGTACCCTTGCCTTAACCAGTTGCCTTAAGTAGTACCCTGGCCTGAACTAGAAGTATCAACTTGTAAACTTGCATGAAAGAGTAGCCTTAACTAGTACTCTTGCCTTAAGTAGTGGCCTGAACTAGTACTCGTGCCTTAGCTAGTACTCTTCACTAGTAGAGTGCCCCTAACTAGTGTCCTGAACTAGTAGCCTTCTCTGAACTAGTACCCTTAAGTAGTAGCCTTGCCTTCACCAGTACCCTGGCCTTCTCCAGTAGCCTTAACTAAGACCCTGGCCTTCACTGGTAGCCTTAACTAGTACCCTTAACTAGTACCCTCGCATTAACTACTAGTCTTAACTAGTACCCTGGCCGTATCAGTACCCAGAACTACTACCCTTGCCGTAACCAGTTGCCTTAACTAGTACCCTGGCCTGAACTAGTAGTATTCACTTGTATTCTTGCATCAACTAGTAGCCTTAACTAGTACTCTTGCCTTAAGTAGTGGCCTGAACTAGTACTCGTGCCTTAGCTAGTCCTCTTAACTAGTAGAGTGCCCCTAACTAGTGTCCTGAACTAGTAGCCTTCTCTAAACTAGTACCCTTAACTAGTAGCCTTGCCTTCACTAGTACCCTGGCCTCTCCAGTAGCCTTAACTAAGACCCTGGCCTTCTCCAGTAGCCTTAAGTAAGACCCTGGCCTTCACTGGCAGCCTTAAGTAGTACCCTTAACTAGTACCCTCGCATTAACTCGTAGTCTTAACTAGTACCCTGGCCGTATCAGTACCCAGAACTACTACCCTTGCCGTGACCAGTTGCCTTCACTAGTACCCGGGCCTGAACTAGTAGTATTCACTTGTATTCTTGCATCAACTAGTAGCCTTAACTAGTACTCTTGCCTTAAGCAGGGGCCTTAATTTGTACCTTGCCTTAACTAGCAGCCTTAACTAGCACCCGTGCCTTTACTAGTACTCTTAACCAGTACAGTGCCCCTAACTAGTATCCTGAACTGGTAGCCTTGTCCTAACTAGTACCCCTAACTAGGAGCCTTGCCTTAAGGAATAGTCTTAATGGCTACCCTTGCCTCAACAAGTACCCTTAACTAGTACCCTTGCACTAACTCGCAGTCTTAACTAGTAGCCTGGCCTTATCAGTACCCATAACTACTACCCTTGCCTTCACCAGTTGCCTTCACTAGCACCCTGGACTTAGCCAGTAGCATTAACATGTACCCTTGCATCGACTAGTAGACTTAACTAGTACTCTTGCCTGAAGTAGTGGCCTTAACTCGTTCCTTGACTTACTAGTCGTCTGAACTAGTACTCTTAACTAGTACAGTGGCCCTAACTAGTATTCTGAACTAGAAGCCTTGTCATAACTAGTACCCTTAACTAGTCACCTTGCCTGAAGGAACAGCCTTAACGTCTCCCCTTGCCTTACTACTACTCTTAACTCGTAGCCAAACCTTAACTAGTACCCTTAAGTAGTGGCCTTGCATGGACTCGTAGCCCAGCCTTAGCTAGTACCCTGGCCGTCACTAGTACCCTTGCCTCAACTAGTACCCTGGCATTAACTAGTAGTCTTAACTAGTACCCTGGCCTCATCGCTACCCATAACTGCTACCCTTGCCTTTACCAGTTGCCTTAGCTAGTACCCTGGCCTTAATTAGTAGTATGAACTTGTACCCTTGCATCATCTAGTAGCCTAAACTAATACTCTTGCCTGAAGTCGTAGCCTTGACTTGTACCTTGCCTTCCTAGTAGCCTTAACTACTACCCGTCCTTTAGCTAGTACTCTTAACTAGTACAGTGGCCCTAACTAGTAGCCTGAACTAGTACCCTTGCCTTAGGTAGTCCCTTTTCCAAACTAGTACCCTTCTTGAGTACCCCTATGGAGTAGGGTATGGTACAGTAGCGTTTCATAAGGTAGGGTAGCATACGGTAGAACAGAGAAAACAGAATCCAATAGAATAGAAGAGGATAAGTCAGGATAGGTTAGTTTCGTGTAGGGTATGGTAGAGTAGCAAAGGATGGAATAGAGAAAAGAGAAAACGAGAATCCAATACAACAGAATCAAAAAGAAGAGACTAGATGAGGAAAGACTAGGGCGGGATAGGGTTCTGTCGAATAGAAGAGCATAGAATGGTGTGGAATGGAGTCGAATGGAGCCAAATAGAGACGAATAAAGTAGAAAAGAGTTGAATAGAGCTGAACAGGGCCGGATAAGTTTGGATCGAGCCTAATGATGCTGAATCGAGCAGAATCGAGCCAAATTGACCCGATTCAAGCCAAAGAGAGCTAAATCAAGCCAATTCAAGCCTAATCCCATGGAATCGCCTTGAAAGGCGTTGAATCGAATCGAATAGATTAGAGTAGAGGAGGGTAGAGTAGGAGGGGTTAGACTAGAACAGAACAGAACACAAGAGAAAGAATCGAATAGAATGAAGTAGAGACGAGTACAGTAGAATCGAGTCCAATAGAGTTGAATAGAGCCAAAGAGAGCTGAATGCAGCCGAATCCACCAAATTCGAGGTGAATCGAGAAGAATCATGTCGAATCGCGTTGAAAAGTGTCGAATCCAATCAAATAGCTTAGTGTAGGGCAGGTAAGATGAGGGGAGGGTAGGGTAGGGTAGAAAAGAATAGATTAGAATAGAACAGAAAGAATAGAGGAGAGTAGACTAGAGTCAAATAGAGTCAAATCCTGCCGAAAAGAGCCGAATAGAGAGGAAAAGGGCCAAGTCCAACCGAATCGAGTTGAATTCGCACAAAAAGGAGCTGATTCGAGCCGACATGACCTGAATCAGGTCGAATCCCGTTCAAGTCTGTTGAACAGAATAGAACAGATTACAGTAGGCTAAGTTAGAGTAGGGTAGGATAGACCAAAATGCAGTAGAACAGAACAGGATAGAAGAGAACTGAAAGAATAGAATAGGGTCGAGTAGTGCAGAGTCTAGAAGAATAGAGTTGAATATTGCCGACTAGAGCAAAATAGAGCCCAAAAGACCCAACGTGATAGACATCAAGATGAATGGCGCCGAATCCCGCGGAATCATGCTGGATCGCGTCGAATCCCGTTGAATTGCATTGAATCCCATCCATTCAAGTCCAATCCAATCGAATCCATTAGAATAGACTAGAGAAGGGTAGAGTACAAGACAATAGACTAGAGAAGAATACAGTCGGATGGAGTAGAATGGTGTAGAATGGAGTTGAAAAGAGATACTAGAGTTGAGTAGACTCATAGAGCCCTATAGAGTTGAATAGAGCCTATTCAAGCTGAATAGAGCTGACCAGGGCGAAATGGAGCCGATTAGAACTGAATCGAACCGATTGGAGCCCAAGAGGGATGAATGGAGTGCAACGGAGCCGATTGGAGCCGAATCGCATCGAAATGCGTGGAATCGAATCCAGTGGAATAGATTAGAGTAGGGTTGGTTAAAATAGAGTAGAAGAGAATTGAACACAGTAAAAGAGAATAAAAAGAATACAAGAGAATCGAGTCCAAAAGGTTAGAGCAGAGCAGAATAGTGTAGAGTAGAACAGAGTCGAATAGAGTCGAATCGAGCCAAATAGAGAAGAAACAAGGCAAATCGCGTTGAATCCCCTCGAACCAATTCCAGTCAATTAGGGTAGGGTAGAGTCAAATCGTGTTGAGTGGAGTAGAATGCTGTGCAACGCAATCGAATGGAGTCGAAAAGAGTCGAAAAGAGCCGAATAGTGCTGAAGAGGGCCGAAGAGGGCCGAATCGAGCTGAATTGAGCCAAATCCAGCAAATCGAGCCTAATGGAGCCCAATTGAGCCGAATCCAGCTGAATCGACACTCTTCGAGCCAAATGGAGCCGAATGGACATGAATCGAACCAATTCGACCTGAATCGTGTCCAAATTCATGGAATCGAATTGAACAGATTAGAGTAGGGGAGGTTCGGGTATGGCAGGGTGGACTAGAGTAGAGTAGCATAGAATAAAACAGAAGAGAACAGAACAGTACAGGACGAATACAGAAAACAGTAGGCTAGAGTAGCGTAGAGGGAAACAGAGTAGAGTAGAATAGATTCGAACAGAGCTAGATAGAGCCAAACTGAGCCGAGTCGTGTCCAAATGGGTTGAATCCAATCCAATCAAATGGATTAGAATAGATTAGAGTTGGGTAGCATAGGGTAGGGTAGAACAGAGTAGAATAGAACAGAACAGAAGAGGAAGAAGAAAGAAAATAGAGAAGAGTAGACTAGAGTACGATAGAGTAGGCTAGTGTACAATAGGGTAGACTCGAATGCAGCTGAATAGAGCCGAATGGAGTCGAAATGAGAGGAATCACGTCTAATCGATTCGAGTAAATTAGAGTGGCGTAGGATAGAGTAGAGCAGAATAGTGTAGAATGGTGTGGAATAAATAGAATGGAGTAGAATGGAGTCAAATAGAGACGAAAAGAGTAGAGAAGAGTCGAATAGAGCAGAATAGGGCCGAAAGAGGCCGAATTGAGCAGAATCGAAGCAATTCAAGCCAAAACGAGCCGAATAGAGCCAAATCGAATCGAATCGAGCTGATTCAAGCTTAATCACCTTGAATCCCGTTCAATGCATCCAATCCAATCCAAACGTCTAGATTAGAGAAGGGGAGGGGAGGGTGGAATAGAATAGAGTAGAGTAGACTAGAAGAGATTAGAACAGAATAGAAGGAATAGAATAGAGTAGAAAAGAGTAGGGTCGAATAGACTCGAATAGAGTCGAATAGAGACGAATAGAGAAAACAGAGCTGAATGGAGCCGAAGAGAGACGTACAGGAGCCATATAGAGCCGATTCGCACCTAATCGAGCTGAATCAAGCAGAATCACGCCGACTGTCACTGAATAGCGTCGAATCACATCGAATCACGTCGAATCGCATCGAATCAAATCGTTTTGTGTCGGACCGGGTCGAATCGCTTCGGATCGCATCGGATTGCATCGAATGTCGTCGAATCACGGCGAATCACGTCCCGTCACGTCCAATAACTTCGAATTGCGACCAATCTCCTAAAATTCTGCTGAATCACGTCGAATCGTATGGAATCTCGTCTAATCTCTTTGAATCCCGTCAAATGCCTTCGGACCTGATCGAATCCCGTCGAATCCTGTCCAATCGCGTCGAAGTGAATCGAATTGAGTCAAACAGATTCAAGTAGGGTGGGTTTGGGTGGGGTGCAGTAGGGTTGGGTAGGGTAGGATAGAACAGAGTCCAACAGAATAGGAGAGAACAGAACAGAACAGAAAGAATCCAGCAGAATAGAATAGAGTAGAAAAGAGTCCGATAGTGCAGAACATAGCCGAATTGAGGCGAATGGAGACAAAACAAGATGAATCGCGTTGAATCGCTTCGAGTCGGGTCAAATCGAATCCATTAGAATAGATTAGGGTAGGGAAGGGTAGAGGAGAATAGTGCAGAATGGTGTGGAATGGATTAGAAGGGAGCCGACTAGAGACGACTAGAGTTGAAAAGAGTCGAATAGAGCATAGTTGGGCCGAATAGGGCCAAAGAAGGCCTAATCGAGCAGAATCCAGCAGAATCGATGCCATTGGAGCTGAATGGAGCAAAATGGAGCCCAATCGAACCGATTCGAAGCGAATTGATCTGATTCAAGCCTAATCGGGTCGAATGGCGTGAAAATGCGATGACTCGAACAGAATCAAAGATTAGAGAAGGGGAGGGGAGCGGCTGGGAGGGTAGAACAGAATAGACTAGAACAGTACATAACAGAAGGAAGAGAATCTAGCACAGTACGGTAGAGCAGAGAAGAGTAAAGGAGAGAAGAGTAGAGTCGAACAGAGTGAACTAGTGCAGAATAGAGCTGAATAGAGCCAATTCTAGCCGAATCGAGCCCAATGGAAAGAAAACGTGATGAATCGCGTCGAATAGCGTCCAATCGAATCCATTAGAATAGATTAGAGTAGGGTAGGGTAGGGTAGAACAGAATAGAGTAGAATCGAGTCGAATGGAGTTGCATAGAGAAAACTAGAGTAGAAAAGAGTCGAATCGAGCCGAATAAGGCTGAACCAAGTCGAATTGAGTTGCAACAAGCTGAATCGAAGCGATTCAAGCCAAATCGAGCTGAATCGAGCTGATGGTGCCGAATGAGCCGATTCAAGCATCATCGCGTCCCATCCCATTGAAATGCTTTGAATCGAATCCAATTGAATAGATTCGAAAAGGTTAGGGTAGGGTGGTTTTTGATTGGGTAGACTAGGGTAGACGAAAGTAGACTAGAGTAGAGTAGACAAGAGAAGTCTAGAGTAGTAGCCTAGGCAAGACAGCTGGACTAGTCAGACTAGTGGTATAGATCAGTAGGCTAGACAACTAGCCTTGAAGAGTACCCTTGCCTTGACAAGTACCCTAAATTCTGAATCTGAACTACTCCCCTTGCCTTAACTAGTATCCTGAACTAGTAGCCTTGTCTGAACTACTCCCCTTAACTAGTAGCCATGCCTTAAGTAATAGTCTTAATGTCTACCCTTGCCTTACTAGTACCCTGAACTAGTAGCCCTGCCTTAACTAGTACCCTGGCCTTCACTAGTAGCCTTCCTCAACTAGTACCCTTAACTAGTACCCTCGCATTAACTAGTAGTCTTAAGTAGTACCTGGCCTTCTCAGTCCCCATAAGTGCTACCCTGGCCTTAACCAGCTGCCTTAACTGGTACCCTGGTCTTAACTAGTAGTATTCACTTGTACCCTTGAGTCCACTGGTAGCCTAAACTAGTCGTCTTGCCTTAAGTAGTAGCCTTCACTTGTACCTTGCCTTGACTAGTATCCTGAACTAGTACCTGGGCCTTAACTAGTACAGCGGCCATAACGAGTAGCCTGAACTAGTAGCCTTGTCTGAATTAGTACCCTGAACTAGTAGCCTTGCTTTAAGTAATCGTCTTAACGTCTGCCCTTGCCTTCCCAGTACCCTTAACTAGTAGCCAAGCCTTAACTACTACCCGTAACTAGTACCCTTGCCTTAACTAGTACCCTTGCCTTAACCAGTTGCCTTAAGTAGTACCCTGGCCTGAACTAGAAGTATCAACTTGTAAACTTGCATGAAAGAGTAGCCTTAACTAGTACTCTTGCCTTAAGTAGTGGCCTGAACTAGTACTCGTGCCTTAGCTAGTACTCTTCACTAGTAGAGTGCCCCTAACTAGTGTCCTGAACTAGTAGCCTTCTCTGAACTAGTACCCTTAAGTAGTAGCCTTGCCTTCACCAGTACCCTGGCCTTCTCCAGTAGCCTTAACTAAGACCCTGGCCTTCACTGGTAGCCTTAACTAGTACCCTTAACTAGTACCCTCGCATTAACTACTAGTCTTAACTAGTACCCTGGCCGTATCAGTACCCAGAACTACTACCCTTGCCGTAACCAGTTGCCTTAACTAGTACCCTGGCCTGAACTAGTAGTATTCACTTGTATTCTTGCATCAACTAGTAGCCTTAACTAGTACTCTTGCCTTAAGTAGTGGCCTGAACTAGTACTCGTGCCTTAGCTAGTCCTCTTAACTAGTAGAGTGCCCCTAACTAGTGTCCTGAACTAGTAGCCTTCTCTAAACTAGTACCCTTAACTAGTAGCCTTGCCTTCACTAGTACCCTGGCCTCTCCAGTAGCCTTAACTAAGACCCTGGCCTTCTCCAGTAGCCTTAAGTAAGACCCTGGCCTTCACTGGCAGCCTTAAGTAGTACCCTTAACTAGTACCCTCGCATTAACTCGTAGTCTTAACTAGTACCCTGGCCGTATCAGTACCCAGAACTACTACCCTTGCCGTGACCAGTTGCCTTCACTAGTACCCGGGCCTGAACTAGTAGTATTCACTTGTATTCTTGCATCAACTAGTAGCCTTAACTAGTACTCTTGCCTTAAGCAGGGGCCTTAATTTGTACCTTGCCTTAACTAGCAGCCTTAACTAGCACCCGTGCCTTTACTAGTACTCTTAACCAGTACAGTGCCCCTAACTAGTATCCTGAACTGGTAGCCTTGTCCTAACTAGTACCCCTAACTAGGAGCCTTGCCTTAAGGAATAGTCTTAATGGCTACCCTTGCCTCAACAAGTACCCTTAACTAGTACCCTTGCACTAACTCGCAGTCTTAACTAGTAGCCTGGCCTTATCAGTACCCATAACTACTACCCTTGCCTTCACCAGTTGCCTTCACTAGCACCCTGGACTTAGCCAGTAGCATTAACATGTACCCTTGCATCGACTAGTAGACTTAACTAGTACTCTTGCCTGAAGTAGTGGCCTTAACTCGTTCCTTGACTTACTAGTCGTCTGAACTAGTACTCTTAACTAGTACAGTGGCCCTAACTAGTATTCTGAACTAGAAGCCTTGTCATAACTAGTACCCTTAACTAGTCACCTTGCCTGAAGGAACAGCCTTAACGTCTCCCCTTGCCTTACTACTACTCTTAACTCGTAGCCAAACCTTAACTAGTACCCTTAAGTAGTGGCCTTGCATGGACTCGTAGCCCAGCCTTAGCTAGTACCCTGGCCGTCACTAGTACCCTTGCCTCAACTAGTACCCTGGCATTAACTAGTAGTCTTAACTAGTACCCTGGCCTCATCGCTACCCATAACTGCTACCCTTGCCTTTACCAGTTGCCTTAGCTAGTACCCTGGCCTTAATTAGTAGTATGAACTTGTACCCTTGCATCATCTAGTAGCCTAAACTAATACTCTTGCCTGAAGTCGTAGCCTTGACTTGTACCTTGCCTTCCTAGTAGCCTTAACTACTACCCGTCCTTTAGCTAGTACTCTTAACTAGTACAGTGGCCCTAACTAGTAGCCTGAACTAGTACCCTTGCCTTAGGTAGTCCCTTTTCCAAACTAGTACCCTTCTTGAGTACCCCTATGGAGTAGGGTATGGTACAGTAGCGTTTCATAAGGTAGGGTAGCATACGGTAGAACAGAGAAAACAGAATCCAATAGAATAGAAGAGGATAAGTCAGGATAGGTTAGTTTCGTGTAGGGTATGGTAGAGTAGCAAAGGATGGAATAGAGAAAAGAGAAAACGAGAATCCAATACAACAGAATCAAAAAGAAGAGACTAGATGAGGAAAGACTAGGGCGGGATAGGGTTCTGTCGAATAGAAGAGCATAGAATGGTGTGGAATGGAGTCGAATGGAGCCAAATAGAGACGAATAAAGTAGAAAAGAGTTGAATAGAGCTGAACAGGGCCGGATAAGTTTGGATCGAGCCTAATGATGCTGAATCGAGCAGAATCGAGCCAAATTGACCCGATTCAAGCCAAAGAGAGCTAAATCAAGCCAATTCAAGCCTAATCCCATGGAATCGCCTTGAAAGGCGTTGAATCGAATCGAATAGATTAGAGTAGAGGAGGGTAGAGTAGGAGGGGTTAGACTAGAACAGAACAGAACACAAGAGAAAGAATCGAATAGAATGAAGTAGAGACGAGTACAGTAGAATCGAGTCCAATAGAGTTGAATAGAGCCAAAGAGAGCTGAATGCAGCCGAATCCACCAAATTCGAGGTGAATCGAGAAGAATCATGTCGAATCGCGTTGAAAAGTGTCGAATCCAATCAAATAGCTTAGTGTAGGGCAGGTAAGATGAGGGGAGGGTAGGGTAGGGTAGAAAAGAATAGATTAGAATAGAACAGAAAGAATAGAGGAGAGTAGACTAGAGTCAAATAGAGTCAAATCCTGCCGAAAAGAGCCGAATAGAGAGGAAAAGGGCCAAGTCCAACCGAATCGAGTTGAATTCGCACAAAAAGGAGCTGATTCGAGCCGACATGACCTGAATCAGGTCGAATCCCGTTCAAGTCTGTTGAACAGAATAGAACAGATTACAGTAGGCTAAGTTAGAGTAGGGTAGGATAGACCAAAATGCAGTAGAACAGAACAGGATAGAAGAGAACTGAAAGAATAGAATAGGGTCGAGTAGTGCAGAGTCTAGAAGAATAGAGTTGAATATTGCCGACTAGAGCAAAATAGAGCCCAAAAGACCCAACGTGATAGACATCAAGATGAATGGCGCCGAATCCCGCGGAATCATGCTGGATCGCGTCGAATCCCGTTGAATTGCATTGAATCCCATCCATTCAAGTCCAATCCAATCGAATCGATTAGAATAGACTAGAGAAGGGTAGAGTACAAGACAATAGACTAGAGAAGAATACAGTCGGATGGAGTAGAATGGTGTAGAATGGAGTTGAAAAGAGATACTAGAGTTGAGTAGACTCATAGAGCCCTATAGAGTTGAATAGAGCCTATTCAAGCTGAATAGAGCTGACCAGGGCGAAATGGAGCCGATTAGAACTGAATCGAACCGATTGGAGCCCAAGAGGGATGAATGGAGTGCAACGGAGCCGATTGGAGCCGAATCGCATCGAAATGCGTGGAATCGAATCCAGTGGAATAGATTAGAGTAGGGTTGGTTAAAATAGAGTAGAAGAGAATTGAACACAGTAAAAGAGAATAAAAAGAATACAAGAGAATCGAGTCCAAAAGGTTAGAGCAGAGCAGAATAGTGTAGAGTAGAACAGAGTCGAATAGAGTCGAATCGAGCCAAATGGAGAAGAAACAAGGCAAATCGCGTTGAATCCCCTCGAACCAATTCCAGTCAATTAGGGTAGGGTAGAGTCAAATCGTGTTGAGTGGAGTAGAATGCTGTGCAACGCAATCGAATGGAGTCGAAAAGAGTCGAAAAGAGCCGAATAGTGCTGAAGAGGGCCGAAGAGGGCCGAATCGAGCTGAATTGAGCCAAATCCAGCAAATCGAGCCTAATGGAGCCCAATTGAGCCGAATCCAGCTGAATCGACACTCTTCGAGCCAAATGGAGCCGAATGGACATGAATCGAACCAATTCGACCTGAATCGTGTCCAAATTCATGGAATCGAATTGAACAGATTAGAGTAGGGGAGGTTCGGGTATGGCAGGGTGGACTAGAGTAGAGTAGCATAGAATAAAACAGAAGAGAACAGAACAGTACAGGACGAATACAGAAAACAGTAGGCTAGAGTAGCGTAGAGGGAAACAGAGTAGAGTAGAATAGATTCGAACAGAGCTAGATAGAGCCAAACTGAGCCGAGTCGTGTCCAAATGGGTTGAATCCAATCCAATCAAATGGATTAGAATAGATTAGAGTTGGGTAGCATAGGGTAGGGTAGAACAGAGTAGAATAGAACAGAACAGAAGAGGAAGAAGAAAGAAAATAGAGAAGAGTAGACTAGAGTACGATAGAGTAGGCTAGTGTACAATAGGGTAGACTCGAATGCAGCTGAATAGAGCCGAATGGAGTCGAAATGAGAGGAATCACGTCTAATCGATTCGAGTAAATTAGAGTGGCGTAGGATAGAGTAGAGCAGAATAGTGTAGAATGGTGTGGAAAAAATAGAATGGAGTAGAATGGAGTCAAATAGAGACGAAAAGAGTAGAGAAGAGTCGAATAGAGCAGAATAGGGCCGAAAGAGGCCGAATTGAGCAGAATCGAAGCAATTCAAGCCAAAACGAGCCGAATAGAGCCAAATCGAATCGAATCGAGCTGATTCAAGCTTAATCACCTCGAATCCCGTTCAATGCATCCAATCCAATCCAAACGTCTAGATTAGAGAAGGGGAGGGGAGGGTGGAATAGAATAGAGTAGAGTAGACTAGAAGAGATTAGAACAGAATAGAAGGAATAGAATAGAGTAGAAAAGAGTAGGGTCGAATAGACTCGAATAGAGTCGAATAGAGACGAATAGGCCAAATAGAGACCAATAGAGAAAACAGAGCTGAATGGAGCCGAAGAGAGACGTACAGGAGCCATATAGAGCCGATTCGCACCTAATCGAGCTGAATCAAGCAGAATCACGCCGACTGTCACTGAATAGCGTCGAATCACATCGAATCACGTCGAATCGCATCGAATCAAATCGTTTTGTGTCGGACCGGGTCGAATCGCTTCGGATCGCATCGGATTGCATCGAATGTCGTCGAATCACGGCGAATCACGTCCCGTCACGTCCAATAACTTCGAATTGCGACCAATCTCCTAAAATTCTGCTGAATCACGTCGAATCGTATGGAATCTCGTCTAATCTCTTTGAATCCCGTCAAATGCCTTCGGACCTGATCGAATCCCGTCGAATCCTGTCCAATCGCGTCGAAGTGAATCGAATTGAGTCAAACAGATTCAAGTAGGGTGGGTTTGGGTGGGGTGCAGTAGGGTTGGGTAGGGTAGGATAGAACAGAGTCCAACAGAATAGGAGAGAACAGAACAGAACAGAAAGAATCCAGCAGAATAGAATAGAGTAGAAAAGAGTCCGATAGTGCAGAACATAGCCGAATTGAGGCGAATGGAGACAAAACAAGATGAATCGCGTTGAATCGCTTCGAGTCGGGTCAAATCGAATCCATTAGAATAGATTAGGGTAGGGAAGGGTAGAGGAGAATAGTGCAGAATGGTGTGGAATGGATTAGAAGGGAGCCGACTAGAGACGACTAGAGTTGAAAAGAGTCGAATAGAGCATAGTTGGGCCGAATAGGGCCAAAGAAGGCCTAATCGAGCAGAATCCAGCAGAATCGATGCCATTGGAGCTGAATGGAGCAAAATGGAGCCCAATCGAACCGATTCGAAGCGAATTGATCTGATTCAAGCCTAATCGGGTCGAATGGCGTGAAAATGCGATGACTCGAACAGAATCAAAGATTAGAGAAGGGGAGGGGAGCGGCTGGGAGGGTAGAACAGAATAGACTAGAACAGTACATAACAGAAGGAAGAGAATCTAGCACAGTACGGTAGAGCAGAGAAGAGTAAAGGAGAGAAGAGTAGAGTCGAACAGAGTGAACTAGTGCAGAATAGAGCTGAATAGAGCCAATTCTAGCCGAATCGAGCCCAATGGAAAGAAAACGTGATGAATCGCGTCGAATAGCGTCCAATCGAATCCATTAGAATAGATTAGAGTAGGGTAGGGTAGGGTAGAACAGAATAGAGTAGAATCGAGTCGAATGGAGTTGCATAGAGAAAACTAGAGTAGAAAAGAGTCGAATCGAGCCGAATAAGGCTGAACCAAGTCGAATTGAGTTGCAACAAGCTGAATCGAAGCGATTCAAGCCAAATCGAGCTGAATCGAGCTGATGGTGCCGAATGAGCCGATTCAAGCATCATCGCGTCCCATCCCATTGAAATGCTTTGAATCGAATCCAATTGAATAGATTCGAAAAGGTTAGGGTAGGGTGGTTTTTGATTGGGTAGACTAGGGTAGACGAAAGTAGACTAGAGTAGAGTAGACAAGAGAAGTCTAGAGTAGTAGCCTAGGCAAGACAGCTGGACTAGTCAGACTAGTGGTATAGATCAGTAGGCTAGACAACTAGCCTTGAAGAGTACCCTTGCCTTGACAAGTACCCTAAATTCTGAATCTGAACTACTCCCCTTGCCTTAACTAGTATCCTGAACTAGTAGCCTTGTCTGAACTACTCCCCTTAACTAGTAGCCATGCCTTAAGTAATAGTCTTAATGTCTACCCTTGCCTTACTAGTACCCTGAACTAGTAGCCCTGCCTTAACTAGTACCCTGGCCTTCACTAGTAGCCTTCCTCAACTAGTACCCTTAACTAGTACCCTCGCATTAACTAGTAGTCTTAAGTAGTACCTGGCCTTCTCAGTCCCCATAAGTGCTACCCTGGCCTTAACCAGCTGCCTTAACTGGTACCCTGGTCTTAACTAGTAGTATTCACTTGTACCCTTGAGTCCACTGGTAGCCTAAACTAGTCGTCTTGCCTTAAGTAGTAGCCTTCACTTGTACCTTGCCTTGACTAGTATCCTGAACTAGTACCTGGGCCTTAACTAGTACAGCGGCCATAACGAGTAGCCTGAACTAGTAGCCTTGTCTGAATTAGTACCCTGAACTAGTAGCCTTGCTTTAAGTAATCGTCTTAACGTCTGCCCTTGCCTTCCCAGTACCCTTAACTAGTAGCCAAGCCTTAACTACTACCCGTAACTAGTACCCTTGCCTTAACTAGTACCCTTGCCTTAACCAGTTGCCTTAAGTAGTACCCTGGCCTGAACTAGAAGTATCAACTTGTAAACTTGCATGAAAGAGTAGCCTTAACTAGTACTCTTGCCTTAAGTAGTGGCCTGAACTAGTACTCGTGCCTTAGCTAGTACTCTTCACTAGTAGAGTGCCCCTAACTAGTGTCCTGAACTAGTAGCCTTCTCTGAACTAGTACCCTTAAGTAGTAGCCTTGCCTTCACCAGTACCCTGGCCTTCTCCAGTAGCCTTAACTAAGACCCTGGCCTTCACTGGTAGCCTTAACTAGTACCCTTAACTAGTACCCTCGCATTAACTACTAGTCTTAACTAGTACCCTGGCCGTATCAGTACCCAGAACTACTACCCTTGCCGTAACCAGTTGCCTTAACTAGTACCCTGGCCTGAACTAGTAGTATTCACTTGTATTCTTGCATCAACTAGTAGCCTTAACTAGTACTCTTGCCTTAAGTAGTGGCCTGAACTAGTACTCGTGCCTTAGCTAGTCCTCTTAACTAGTAGAGTGCCCCTAACTAGTGTCCTGAACTAGTAGCCTTCTCTAAACTAGTACCCTTAACTAGTAGCCTTGCCTTCACTAGTACCCTGGCCTCTCCAGTAGCCTTAACTAAGACCCTGGCCTTCTCCAGTAGCCTTAAGTAAGACCCTGGCCTTCACTGGCAGCCTTAAGTAGTACCCTTAACTAGTACCCTCGCATTAACTCGTAGTCTTAACTAGTACCCTGGCCGTATCAGTACCCAGAACTACTACCCTTGCCGTGACCAGTTGCCTTCACTAGTACCCGGGCCTGAACTAGTAGTATTCACTTGTATTCTTGCATCAACTAGTAGCCTTAACTAGTACTCTTGCCTTAAGCAGGGGCCTTAATTTGTACCTTGCCTTAACTAGCAGCCTTAACTAGCACCCGTGCCTTTACTAGTACTCTTAACCAGTACAGTGCCCCTAACTAGTATCCTGAACTGGTAGCCTTGTCCTAACTAGTACCCCTAACTAGGAGCCTTGCCTTAAGGAATAGTCTTAATGGCTACCCTTGCCTCAACAAGTACCCTTAACTAGTACCCTTGCACTAACTCGCAGTCTTAACTAGTAGCCTGGCCTTATCAGTACCCATAACTACTACCCTTGCCTTCACCAGTTGCCTTCACTAGCACCCTGGACTTAGCCAGTAGCATTAACATGTACCCTTGCATCGACTAGTAGACTTAACTAGTACTCTTGCCTGAAGTAGTGGCCTTAACTCGTTCCTTGACTTACTAGTCGTCTGAACTAGTACTCTTAACTAGTACAGTGGCCCTAACTAGTATTCTGAACTAGAAGCCTTGTCATAACTAGTACCCTTAACTAGTCACCTTGCCTGAAGGAACAGCCTTAACGTCTCCCCTTGCCTTACTACTACTCTTAACTCGTAGCCAAACCTTAACTAGTACCCTTAAGTAGTGGCCTTGCATGGACTCGTAGCCCAGCCTTAGCTAGTACCCTGGCCGTCACTAGTACCCTTGCCTCAACTAGTACCCTGGCATTAACTAGTAGTCTTAACTAGTACCCTGGCCTCATCGCTACCCATAACTGCTACCCTTGCCTTTACCAGTTGCCTTAGCTAGTACCCTGGCCTTAATTAGTAGTATGAACTTGTACCCTTGCATCATCTAGTAGCCTAAACTAATACTCTTGCCTGAAGTCGTAGCCTTGACTTGTACCTTGCCTTCCTAGTAGCCTTAACTACTACCCGTCCTTTAGCTAGTACTCTTAACTAGTACAGTGGCCCTAACTAGTAGCCTGAACTAGTACCCTTGCCTTAGGTAGTCCCTTTTCCAAACTAGTACCCTTCTTGAGTACCCCTATGGAGTAGGGTATGGTACAGTAGCGTTTCATAAGGTAGGGTAGCATACGGTAGAACAGAGAAAACAGAATCCAATAGAATAGAAGAGGATAAGTCAGGATAGGTTAGTTTCGTGTAGGGTATGGTAGAGTAGCAAAGGATGGAATAGAGAAAAGAGAAAACGAGAATCCAATACAACAGAATCAAAAAGAAGAGACTAGATGAGGAAAGACTAGGGCGGGATAGGGTTCTGTCGAATAGAAGAGCATAGAATGGTGTGGAATGGAGTCGAATGGAGCCAAATAGAGACGAATAAAGTAGAAAAGAGTTGAATAGAGCTGAACAGGGCCGGATAAGTTTGGATCGAGCCTAATGATGCTGAATCGAGCAGAATCGAGCCAAATTGACCCGATTCAAGCCAAAGAGAGCTAAATCAAGCCAATTCAAGCCTAATCCCATGGAATCGCCTTGAAAGGCGTTGAATCGAATCGAATAGATTAGAGTAGAGGAGGGTAGAGTAGGAGGGGTTAGACTAGAACAGAACAGAACACAAGAGAAAGAATCGAATAGAATGAAGTAGAGACGAGTACAGTAGAATCGAGTCCAATAGAGTTGAATAGAGCCAAAGAGAGCTGAATGCAGCCGAATCCACCAAATTCGAGGTGAATCGAGAAGAATCATGTCGAATCGCGTTGAAAAGTGTCGAATCCAATCAAATAGCTTAGTGTAGGGCAGGTAAGATGAGGGGAGGGTAGGGTAGGGTAGAAAAGAATAGATTAGAATAGAACAGAAAGAATAGAGGAGAGTAGACTAGAGTCAAATAGAGTCAAATCCTGCCGAAAAGAGCCGAATAGAGAGGAAAAGGGCCAAGTCCAACCGAATCGAGTTGAATTCGCACAAAAAGGAGCTGATTCGAGCCGACATGACCTGAATCAGGTCGAATCCCGTTCAAGTCTGTTGAACAGAATAGAACAGATTACAGTAGGCTAAGTTAGAGTAGGGTAGGATAGACCAAAATGCAGTAGAACAGAACAGGATAGAAGAGAACTGAAAGAATAGAATAGGGTCGAGTAGTGCAGAGTCTAGAAGAATAGAGTTGAATATTGCCGACTAGAGCAAAATAGAGCCCAAAAGACCCAACGTGATAGACATCAAGATGAATGGCGCCGAATCCCGCGGAATCATGCTGGATCGCGTCGAATCCCGTTGAATTGCATTGAATCCCATCCATTCAAGTCCAATCCAATCGAATCCATTAGAATAGACTAGAGAAGGGTAGAGTACAAGACAATAGACTAGAGAAGAATACAGTCGGATGGAGTAGAATGGTGTAGAATGGAGTTGAAAAGAGATACTAGAGTTGAGTAGACTCATAGAGCCCTATAGAGTTGAATAGAGCCTATTCAAGCTGAATAGAGCTGACCAGGGCGAAATGGAGCCGATTAGAACTGAATCGAACCGATTGGAGCCCAAGAGGGATGAATGGAGTGCAACGGAGCCGATTGGAGCCGAATCGCATCGAAATGCGTGGAATCGAATCCAGTGGAATAGATTAGAGTAGGGTTGGTTAAAATAGAGTAGAAGAGAATTGAACACAGTAAAAGAGAATAAAAAGAATACAAGAGAATCGAGTCCAAAAGGTTAGAGCAGAGCAGAATAGTGTAGAGTAGAACAGAGTCGAATAGAGTCGAATCGAGCCAAATAGAGAAGAAACAAGGCAAATCGCGTTGAATCCCCTCGAACCAATTCCAGTCAATTAGGGTAGGGTAGAGTCAAATCGTGTTGAGTGGAGTAGAATGCTGTGCAACGCAATCGAATGGAGTCGAAAAGAGTCGAAAAGAGCCGAATAGTGCTGAAGAGGGCCGAAGAGGGCCGAATCGAGCTGAATTGAGCCAAATCCAGCAAATCGAGCCTAATGGAGCCCAATTGAGCCGAATCCAGCTGAATCGACACTCTTCGAGCCAAATGGAGCCGAATGGACATGAATCGAACCAATTCGACCTGAATCGTGTCCAAATTCATGGAATCGAATTGAACAGATTAGAGTAGGGGAGGTTCGGGTATGGCAGGGTGGACTAGAGTAGAGTAGCATAGAATAAAACAGAAGAGAACAGAACAGTACAGGACGAATACAGAAAACAGTAGGCTAGAGTAGCGTAGAGGGAAACAGAGTAGAGTAGAATAGATTCGAACAGAGCTAGATAGAGCCAAACTGAGCCGAGTCGTGTCCAAATGGGTTGAATCCAATCCAATCAAATGGATTAGAATAGATTAGAGTTGGGTAGCATAGGGTAGGGTAGAACAGAGTAGAATAGAACAGAACAGAAGAGGAAGAAGAAAGAAAATAGAGAAGAGTAGACTAGAGTACGATAGAGTAGGCTAGTGTACAATAGGGTAGACTCGAATGCAGCTGAATAGAGCCGAATGGAGTCGAAATGAGAGGAATCACGTCTAATCGATTCGAGTAAATTAGAGTGGCGTAGGATAGAGTAGAGCAGAATAGTGTAGAATGGTGTGGAATAAATAGAATGGAGTAGAATGGAGTCAAATAGAGACGAAAAGAGTAGAGAAGAGTCGAATAGAGCAGAATAGGGCCGAAAGAGGCCGAATTGAGCAGAATCGAAGCAATTCAAGCCAAAACGAGCCGAATAGAGCCAAATCGAATCGAATCGAGCTGATTCAAGCTTAATCACCTTGAATCCCGTTCAATGCATCCAATCCAATCCAAACGTCTAGATTAGAGAAGGGGAGGGGAGGGTGGAATAGAATAGAGTAGAGTAGACTAGAAGAGATTAGAACAGAATAGAAGGAATAGAATAGAGTAGAAAAGAGTAGGGTCGAATAGACTCGAATAGAGTCGAATAGAGACGAATAGAGAAAACAGAGCTGAATGGAGCCGAAGAGAGACGTACAGGAGCCATATAGAGCCGATTCGCACCTAATCGAGCTGAATCAAGCAGAATCACGCCGACTGTCACTGAATAGCGTCGAATCACATCGAATCACGTCGAATCGCATCGAATCAAATCGTTTTGTGTCGGACCGGGTCGAATCGCTTCGGATCGCATCGGATTGCATCGAATGTCGTCGAATCACGGCGAATCACGTCCCGTCACGTCCAATAACTTCGAATTGCGACCAATCTCCTAAAATTCTGCTGAATCACGTCGAATCGTATGGAATCTCGTCTAATCTCTTTGAATCCCGTCAAATGCCTTCGGACCTGATCGAATCCCGTCGAATCCTGTCCAATCGCGTCGAAGTGAATCGAATTGAGTCAAACAGATTCAAGTAGGGTGGGTTTGGGTGGGGTGCAGTAGGGTTGGGTAGGGTAGGATAGAACAGAGTCCAACAGAATAGGAGAGAACAGAACAGAACAGAAAGAATCCAGCAGAATAGAATAGAGTAGAAAAGAGTCCGATAGTGCAGAACATAGCCGAATTGAGGCGAATGGAGACAAAACAAGATGAATCGCGTTGAATCGCTTCGAGTCGGGTCAAATCGAATCCATTAGAATAGATTAGGGTAGGGAAGGGTAGAGGAGAATAGTGCAGAATGGTGTGGAATGGATTAGAAGGGAGCCGACTAGAGACGACTAGAGTTGAAAAGAGTCGAATAGAGCATAGTTGGGCCGAATAGGGCCAAAGAAGGCCTAATCGAGCAGAATCCAGCAGAATCGATGCCATTGGAGCTGAATGGAGCAAAATGGAGCCCAATCGAACCGATTCGAAGCGAATTGATCTGATTCAAGCCTAATCGGGTCGAATGGCGTGAAAATGCGATGACTCGAACAGAATCAAAGATTAGAGAAGGGGAGGGGAGCGGCTGGGAGGGTAGAACAGAATAGACTAGAACAGTACATAACAGAAGGAAGAGAATCTAGCACAGTACGGTAGAGCAGAGAAGAGTAAAGGAGAGAAGAGTAGAGTCGAACAGAGTGAACTAGTGCAGAATAGAGCTGAATAGAGCCAATTCTAGCCGAATCGAGCCCAATGGAAAGAAAACGTGATGAATCGCGTCGAATAGCGTCCAATCGAATCCATTAGAATAGATTAGAGTAGGGTAGGGTAGGGTAGAACAGAATAGAGTAGAATCGAGTCGAATGGAGTTGCATAGAGAAAACTAGAGTAGAAAAGAGTCGAATCGAGCCGAATAAGGCTGAACCAAGTCGAATTGAGTTGCAACAAGCTGAATCGAAGCGATTCAAGCCAAATCGAGCTGAATCGAGCTGATGGTGCCGAATGAGCCGATTCAAGCATCATCGCGTCCCATCCCATTGAAATGCTTTGAATCGAATCCAATTGAATAGATTCGAAAAGGTTAGGGTAGGGTGGTTTTTGATTGGGTAGACTAGGGTAGACGAAAGTAGACTAGAGTAGAGTAGACAAGAGAAGTCTAGAGTAGTAGCCTAGGCAAGACAGCTGGACTAGTCAGACTAGTGGTATAGATCAGTAGGCTAGACAACTAGCCTTGAAGAGTACCCTTGCCTTGACAAGTACCCTAAATTCTGAATCTGAACTACTCCCCTTGCCTTAACTAGTATCCTGAACTAGTAGCCTTGTCTGAACTACTCCCCTTAACTAGTAGCCATGCCTTAAGTAATAGTCTTAATGTCTACCCTTGCCTTACTAGTACCCTGAACTAGTAGCCCTGCCTTAACTAGTACCCTGGCCTTCACTAGTAGCCTTCCTCAACTAGTACCCTTAACTAGTACCCTCGCATTAACTAGTAGTCTTAAGTAGTACCTGGCCTTCTCAGTCCCCATAAGTGCTACCCTGGCCTTAACCAGCTGCCTTAACTGGTACCCTGGTCTTAACTAGTAGTATTCACTTGTACCCTTGAGTCCACTGGTAGCCTAAACTAGTCGTCTTGCCTTAAGTAGTAGCCTTCACTTGTACCTTGCCTTGACTAGTATCCTGAACTAGTACCTGGGCCTTAACTAGTACAGCGGCCATAACGAGTAGCCTGAACTAGTAGCCTTGTCTGAATTAGTACCCTGAACTAGTAGCCTTGCTTTAAGTAATCGTCTTAACGTCTGCCCTTGCCTTCCCAGTACCCTTAACTAGTAGCCAAGCCTTAACTACTACCCGTAACTAGTACCCTTGCCTTAACTAGTACCCTTGCCTTAACCAGTTGCCTTAAGTAGTACCCTGGCCTGAACTAGAAGTATCAACTTGTAAACTTGCATGAAAGAGTAGCCTTAACTAGTACTCTTGCCTTAAGTAGTGGCCTGAACTAGTACTCGTGCCTTAGCTAGTACTCTTCACTAGTAGAGTGCCCCTAACTAGTGTCCTGAACTAGTAGCCTTCTCTGAACTAGTACCCTTAAGTAGTAGCCTTGCCTTCACCAGTACCCTGGCCTTCTCCAGTAGCCTTAACTAAGACCCTGGCCTTCACTGGTAGCCTTAACTAGTACCCTTAACTAGTACCCTCGCATTAACTACTAGTCTTAACTAGTACCCTGGCCGTATCAGTACCCAGAACTACTACCCTTGCCGTAACCAGTTGCCTTAACTAGTACCCTGGCCTGAACTAGTAGTATTCACTTGTATTCTTGCATCAACTAGTAGCCTTAACTAGTACTCTTGCCTTAAGTAGTGGCCTGAACTAGTACTCGTGCCTTAGCTAGTCCTCTTAACTAGTAGAGTGCCCCTAACTAGTGTCCTGAACTAGTAGCCTTCTCTAAACTAGTACCCTTAACTAGTAGCCTTGCCTTCACTAGTACCCTGGCCTCTCCAGTAGCCTTAACTAAGACCCTGGCCTTCTCCAGTAGCCTTAAGTAAGACCCTGGCCTTCACTGGCAGCCTTAAGTAGTACCCTTAACTAGTACCCTCGCATTAACTCGTAGTCTTAACTAGTACCCTGGCCGTATCAGTACCCAGAACTACTACCCTTGCCGTGACCAGTTGCCTTCACTAGTACCCGGGCCTGAACTAGTAGTATTCACTTGTATTCTTGCATCAACTAGTAGCCTTAACTAGTACTCTTGCCTTAAGCAGGGGCCTTAATTTGTACCTTGCCTTAACTAGCAGCCTTAACTAGCACCCGTGCCTTTACTAGTACTCTTAACCAGTACAGTGCCCCTAACTAGTATCCTGAACTGGTAGCCTTGTCCTAACTAGTACCCCTAACTAGGAGCCTTGCCTTAAGGAATAGTCTTAATGGCTACCCTTGCCTCAACAAGTACCCTTAACTAGTACCCTTGCACTAACTCGCAGTCTTAACTAGTAGCCTGGCCTTATCAGTACCCATAACTACTACCCTTGCCTTCACCAGTTGCCTTCACTAGCACCCTGGACTTAGCCAGTAGCATTAACATGTACCCTTGCATCGACTAGTAGACTTAACTAGTACTCTTGCCTGAAGTAGTGGCCTTAACTCGTTCCTTGACTTACTAGTCGTCTGAACTAGTACTCTTAACTAGTACAGTGGCCCTAACTAGTATTCTGAACTAGAAGCCTTGTCATAACTAGTACCCTTAACTAGTCACCTTGCCTGAAGGAACAGCCTTAACGTCTCCCCTTGCCTTACTACTACTCTTAACTCGTAGCCAAACCTTAACTAGTACCCTTAAGTAGTGGCCTTGCATGGACTCGTAGCCCAGCCTTAGCTAGTACCCTGGCCGTCACTAGTACCCTTGCCTCAACTAGTACCCTGGCATTAACTAGTAGTCTTAACTAGTACCCTGGCCTCATCGCTACCCATAACTGCTACCCTTGCCTTTACCAGTTGCCTTAGCTAGTACCCTGGCCTTAATTAGTAGTATGAACTTGTACCCTTGCATCATCTAGTAGCCTAAACTAATACTCTTGCCTGAAGTCGTAGCCTTGACTTGTACCTTGCCTTCCTAGTAGCCTTAACTACTACCCGTCCTTTAGCTAGTACTCTTAACTAGTACAGTGGCCCTAACTAGTAGCCTGAACTAGTACCCTTGCCTTAGGTAGTCCCTTTTCCAAACTAGTACCCTTCTTGAGTACCCCTATGGAGTAGGGTATGGTACAGTAGCGTTTCATAAGGTAGGGTAGCATACGGTAGAACAGAGAAAACAGAATCCAATAGAATAGAAGAGGATAAGTCAGGATAGGTTAGTTTCGTGTAGGGTATGGTAGAGTAGCAAAGGATGGAATAGAGAAAAGAGAAAACGAGAATCCAATACAACAGAATCAAAAAGAAGAGACTAGATGAGGAAAGACTAGGGCGGGATAGGGTTCTGTCGAATAGAAGAGCATAGAATGGTGTGGAATGGAGTCGAATGGAGCCAAATAGAGACGAATAAAGTAGAAAAGAGTTGAATAGAGCTGAACAGGGCCGGATAAGTTTGGATCGAGCCTAATGATGCTGAATCGAGCAGAATCGAGCCAAATTGACCCGATTCAAGCCAAAGAGAGCTAAATCAAGCCAATTCAAGCCTAATCCCATGGAATCGCCTTGAAAGGCGTTGAATCGAATCGAATAGATTAGAGTAGAGGAGGGTAGAGTAGGAGGGGTTAGACTAGAACAGAACAGAACACAAGAGAAAGAATCGAATAGAATGAAGTAGAGACGAGTACAGTAGAATCGAGTCCAATAGAGTTGAATAGAGCCAAAGAGAGCTGAATGCAGCCGAATCCACCAAATTCGAGGTGAATCGAGAAGAATCATGTCGAATCGCGTTGAAAAGTGTCGAATCCAATCAAATAGCTTAGTGTAGGGCAGGTAAGATGAGGGGAGGGTAGGGTAGGGTAGAAAAGAATAGATTAGAATAGAACAGAAAGAATAGAGGAGAGTAGACTAGAGTCAAATAGAGTCAAATCCTGCCGAAAAGAGCCGAATAGAGAGGAAAAGGGCCAAGTCCAACCGAATCGAGTTGAATTCGCACAAAAAGGAGCTGATTCGAGCCGACATGACCTGAATCAGGTCGAATCCCGTTCAAGTCTGTTGAACAGAATAGAACAGATTACAGTAGGCTAAGTTAGAGTAGGGTAGGATAGACCAAAATGCAGTAGAACAGAACAGGATAGAAGAGAACTGAAAGAATAGAATAGGGTCGAGTAGTGCAGAGTCTAGAAGAATAGAGTTGAATATTGCCGACTAGAGCAAAATAGAGCCCAAAAGACCCAACGTGATAGACATCAAGATGAATGGCGCCGAATCCCGCGGAATCATGCTGGATCGCGTCGAATCCCGTTGAATTGCATTGAATCCCATCCATTCAAGTCCAATCCAATCGAATCGATTAGAATAGACTAGAGAAGGGTAGAGTACAAGACAATAGACTAGAGAAGAATACAGTCGGATGGAGTAGAATGGTGTAGAATGGAGTTGAAAAGAGATACTAGAGTTGAGTAGACTCATAGAGCCCTATAGAGTTGAATAGAGCCTATTCAAGCTGAATAGAGCTGACCAGGGCGAAATGGAGCCGATTAGAACTGAATCGAACCGATTGGAGCCCAAGAGGGATGAATGGAGTGCAACGGAGCCGATTGGAGCCGAATCGCATCGAAATGCGTGGAATCGAATCCAGTGGAATAGATTAGAGTAGGGTTGGTTAAAATAGAGTAGAAGAGAATTGAACACAGTAAAAGAGAATAAAAAGAATACAAGAGAATCGAGTCCAAAAGGTTAGAGCAGAGCAGAATAGTGTAGAGTAGAACAGAGTCGAATAGAGTCGAATCGAGCCAAATGGAGAAGAAACAAGGCAAATCGCGTTGAATCCCCTCGAACCAATTCCAGTCAATTAGGGTAGGGTAGAGTCAAATCGTGTTGAGTGGAGTAGAATGCTGTGCAACGCAATCGAATGGAGTCGAAAAGAGTCGAAAAGAGCCGAATAGTGCTGAAGAGGGCCGAAGAGGGCCGAATCGAGCTGAATTGAGCCAAATCCAGCAAATCGAGCCTAATGGAGCCCAATTGAGCCGAATCCAGCTGAATCGACACTCTTCGAGCCAAATGGAGCCGAATGGACATGAATCGAACCAATTCGACCTGAATCGTGTCCAAATTCATGGAATCGAATTGAACAGATTAGAGTAGGGGAGGTTCGGGTATGGCAGGGTGGACTAGAGTAGAGTAGCATAGAATAAAACAGAAGAGAACAGAACAGTACAGGACGAATACAGAAAACAGTAGGCTAGAGTAGCGTAGAGGGAAACAGAGTAGAGTAGAATAGATTCGAACAGAGCTAGATAGAGCCAAACTGAGCCGAGTCGTGTCCAAATGGGTTGAATCCAATCCAATCAAATGGATTAGAATAGATTAGAGTTGGGTAGCATAGGGTAGGGTAGAACAGAGTAGAATAGAACAGAACAGAAGAGGAAGAAGAAAGAAAATAGAGAAGAGTAGACTAGAGTACGATAGAGTAGGCTAGTGTACAATAGGGTAGACTCGAATGCAGCTGAATAGAGCCGAATGGAGTCGAAATGAGAGGAATCACGTCTAATCGATTCGAGTAAATTAGAGTGGCGTAGGATAGAGTAGAGCAGAATAGTGTAGAATGGTGTGGAAAAAATAGAATGGAGTAGAATGGAGTCAAATAGAGACGAAAAGAGTAGAGAAGAGTCGAATAGAGCAGAATAGGGCCGAAAGAGGCCGAATTGAGCAGAATCGAAGCAATTCAAGCCAAAACGAGCCGAATAGAGCCAAATCGAATCGAATCGAGCTGATTCAAGCTTAATCACCTCGAATCCCGTTCAATGCATCCAATCCAATCCAAACGTCTAGATTAGAGAAGGGGAGGGGAGGGTGGAATAGAATAGAGTAGAGTAGACTAGAAGAGATTAGAACAGAATAGAAGGAATAGAATAGAGTAGAAAAGAGTAGGGTCGAATAGACTCGAATAGAGTCGAATAGAGACGAATAGGCCAAATAGAGACCAATAGAGAAAACAGAGCTGAATGGAGCCGAAGAGAGACGTACAGGAGCCATATAGAGCCGATTCGCACCTAATCGAGCTGAATCAAGCAGAATCACGCCGACTGTCACTGAATAGCGTCGAATCACATCGAATCACGTCGAATCGCATCGAATCAAATCGTTTTGTGTCGGACCGGGTCGAATCGCTTCGGATCGCATCGGATTGCATCGAATGTCGTCGAATCACGGCGAATCACGTCCCGTCACGTCCAATAACTTCGAATTGCGACCAATCTCCTAAAATTCTGCTGAATCACGTCGAATCGTATGGAATCTCGTCTAATCTCTTTGAATCCCGTCAAATGCCTTCGGACCTGATCGAATCCCGTCGAATCCTGTCCAATCGCGTCGAAGTGAATCGAATTGAGTCAAACAGATTCAAGTAGGGTGGGTTTGGGTGGGGTGCAGTAGGGTTGGGTAGGGTAGGATAGAACAGAGTCCAACAGAATAGGAGAGAACAGAACAGAACAGAAAGAATCCAGCAGAATAGAATAGAGTAGAAAAGAGTCCGATAGTGCAGAACATAGCCGAATTGAGGCGAATGGAGACAAAACAAGATGAATCGCGTTGAATCGCTTCGAGTCGGGTCAAATCGAATCCATTAGAATAGATTAGGGTAGGGAAGGGTAGAGGAGAATAGTGCAGAATGGTGTGGAATGGATTAGAAGGGAGCCGACTAGAGACGACTAGAGTTGAAAAGAGTCGAATAGAGCATAGTTGGGCCGAATAGGGCCAAAGAAGGCCTAATCGAGCAGAATCCAGCAGAATCGATGCCATTGGAGCTGAATGGAGCAAAATGGAGCCCAATCGAACCGATTCGAAGCGAATTGATCTGATTCAAGCCTAATCGGGTCGAATGGCGTGAAAATGCGATGACTCGAACAGAATCAAAGATTAGAGAAGGGGAGGGGAGCGGCTGGGAGGGTAGAACAGAATAGACTAGAACAGTACATAACAGAAGGAAGAGAATCTAGCACAGTACGGTAGAGCAGAGAAGAGTAAAGGAGAGAAGAGTAGAGTCGAACAGAGTGAACTAGTGCAGAATAGAGCTGAATAGAGCCAATTCTAGCCGAATCGAGCCCAATGGAAAGAAAACGTGATGAATCGCGTCGAATAGCGTCCAATCGAATCCATTAGAATAGATTAGAGTAGGGTAGGGTAGGGTAGAACAGAATAGAGTAGAATCGAGTCGAATGGAGTTGCATAGAGAAAACTAGAGTAGAAAAGAGTCGAATCGAGCCGAATAAGGCTGAACCAAGTCGAATTGAGTTGCAACAAGCTGAATCGAAGCGATTCAAGCCAAATCGAGCTGAATCGAGCTGATGGTGCCGAATGAGCCGATTCAAGCATCATCGCGTCCCATCCCATTGAAATGCTTTGAATCGAATCCAATTGAATAGATTCGAAAAGGTTAGGGTAGGGTGGTTTTTGATTGGGTAGACTAGGGTAGACGAAAGTAGACTAGAGTAGAGTAGACAAGAGAAGTCTAGAGTAGTAGCCTAGGCAAGACAGCTGGACTAGTCAGACTAGTGGTATAGATCAGTAGGCTAGACAACTAGCCTTGAAGAGTACCCTTGCCTTGACAAGTACCCTAAATTCTGAATCTGAACTACTCCCCTTGCCTTAACTAGTATCCTGAACTAGTAGCCTTGTCTGAACTACTCCCCTTAACTAGTAGCCATGCCTTAAGTAATAGTCTTAATGTCTACCCTTGCCTTACTAGTACCCTGAACTAGTAGCCCTGCCTTAACTAGTACCCTGGCCTTCACTAGTAGCCTTCCTCAACTAGTACCCTTAACTAGTACCCTCGCATTAACTAGTAGTCTTAAGTAGTACCTGGCCTTCTCAGTCCCCATAAGTGCTACCCTGGCCTTAACCAGCTGCCTTAACTGGTACCCTGGTCTTAACTAGTAGTATTCACTTGTACCCTTGAGTCCACTGGTAGCCTAAACTAGTCGTCTTGCCTTAAGTAGTAGCCTTCACTTGTACCTTGCCTTGACTAGTATCCTGAACTAGTACCTGGGCCTTAACTAGTACAGCGGCCATAACGAGTAGCCTGAACTAGTAGCCTTGTCTGAATTAGTACCCTGAACTAGTAGCCTTGCTTTAAGTAATCGTCTTAACGTCTGCCCTTGCCTTCCCAGTACCCTTAACTAGTAGCCAAGCCTTAACTACTACCCGTAACTAGTACCCTTGCCTTAACTAGTACCCTTGCCTTAACCAGTTGCCTTAAGTAGTACCCTGGCCTGAACTAGAAGTATCAACTTGTAAACTTGCATCAAAGAGTAGCCTTAACTAGTACTCTTGCCTTAAGTAGTGGCCTGAACTAGTACTCGTGCCTTAGCTAGTACTCTTCACTAGTAGAGTGCCCCTAACTAGTGTCCTGAACTAGTAGCCTTCTCTGAACTAGTACCCTTAAGTAGTAGCCTTGCCTTCACCAGTACCCTGGCCTTCTCCAGTAGCCTTAACTAAGACCCTGGCCTTCACTGGTAGCCTTAACTAGTACCCTTAACTAGTACCCTCGCATTAACTACTAGTCTTAACTAGTACCCTGGCCGTATCAGTACCCAGAACTACTACCCTTGCCGTAACCAGTTGCCTTAACTAGTACCCTGGCCTGAACTAGTAGTATTCACTTGTATTCTTGCATCAACTAGTAGCCTTAACTAGTACTCTTGCCTTAAGTAGTGGCCTGAACTAGTACTCGTGCCTTAGCTAGTCCTCTTAACTAGTAGAGTGCCCCTAACTAGTGTCCTGAACTAGTAGCCTTCTCTAAACTAGTACCCTTAACTAGTAGCCTTGCCTTCACTAGTACCCTGGCCTCTCCAGTAGCCTTAACTAAGACCCTGGCCTTCTCCAGTAGCCTTAAGTAAGACCCTGGCCTTCACTGGCAGCCTTAAGTAGTACCCTTAACTAGTACCCTCGCATTAACTCGTAGTCTTAACTAGTACCCTGGCCGTATCAGTACCCAGAACTACTACCCTTGCCGTGACCAGTTGCCTTCACTAGTACCCGGGCCTGAACTAGTAGTATTCACTTGTATTCTTGCATCAACTAGTAGCCTTAACTAGTACTCTTGCCTTAAGCAGGGGCCTTAATTTGTACCTTGCCTTAACTAGCAGCCTTAACTAGCACCCGTGCCTTTACTAGTACTCTTAACCAGTACAGTGCCCCTAACTAGTATCCTGAACTGGTAGCCTTGTCCTAACTAGTACCCCTAACTAGGAGCCTTGCCTTAAGGAATAGTCTTAATGGCTACCCTTGCCTCAACAAGTACCCTTAACTAGTACCCTTGCACTAACTCGCAGTCTTAACTAGTAGCCTGGCCTTATCAGTACCCATAACTACTACCCTTGCCTTCACCAGTTGCCTTCACTAGCACCCTGGACTTAGCCAGTAGCATTAACATGTACCCTTGCATCGACTAGTAGACTTAACTAGTACTCTTGCCTGAAGTAGTGGCCTTAACTCGTTCCTTGACTTACTAGTCGTCTGAACTAGTACTCTTAACTAGTACAGTGGCCCTAACTAGTATTCTGAACTAGAAGCCTTGTCATAACTAGTACCCTTAACTAGTCACCTTGCCTGAAGGAACAGCCTTAACGTCTCCCCTTGCCTTACTACTACTCTTAACTCGTAGCCAAACCTTAACTAGTACCCTTAAGTAGTGGCCTTGCATGGACTCGTAGCCCAGCCTTAGCTAGTACCCTGGCCGTCACTAGTACCCTTGCCTCAACTAGTACCCTGGCATTAACTAGTAGTCTTAACTAGTACCCTGGCCTCATCGCTACCCATAACTGCTACCCTTGCCTTTACCAGTTGCCCTAGCTAGTACCCTGGCCTTAATTAGTAGTATGAACTTGTACCCTTGCATCATCTAGTAGCCTAAACTAATACTCTTGCCTGAAGTCGTAGCCTTGACTTGTACCTTGCCTTCCTAGTAGCCTTAACTACTACCCGTCCTTTAGCTAGTACTCTTAACTAGTACAGTGGCCCTAACTAGTAGCCTGAACTAGTACCCTTGCCTTAGGTAGTCCCTTTTCCAAACTAGTACCCTTCTTGAGTACCCCTATGGAGTAGGGTATGGTACAGTAGCGTTTCATAAGGTAGGGTAGCATACGGTAGAACAGAGAAAACAGAATCCAATAGAATAGAAGAGGATAAGTCAGGATAGGTTAGTTTCGTGTAGGGTATGGTAGAGTAGCAAAGGATGGAATAGAGAAAAGAGAAAACGAGAATCCAATACAACAGAATCAAAAAGAAGAGACTAGATGAGGAAAGACTAGGGCGGGATAGGGTTCTGTCGAATAGAAGAGCATAGAATGGTGTGGAATGGAGTCGAATGGAGCCAAATAGAGACGAATAAAGTAGAAAAGAGTTGAATAGAGCTGAACAGGGCCGGATAAGTTTGGATCGAGCCTAATGATGCTGAATCGAGCAGAATCGAGCCAAATTGACCCGATTCAAGCCAAAGAGAGCTAAATCAAGCCAATTCAAGCCTAATCCCATGGAATCGCCTTGAAAGGCGTTGAATCGAATCGAATAGATTAGAGTAGAGGAGGGTAGAGTAGGAGGGGTTAGACTAGAACAGAACAGAACACAAGAGAAAGAATCGAATAGAATGAAGTAGAGACGAGTACAGTAGAATCGAGTCCAATAGAGTTGAATAGAGCCAAAGAGAGCTGAATGCAGCCGAATCCACCAAATTCGAGGTGAATCGAGAAGAATCATGTCGAATCGCGTTGAAAAGTGTCGAATCCAATCAAATAGCTTAGTGTAGGGCAGGTAAGATGAGGGGAGGGTAGGGTAGGGTAGAAAAGAATAGATTAGAATAGAACAGAAAGAATAGAGGAGAGTAGACTAGAGTCAAATAGAGTCAAATCCTGCCGAAAAGAGCCGAATAGAGAGGAAAAGGGCCAAGTCCAACCGAATCGAGTTGAATTCGCACAAAAAGGAGCTGATTCGAGCCGACATGACCTGAATCAGGTCGAATCCCGTTCAAGTCTGTTGAACAGAATAGAACAGATTACAGTAGGCTAAGTTAGAGTAGGGTAGGATAGACCAAAATGCAGTAGAACAGAACAGGATAGAAGAGAACTGAAAGAATAGAATAGGGTCGAGTAGTGCAGAGTCTAGAAGAATAGAGTTGAATATTGCCGACTAGAGCAAAATAGAGCCCAAAAGACCCAACGTGATAGACATCAAGATGAATGGCGCCGAATCCCGCGGAATCATGCTGGATCGCGTCGAATCCCGTTGAATTGCATTGAATCCCATCCATTCAAGTCCAATCCAATCGAATCGATTAGAATAGACTAGAGAAGGGTAGAGTACAAGACAATAGACTAGAGAAGAATACAGTCGGATGGAGTAGAATGGTGTAGAATGGAGTTGAAAAGAGATACTAGAGTTGAGTAGACTCATAGAGCCCTATAGAGTTGAATAGAGCCTATTCAAGCTGAATAGAGCTGACCAGGGCGAAATGGAGCCGATTAGAACTGAATCGAACCGATTGGAGCCCAAGAGGGATGAATGGAGTGCAACGGAGCCGATTGGAGCCGAATCGCATCGAAATGCGTGGAATCGAATCCAGTGGAATAGATTAGAGTAGGGTTGGTTAAAATAGAGTAGAAGAGAATTGAACACAGTAAAAGAGAATAAAAAGAATACAAGAGAATCGAGTCCAAAAGGTTAGAGCAGAGCAGAATAGTGTAGAGTAGAACAGAGTCGAATAGAGTCGAATCGAGCCAAATGGAGAAGAAACAAGGCAAATCGCGTTGAATCCCCTCGAACCAATTCCAGTCAATTAGGGTAGGGTAGAGTCAAATCGTGTTGAGTGGAGTAGAATGCTGTGCAACGCAATCGAATGGAGTCGAAAAGAGTCGAAAAGAGCCGAATAGTGCTGAAGAGGGCCGAAGAGGGCCGAATCGAGCTGAATTGAGCCAAATCCAGCAAATCGAGCCTAATGGAGCCCAATTGAGCCGAATCCAGCTGAATCGACACTCTTCGAGCCAAATGGAGCCGAATGGACATGAATCGAACCAATTCGACCTGAATCGTGTCCAAATTCATGGAATCGAATTGAACAGATTAGAGTAGGGGAGGTTCGGGTATGGCAGGGTGGACTAGAGTAGAGTAGCATAGAATAAAACAGAAGAGAACAGAACAGTACAGGACGAATACAGAAAACAGTAGGCTAGAGTAGCGTAGAGGGAAACAGAGTAGAGTAGAATAGATTCGAACAGAGCTAGATAGAGCCAAACTGAGCCGAGTCGTGTCCAAATGGGTTGAATCCAATCCAATCAAATGGATTAGAATAGATTAGAGTTGGGTAGCATAGGGTAGGGTAGAACAGAGTAGAATAGAACAGAACAGAAGAGGAAGAAGAAAGAAAATAGAGAAGAGTAGACTAGAGTACGATAGAGTAGGCTAGTGTACAATAGGGTAGACTCGAATGCAGCTGAATAGAGCCGAATGGAGTCGAAATGAGAGGAATCACGTCTAATCGATTCGAGTAAATTAGAGTGGCGTAGGATAGAGTAGAGCAGAATAGTGTAGAATGGTGTGGAAAAAATAGAATGGAGTAGAATGGAGTCAAATAGAGACGAAAAGAGTAGAGAAGAGTCGAATAGAGCAGAATAGGGCCGAAAGAGGCCGAATTGAGCAGAATCGAAGCAATTCAAGCCAAAACGAGCCGAATAGAGCCAAATCGAATCGAATCGAGCTGATTCAAGCTTAATCACCTCGAATCCCGTTCAATGCATCCAATCCAATCCAAACGTCTAGATTAGAGAAGGGGAGGGGAGGGTGGAATAGAATAGAGTAGAGTAGACTAGAAGAGATTAGAACAGAATAGAAGGAATAGAATAGAGTAGAAAAGAGTAGGGTCGAATAGACTCGAATAGAGTCGAATAGAGACGAATAGGCCAAATAGAGACCAATAGAGAAAACAGAGCTGAATGGAGCCGAAGAGAGACGTACAGGAGCCATATAGAGCCGATTCGCACCTAATCGAGCTGAATCAAGCAGAATCACGCCGACTGTCACTGAATAGCGTCGAATCACATCGAATCACGTCGAATCGCATCGAATCAAATCGTTTTGTGTCGGACCGGGTCGAATCGCTTCGGATCGCATCGGATTGCATCGAATGTCGTCGAATCACGGCGAATCACGTCCCGTCACGTCCAATAACTTCGAATTGCGACCAATCTCCTAAAATTCTGCTGAATCACGTCGAATCGTATGGAATCTCGTCTAATCTCTTTGAATCCCGTCAAATGCCTTCGGACCTGATCGAATCCCGTCGAATCCTGTCCAATCGCGTCGAAGTGAATCGAATTGAGTCAAACAGATTCAAGTAGGGTGGGTTTGGGTGGGGTGCAGTAGGGTTGGGTAGGGTAGGATAGAACAGAGTCCAACAGAATAGGAGAGAACAGAACAGAACAGAAAGAATCCAGCAGAATAGAATAGAGTAGAAAAGAGTCCGATAGTGCAGAACATAGCCGAATTGAGGCGAATGGAGACAAAACAAGATGAATCGCGTTGAATCGCTTCGAGTCGGGTCAAATCGAATCCATTAGAATAGATTAGGGTAGGGAAGGGTAGAGGAGAATAGTGCAGAATGGTGTGGAATGGATTAGAAGGGAGCCGACTAGAGACGACTAGAGTTGAAAAGAGTCGAATAGAGCATAGTTGGGCCGAATAGGGCCAAAGAAGGCCTAATCGAGCAGAATCCAGCAGAATCGATGCCATTGGAGCTGAATGGAGCAAAATGGAGCCCAATCGAACCGATTCGAAGCGAATTGATCTGATTCAAGCCTAATCGGGTCGAATGGCGTGAAAATGCGATGACTCGAACAGAATCAAAGATTAGAGAAGGGGAGGGGAGCGGCTGGGAGGGTAGAACAGAATAGACTAGAACAGTACATAACAGAAGGAAGAGAATCTAGCACAGTACGGTAGAGCAGAGAAGAGTAAAGGAGAGAAGAGTAGAGTCGAACAGAGTGAACTAGTGCAGAATAGAGCTGAATAGAGCCAATTCTAGCCGAATCGAGCCCAATGGAAAGAAAACGTGATGAATCGCGTCGAATAGCGTCCAATCGAATCCATTAGAATAGATTAGAGTAGGGTAGGGTAGGGTAGAACAGAATAGAGTAGAATCGAGTCGAATGGAGTTGCATAGAGAAAACTAGAGTAGAAAAGAGTCGAATCGAGCCGAATAAGGCTGAACCAAGTCGAATTGAGTTGCAACAAGCTGAATCGAAGCGATTCAAGCCAAATCGAGCTGAATCGAGCTGATGGTGCCGAATGAGCCGATTCAAGCATCATCGCGTCCCATCCCATTGAAATGCTTTGAATCGAATCCAATTGAATAGATTCGAAAAGGTTAGGGTAGGGTGGTTTTTGATTGGGTAGACTAGGGTAGACGAAAGTAGACTAGAGTAGAGTAGACAAGAGAAGTCTAGAGTAGTAGCCTAGGCAAGACAGCTGGACTAGTCAGACTAGTGGTATAGATCAGTAGGCTAGACAACTAGCCTTGAAGAGTACCCTTGCCTTGACAAGTACCCTAAATTCTGAATCTGAACTACTCCCCTTGCCTTAACTAGTATCCTGAACTAGTAGCCTTGTCTGAACTACTCCCCTTAACTAGTAGCCATGCCTTAAGTAATAGTCTTAATGTCTACCCTTGCCTTACTAGTACCCTGAACTAGTAGCCCTGCCTTAACTAGTACCCTGGCCTTCACTAGTAGCCTTCCTCAACTAGTACCCTTAACTAGTACCCTCGCATTAACTAGTAGTCTTAAGTAGTACCTGGCCTTCTCAGTCCCCATAAGTGCTACCCTGGCCTTAACCAGCTGCCTTAACTGGTACCCTGGTCTTAACTAGTAGTATTCACTTGTACCCTTGAGTCCACTGGTAGCTAAACTAGTCGTCTTGCCTTAAGTAGTAGCCTTCACTTGTACCTTGCCTTGACTAGTATCCTGAACTAGTACCTGGGCCTTAACTAGTACAGCGGCCATAATGAGTAGCCTGAACTAGTAGCCTTGTCTGAATTAGTACCCTGAACTAGTAGCCTTGCTTTAAGTAATCGTCTTAACGTCTGCCCTTGCCTTCCCAGTACCCTTAACTAGTAGCCAAGCCTTAACTACTACCCGTAACTAGTACCCTTGCCTTAACTAGTACCCTTGCCTTAACCAGTTGCCTTAAGTAGTACCCTGGCCTGAACTAGAAGTATCAACTTGTAAACTTGCATCAAAGAGTAGCCTTAACTAGTACTCTTGCCTTAAGTAGTGGCCTGAACTAGTACTCGTGCCTTAGCTAGTACTCTTCACTAGTAGAGTGCCCCTAACTAGTGTCCTGAACTAGTAGCCTTCTCTGAACTAGTACCCTTAAGTAGTAGCCTTGCCTTCACCAGTACCCTGGCCTTCTCCAGTAGCCTTAACTAAGACCCTGGCCTTCACTGGTAGCCTTAACTAGTACCCTTAACTAGTACCCTCGCATTAACTACTAGTCTTAACTAGTACCCTGGCCATATCAGTACCCAGAACTACTACCCTTGCCGTAACCAGTTGCCTTAACCAGTACCCTGGCCTGAACTAGTAGTATTCACTTGTATTCTTGCATCAACTAGTAGCCTTAACTAGTACTCTTGCCTTAAGTAGTGGCCTGAACTAGTACTCGTGCCTTAGCTAGTCCTCTTAACTAGTAGAGTGCCCCTAACTAGTGTCCTGAACTAGTAGCCTTCTCTAAACTAGTACCCTTAACTAGTAGCCTTGCCTTCACTAGTACCCTGGCCTCTCCAGTAGCCTTAACTAAGACCCTGGCCTTCTCCAGTAGCCTTAAGTAAGACCCTGGCCTTCACTGGCAGCCTTAAGTAGTACCCTTAACTAGTACCCTCGCATTAACTCGTAGTCTTAGCTAGTACCCTGGCCGTATCAGTACCCAGAACTACTACCCTTGCCGTGGCCAGTTGCCTTCACTAGTACCCGGGCCTGAACTAGTAGTATTCACTTGTATTCTTGCATCAACTAGTAGCCTTAACTAGTACTCTTGCCTTAAGCAGGGGCCTTAATTTGTACCTTGCCTTAACTAGCAGCCTTAACTAGCACCCGTGCCTTTACTAGTACTCTTAACCAGTACAGTGCCCCTAACTAGTATCCTGAACTGGTAGCCTTGTCCTAACTAGTCCCCCTAACTAGGAGCCTTGCCTTAAGGAATAGTCTTAATGGCTACCCTTGCCTCAACAAGTACCCTTAACTAGTACCCTTGCACTAACTCGCAGTCTTAACTGGTAGCCTGGCCTTATCAGTACCCATAACTACTACCCTTGCCTTCACCAGTTGCCTTCACTAGCACCCTGGACTTAGCCAGTAGCATTAACATGTACCCTTGCATCGACTAGTAGACTTAACTAGTACTCTTGCCTGAAGTAGTGGCCTTAACTCGTTCCTTGACTTACTAGTCGTCTGAACTAGTACTCTTAACTAGTACAGTGGCCCTAACTAGTATTCTGAACTAGAAGCCTTGTCATAACTAGTACCCTTAACTAGTCACCTTGCCTGAAGGAACAGCCTTAACGTCTCCCCTTGCCTTACTACTACTCTTAACTCGTAGCCAAACCTTAACTAGTACCCTTAAGTAGTGGCCTTGCATGGACTCGTAGCCCAGCCTTAGCTAGTACCCTGGCCGTCACTAGTACCCTTGCCTCAACTAGTACCCTGGCATTAACTAGTAGTCTTAACTAGTACCCTGGCCTCATCGCTACCCATAACTGCTACCCTTGCCTTTACCAGTTGCCCTAGCTAGTACCCTGGCCTTAATTAGTAGTATGAACTTGTACCCTTGCATCATCTAGTAGCCTAAACTAATACTCTTGCCTGAAGTCGTAGCCTTGACTTGTACCTTGCCTTCCTAGTAGCCTTAACTACTACCCGTCCTTTAGCTAGTACTCTTAACTAGTACAGTGGCCCTAACTAGTAGCCTGAACTAGTACCCTTGCCTTAGGTAGTCCCTTTTCCAAACTAGTACCCTTCTTGAGTACCCCTATGGAGTAGGGTATGGTACAGTAGCGTTTCATAAGGTAGGGTAGCATACGGTAGAACAGAGAAAACAGAATCCAATAGAATAGAAGAGGATAAGTCAGGATAGGTTAGTTTCGTGTAGGGTATGGTAGAGTAGCAAAGGATGGAATAGAGAAAAGAGAAAACGAGAATCCAATACAACAGAATCAAAAAGAAGAGACTAGATGAGGAAAGACTAGGGCGGGATAGGGTTCTGTCGAATAGAAGAGCATAGAATGGTGTGGAATGGAGTCGAATGGAGCCAAATAGAGACGAATAAAGTAGAAAAGAGTTGAATAGAGCTGAACAGGGCCGGATAAGTTTGGATCGAGCCTAATGATGCTGAATCGAGCAGAATCGAGCCAAATTGACCCGATTCAAGCCAAAGAGAGCTAAATCAAGCCAATTCAAGCCTAATCCCATGGAATCGCCTTGAAAGGCGTTGAATCGAATCGAATAGATTAGAGTAGAGGAGGGTAGAGTAGGAGGGGTTAGACTAGAACAGAACAGAACACAAGAGAAAGAATCGAATAGAATGAAGTAGAGACGAGTACAGTAGAATCGAGTCCAATAGAGTTGAATAGAGCCAAAGAGAGCTGAATGCAGCCGAATCCACCAAATTCGAGGTGAATCGAGAAGAATCATGTCGAATCGCGTTGAAAAGTGTCGAATCCAATCAAATAGCTTAGTGTAGGGCAGGTAAGATGAGGGGAGGGTAGGGTAGGGTAGAAAAGAATAGATTAGAATAGAACAGAAAGAATAGAGGAGAGTAGACTAGAGTCAAATAGAGTCAAATCCTGCCGAAAAGAGCCGAATAGAGAGGAAAAGGGCCAAGTCCAACCGAATCGAGTTGAATTCGCACAAAAAGGAGCTGATTCGAGCCGACATGACCTGAATCAGGTCGAATCCCGTTCAAGTCTGTTGAACAGAATAGAACAGATTACAGTAGGCTAAGTTAGAGTAGGGTAGGATAGACCAAAATGCAGTAGAACAGAACAGGATAGAAGAGAACTGAAAGAATAGAATAGGGTCGAGTAGTGCAGAGTCTAGAAGAATAGAGTTGAATATTGCCGACTAGAGCAAAATAGAGCCCAAAAGACCCAACGTGATAGACATCAAGATGAATGGCGCCGAATCCCGCGGAATCATGCTGGATCGCGTCGAATCCCGTTGAATTGCATTGAATCCCATCCATTCAAGTCCAATCCAATCGAATCGATTAGAATAGACTAGAGAAGGGTAGAGTACAAGACAATAGACTAGAGAAGAATACAGTCGGATGGAGTAGAATGGTGTAGAATGGAGTTGAAAAGAGATACTAGAGTTGAGTAGACTCATAGAGCCCTATAGAGTTGAATAGAGCCTATTCAAGCTGAATAGAGCTGACCAGGGCGAAATGGAGCCGATTAGAACTGAATCGAACCGATTGGAGCCCAAGAGGGATGAATGGAGTGCAACGGAGCCGATTGGAGCCGAATCGCATCGAAATGCGTGGAATCGAATCCAGTGGAATAGATTAGAGTAGGGTTGGTTAAAATAGAGTAGAAGAGAATTGAACACAGTAAAAGAGAATAAAAAGAATACAAGAGAATCGAGTCCAAAAGGTTAGAGCAGAGCAGAATAGTGTAGAGTAGAACAGAGTCGAATAGAGTCGAATCGAGCCAAATGGAGAAGAAACAAGGCAAATCGCGTTGAATCCCCTCGAACCAATTCCAGTCAATTAGGGTAGGGTAGAGTCAAATCGTGTTGAGTGGAGTAGAATGCTGTGCAACGCAATCGAATGGAGTCGAAAAGAGTCGAAAAGAGCCGAATAGTGCTGAAGAGGGCCGAAGAGGGCCGAATCGAGCTGAATTGAGCCAAATCCAGCAAATCGAGCCTAATGGAGCCCAATTGAGCCGAATCCAGCTGAATCGACACTCTTCGAGCCAAATGGAGCCGAATGGACATGAATCGAACCAATTCGACCTGAATCGTGTCCAAATTCATGGAATCGAATTGAACAGATTAGAGTAGGGGAGGTTCGGGTATGGCAGGGTGGACTAGAGTAGAGTAGCATAGAATAAAACAGAAGAGAACAGAACAGTACAGGACGAATACAGAAAACAGTAGGCTAGAGTAGCGTAGAGGGAAACAGAGTAGAGTAGAATAGATTCGAACAGAGCTAGATAGAGCCAAACTGAGCCGAGTCGTGTCCAAATGGGTTGAATCCAATCCAATCAAATGGATTAGAATAGATTAGAGTTGGGTAGCATAGGGTAGGGTAGAACAGAGTAGAATAGAACAGAACAGAAGAGGAAGAAGAAAGAAAATAGAGAAGAGTAGACTAGAGTACGATAGAGTAGGCTAGTGTACAATAGGGTAGACTCGAATGCAGCTGAATAGAGCCGAATGGAGTCGAAATGAGAGGAATCACGTCTAATCGATTCGAGTAAATTAGAGTGGCGTAGGATAGAGTAGAGCAGAATAGTGTAGAATGGTGTGGAAAAAATAGAATGGAGTAGAATGGAGTCAAATAGAGACGAAAAGAGTAGAGAAGAGTCGAATAGAGCAGAATAGGGCCGAAAGAGGCCGAATTGAGCAGAATCGAAGCAATTCAAGCCAAAACGAGCCGAATAGAGCCAAATCGAATCGAATCGAGCTGATTCAAGCTTAATCACCTCGAATCCCGTTCAATGCATCCAATCCAATCCAAACGTCTAGATTAGAGAAGGGGAGGGGAGGGTGGAATAGAATAGAGTAGAGTAGACTAGAAGAGATTAGAACAGAATAGAAGGAATAGAATAGAGTAGAAAAGAGTAGGGTCGAATAGACTCGAATAGAGTCGAATAGAGACGAATAGGCCAAATAGAGACCAATAGAGAAAACAGAGCTGAATGGAGCCGAAGAGAGACGTACAGGAGCCATATAGAGCCGATTCGCACCTAATCGAGCTGAATCAAGCAGAATCACGCCGACTGTCACTGAATAGCGTCGAATCACATCGAATCACGTCGAATCGCATCGAATCAAATCGTTTTGTGTCGGACCGGGTCGAATCGCTTCGGATCGCATCGGATTGCATCGAATGTCGTCGAATCACGGCGAATCACGTCCCGTCACGTCCAATAACTTCGAATTGCGACCAATCTCCTAAAATTCTGCTGAATCACGTCGAATCGTATGGAATCTCGTCTAATCTCTTTGAATCCCGTCAAATGCCTTCGGACCTGATCGAATCCCGTCGAATCCTGTCCAATCGCGTCGAAGTGAATCGAATTGAGTCAAACAGATTCAAGTAGGGTGGGTTTGGGTGGGGTGCAGTAGGGTTGGGTAGGGTAGGATAGAACAGAGTCCAACAGAATAGGAGAGAACAGAACAGAACAGAAAGAATCCAGCAGAATAGAATAGAGTAGAAAAGAGTCCGATAGTGCAGAACATAGCCGAATTGAGGCGAATGGAGACAAAACAAGATGAATCGCGTTGAATCGCTTCGAGTCGGGTCAAATCGAATCCATTAGAATAGATTAGGGTAGGGAAGGGTAGAGGAGAATAGTGCAGAATGGTGTGGAATGGATTAGAAGGGAGCCGACTAGAGACGACTAGAGTTGAAAAGAGTCGAATAGAGCATAGTTGGGCCGAATAGGGCCAAAGAAGGCCTAATCGAGCAGAATCCAGCAGAATCGATGCCATTGGAGCTGAATGGAGCAAAATGGAGCCCAATCGAACCGATTCGAAGCGAATTGATCTGATTCAAGCCTAATCGGGTCGAATGGCGTGAAAATGCGATGACTCGAACAGAATCAAAGATTAGAGAAGGGGAGGGGAGCGGCTGGGAGGGTAGAACAGAATAGACTAGAACAGTACATAACAGAAGGAAGAGAATCTAGCACAGTACGGTAGAGCAGAGAAGAGTAAAGGAGAGAAGAGTAGAGTCGAACAGAGTGAACTAGTGCAGAATAGAGCTGAATAGAGCCAATTCTAGCCGAATCGAGCCCAATGGAAAGAAAACGTGATGAATCGCGTCGAATAGCGTCCAATCGAATCCATTAGAATAGATTAGAGTAGGGTAGGGTAGGGTAGAACAGAATAGAGTAGAATCGAGTCGAATGGAGTTGCATAGAGAAAACTAGAGTAGAAAAGAGTCGAATCGAGCCGAATAAGGCTGAACCAAGTCGAATTGAGTTGCAACAAGCTGAATCGAAGCGATTCAAGCCAAATCGAGCTGAATCGAGCTGATGGTGCCGAATGAGCCGATTCAAGCATCATCGCGTCCCATCCCATTGAAATGCTTTGAATCGAATCCAATTGAATAGATTCGAAAAGGTTAGGGTAGGGTGGTTTTTGATTGGGTAGACTAGGGTAGACGAAAGTAGACTAGAGTAGAGTAGACAAGAGAAGTCTAGAGTAGTAGCCTAGGCAAGACAGCTGGACTAGTCAGACTAGTGGTATAGATCAGTAGGCTAGACAACTAGCCTTGAAGAGTACCCTTGCCTTGACAAGTACCCTAAATTCTGAATCTGAACTACTCCCCTTGCCTTAACTAGTATCCTGAACTAGTAGCCTTGTCTGAACTACTCCCCTTAACTAGTAGCCATGCCTTAAGTAATAGTCTTAATGTCTACCCTTGCCTTACTAGTACCCTGAACTAGTAGCCCTGCCTTAACTAGTACCCTGGCCTTCACTAGTAGCCTTCCTCAACTAGTACCCTTAACTAGTACCCTCGCATTAACTAGTAGTCTTAAGTAGTACCTGGCCTTCTCAGTCCCCATAAGTGCTACCCTGGCCTTAACCAGCTGCCTTAACTGGTACCCTGGTCTTAACTAGTAGTATTCACTTGTACCCTTGAGTCCACTGGTAGCCTAAACTAGTCGTCTTGCCTTAAGTAGTAGCCTTCACTTGTACCTTGCCTTGACTAGTATCCTGAACTAGTACCTGGGCCTTAACTAGTACAGCGGCCATAATGAGTAGCCTGAACTAGTAGCCTTGTCTGAATTAGTACCCTGAACTAGTAGCCTTGCTTTAAGTAATCGTCTTAACGTCTGCCCTTGCCTTCCCAGTACCCTTAACTAGTAGCCAAGCCTTAACTACTACCCGTAACTAGTACCCTTGCCTTAACTAGTACCCTTGCCTTAACCAGTTGCCTTAAGTAGTACCCTGGCCTGAACTAGAAGTATCAACTTGTAAACTTGCATCAAAGAGTAGCCTTAACTAGTACTCTTGCCTTAAGTAGTGGCCTGAACTAGTACTCGTGCCTTAGCTAGTACTCTTCACTAGTAGAGTGCCCCTAACTAGTGTCCTGAACTAGTAGCCTTCTCTGAACTAGTACCCTTAAGTAGTAGCCTTGCCTTCACCAGTACCCTGGCCTTCTCCAGTAGCCTTAACTAAGACCCTGGCCTTCACTGGTAGCCTTAACTAGTACCCTTAACTAGTACCCTCGCATTAACTACTAGTCTTAACTAGTACCCTGGCCATATCAGTACCCAGAACTACTACCCTTGCCGTAACCAGTTGCCTTAACCAGTACCCTGGCCTGAACTAGTAGTATTCACTTGTATTCTTGCATCAACTAGTAGCCTTAACTAGTACTCTTGCCTTAAGTAGTGGCCTGAACTAGTACTCGTGCCTTAGCTAGTCCTCTTAACTAGTAGAGTGCCCCTAACTAGTGTCCTGAACTAGTAGCCTTCTCTAAACTAGTACCCTTAACTAGTAGCCTTGCCTTCACTAGTACCCTGGCCTCTCCAGTAGCCTTAACTAAGACCCTGGCCTTCTCCAGTAGCCTTAAGTAAGACCCTGGCCTTCACTGGCAGCCTTAAGTAGTACCCTTAACTAGTACCCTCGCATTAACTCGTAGTCTTAGCTAGTACCCTGGCCGTATCAGTACCCAGAACTACTACCCTTGCCGTGGCCAGTTGCCTTCACTAGTACCCGGGCCTGAACTAGTAGTATTCACTTGTATTCTTGCATCAACTAGTAGCCTTAACTAGTACTCTTGCCTTAAGCAGGGGCCTTAATTTGTACCTTGCCTTAACTAGCAGCCTTAACTAGCACCCGTGCCTTTACTAGTACTCTTAACCAGTACAGTGCCCCTAACTAGTATCCTGAACTGGTAGCCTTGTCCTAACTAGTCCCCCTAACTAGGAGCCTTGCCTTAAGGAATAGTCTTAATGGCTACCCTTGCCTCAACAAGTACCCTTAACTAGTACCCTTGCACTAACTCGCAGTCTTAACTGGTAGCCTGGCCTTATCAGTACCCATAACTACTACCCTTGCCTTCACCAGTTGCCTTCACTAGCACCCTGGACTTAGCCAGTAGCATTAACATGTACCCTTGCATCGACTAGTAGACTTAACTAGTACTCTTGCCTGAAGTAGTGGCCTTAACTCGTTCCTTGACTTACTAGTCGTCTGAACTAGTACTCTTAACTAGTACAGTGGCCCTAACTAGTATTCTGAACTAGAAGCCTTGTCATAACTAGTACCCTTAACTAGTCACCTTGCCTGAAGGAACAGCCTTAACGTCTCCCCTTGCCTTACTACTACTCTTAACTCGTAGCCAAACCTTAACTAGTACCCTTAAGTAGTGGCCTTGCATGGACTCGTAGCCCAGCCTTAGCTAGTACCCTGGCCGTCACTAGTACCCTTGCCTCAACTAGTACCCTGGCATTAACTAGTAGTCTTAACTAGTACCCTGGCCTCATCGCTACCCATAACTGCTACCCTTGCCTTTACCAGTTGCCTTAGCTAGTACCCTGGCCTTAATTAGTAGTATGAACTTGTACCCTTGCATCATCTAGTAGCCTAAACTAATACTCTTGCCTGAAGTCGTAGCCTTGACTTGTACCTTGCCTTCCTAGTAGCCTTAACTACTACCCGTCCTTTAGCTAGTACTCTTAACTAGTACAGTGGCCCTAACTAGTAGCCTGAACTAGTACCCTTGCCTTAGGTAGTCCCTTTTCCAAACTAGTACCCTTCTTGAGTACCCCTATGGAGTAGGGTATGGTACAGTAGCGTTTCATAAGGTAGGGTAGCATACGGTAGAACAGAGAAAACAGAATCCAATAGAATAGAAGAGGATAAGTCAGGATAGGTTAGTTTCGTGTAGGGTATGGTAGAGTAGCAAAGGATGGAATAGAGAAAAGAGAAAACGAGAATCCAATACAACAGAATCAAAAAGAAGAGACTAGATGAGGAAAGACTAGGGCGGGATAGGGTTCTGTCGAATAGAAGAGCATAGAATGGTGTGGAATGGAGTCGAATGGAGCCAAATAGAGACGAATAAAGTAGAAAAGAGTTGAATAGAGCTGAACAGGGCCGGATAAGTTTGGATCGAGCCTAATGATGCTGAATCGAGCAGAATCGAGCCAAATTGACCCGATTCAAGCCAAAGAGAGCTAAATCAAGCCAATTCAAGCCTAATCCCATGGAATCGCCTTGAAAGGCGTTGAATCGAATCGAATAGATTAGAGTAGAGGAGGGTAGAGTAGGAGGGGTTAGACTAGAACAGAACAGAACACAAGAGAAAGAATCGAATAGAATGAAGTAGAGACGAGTACAGTAGAATCGAGTCCAATAGAGTTGAATAGAGCCAAAGAGAGCTGAATGCAGCCGAATCCACCAAATTCGAGGTGAATCGAGAAGAATCATGTCGAATCGCGTTGAAAAGTGTCGAATCCAATCAAATAGCTTAGTGTAGGGCAGGTAAGATGAGGGGAGGGTAGGGTAGGGTAGAAAAGAATAGATTAGAATAGAACAGAAAGAATAGAGGAGAGTAGACTAGAGTCAAATAGAGTCAAATCCTGCCGAAAAGAGCCGAATAGAGAGGAAAAGGGCCAAGTCCAACCGAATCGAGTTGAATTCGCACAAAAAGGAGCTGATTCGAGCCGACATGACCTGAATCAGGTCGAATCCCGTTCAAGTCTGTTGAACAGAATAGAACAGATTACAGTAGGCTAAGTTAGAGTAGGGTAGGATAGACCAAAATGCAGTAGAACAGAACAGGATAGAAGAGAACTGAAAGAATAGAATAGGGTCGAGTAGTGCAGAGTCTAGAAGAATAGAGTTGAATATTGCCGACTAGAGCAAAATAGAGCCCAAAAGACCCAACGTGATAGACATCAAGATGAATGGCGCCGAATCCCGCGGAATCATGCTGGATCGCGTCGAATCCCGTTGAATTGCATTGAATCCCATCCATTCAAGTCCAATCCAATCGAATCCATTAGAATAGACTAGAGAAGGGTAGAGTACAAGACAATAGACTAGAGAAGAATACAGTCGGATGGAGTAGAATGGTGTAGAATGGAGTTGAAAAGAGATACTAGAGTTGAGTAGACTCATAGAGCCCTATAGAGTTGAATAGAGTCTATTCAAGCTGAATAGAGCTGACCAGGGCGAAATGGAGCCGATTAGAACTGAATCGAACCGATTGGAGCCCAAGAGGGATGAATGGAGTGCAACGGAGCCGATTGGAGCCGAATCGCATCGAAATGCGTGGAATCGAATCCAGTGGAATAGACTAGAGTAGGGTTGGTTAAAATAGAGTAGAAGAGAATTGAACACAGTAAAAGAGAATAAAAAGAATACAAGAGAATCGAGTCCAAAAGGTTAGAGCAGAGCAGAATAGTGTAGAGTAGAACAGAGTCGAATCGAGCCAAATGGAGAAGAAACAAGGCAAATCGCGTTGAATCCCCTCGAACCAATTCCAGTCAATTAGGGTAGGGTAGAGTCAAATCGTGTTGAGTGGAGTAGAATGCTGTGCAACGCAATCGAATGGAGTCGAAAAGGGTAGAAAAGAGCCGAATAGAGCCGAATAGTGCTGAAGAGGGCCGAAGAGGGCCGAATCGAGCTGAATTGAGCCAAATCCAGCAAATCGAGCCTAATGGAGCCCAATTGAGCCGAATCCAGCTGAATCGACACTCTTCGAGCCAAATGGAGCCGAATGGACATGAATCGAACCAATTCGACCTGAATCGTGTCCAAATTCATGGGATCGAGTTGAACAGATTAGAGTAGGGGAGGTTCGGGTATGGCAGGGTGGACTAGAGTAGAGTAGCATAGAATAAAACAGAAGAGACTAGAAGAGAACAGAACAATACAGAACGACTACAGAAAACAGTAGGCTAGAGTAGCGTAGAGGGAAACAGAGTAGAGTAGAATAGATTCGAACAGAGCTAAATAGAGCCAAACTGAGCCGAATCGTGTCCAAATGGGTTGAATCCAATCCAATCAAATGGATTAGAATAGATTAGAGTTGGGTAGCATAGGGTAGGGTAGAATAGAGTAGAATAGAACAGAACAGAAGAGGAAGAAGAAAGAAAATAGAGAAGAGTAGACTAGAGTACGATAGAGTAGGCTAGTGTACAATAGGGTAGACTCGAATACAGCTGAATAGAGACGAATGGAGTCAAAATGAGAGGAATCACGTCTAATCGATTCGAGTAAATTAGAGTGGTGTAGGATAGAGTAGAGCAGAATAGTGTAGAATGGTGTGGAATAAATAGAATGGAGTAGAATGGAGTCAAATAGAGACAAAAAGAGTAGAGAAGAGTCGAATAGAGCAGAATAGGGCCGAAAGAGGCGGAATTGAGCAGAATCGAAGCAATTCAAGCCAAAGGAACCGAATAGAGCCAAATGGAATAGAATCGAGCTGATTCAAGCTTAATCACGTCGAATCCCGTTCAATGCATCCAATCCAATCCAAACGTATAGATTAGAGAAGGGGAGAGGAGGGTGGACTAGAATAGAGTAGACTAGAATAGAAGAGATTAGAACAGAATAGAATAGAGTAGAAAAGAGTAGGGTCGAATAGACTCGAATAGAGTCGATTAGAGACGAATAGGCCAAATAGAGACGAATAGAGAAAACAGAGCTGAATGGAGCCGAAGAGAGACGTAAAGGAGCCATATAGAGCCGATTCGCACCTAATCGAGCTGAATCAAGCAGAATCACGCCGACTGTCACTGAATAGCGTCGAATCACATCGAATCACGTCGAATCGCATCGAATCAAATCGTTTTGTGTCGGACCGGGTCGAATCGCTTCGGATCGCATCGGATTGCATCGAATGTCGTCGAATCACGACGAATCACGTCCCATCACGTCCAATAACTTCGAATTGCGTCCAATCTCCTAGAATTCTGCTGAATCACGTCGAATCGTATGGAATCTCGTCTAATCTCTTTGAATCCCGTCAAATGCCTTCAGACCTTGTCGAATCCCGTCGAATCCTGTCCAATCGCGTCGAAGTGAATCGAATTGAATCAAATAGATTCAAGTAGGGTGGGTTTGGGTGGGGTGCAGTAGGGTTGGGTAGGGTAGGATAGAACAGAGTCCAACAGAATAGGAGAGAACAGAACAGAACAGAAAGAATCCAGCAGAATAGAATAGAGTAGAAAAGAGTCCGATAGTGCAGAACATAGCCGAATTGAGGCGAATGGAGACAAAACAAGATGAATCGCGTTGAGTCGCTTCGAAACGGGTCCAATCGAATCCATTCGAATAGATTAGGGTAGGGAAGGGTAGACGAGAATAGAGGAGAATAGTGCAGAATGGTGTGGAATGGATTCGAACGCAGCCGACTAGAGACGAATAGAGTAGAAAAGAGTTGAATAGAGCATAGTTGGGCCGAATAGGGCCAAAGAAGGCCTAATCGAGCAGAATCCAGCAGAATCGATGCCATTGGAGCTGAATGGAGCAAAATGGAGCCCAATCGAACCGATTCGAAGCGAATTGATCTGATTCAAGCCTAATCGGGTCGAATGGCGTGAAAATGCGATGACTCGAACAGAATCAAAGATTAGAGAAGGGGAGGGGAGCGGCTGGGAGGGTAGAACAGAATAGACTAGAACAGTACATAACAGAAGGAAGAGAATCTAGCACAGTACGGTAGAGCAGAGAAGAGTAAAGGAGAGAAGAGTAGAGTCGAACAGAGTGAACTAGTGCAGAATAGAGCTGAATAGAGCCAATTCTAGCCGAATCGAGCCCAATGGAAAGAAAACGTGATGAATCGCGTCGAATAGCGTCCAATCGAATCCATTAGAATAGATTAGAGTAGGGTAGGGTAGGGTAGAACAGAATAGAGTAGAATCGAGTCGAATGGAGTTGCATAGAGAAAACTAGAGTAGAAAAGAGTCGAATCGAGCCGAATAAGGCTGAACCAAGTCGAATTGAGTTGCAACAAGCTGAATCGAAGCGATTCAAGCCAAATCGAGCTGAATCGAGCTGATGGTGCCGAATGAGCCGATTCAAGCATCATCGCGTCCCATCCCATTGAAATGCTTTGAATCGAATCCAATTGAATAGATTCGAAAAGGTTAGGGTAGGGTGGTTTTTGATTGGGTAGACTAGGGTAGACGAAAGCAGACTAGAGTAGAGTAGACAAGAGAAGTCTAGAGTAGTAGCCTAGACAAGACATTGGGACTAGTCAGACTAGTGGTATAGATCAGTAGGCTAGACAACTAGCCTTGAAGAGTCCCCTTGCCTTGACAAGTACCCTAAATTCTGAATCGGAGCTACTCCCCTTGCCTTAACTAGTATCCTGAACTAGTAGCCTCGTCTGAACTACTCCCCTTAACTAGTAGCCTTGCCTTAAGTAATAGTCTTAATGGCTACCCTTGCCTTACTAGTACCCTGAACTATAGCCCAGCCTTAACTAGTACCCTGGCCGTCACTAGTACCCTTGCCTCAACTAGGACCCTGGAATCAACTAGTAGTCTTAACTAGTACCCTGGCCTTAACTAGTAGCATGAACTTGTACCCTTGCATCAACTAGTAGCCTAAACTAATACTCTTGCCTGAAGTCGTAGCCTTCACTTGTACCTTGCCTTCCTAGTAGCCTTAACTAGTACCTGTCCATTAACTAGTACTCTTAACTAGTACAGTGGCCCTAACTAGTAGCCTGAAGTAGTCCCCTTGCCTTAGGTAGTCCCTTTTCCAAACTAGTACGCTTATTGAGTACCCCTATGGAGTAGGGTATGGTACAGTAGGGTGTCATAAGGTAGGGTAGCATACGGTAGAACAGAGAAAACAGAATCCAATAGAAGAGGATAAGTCAGGATAGCTTAGTTTCGTGTAGGGTATGGTAGATTAGCATCGGATGGAATAGAGAAAAGAGAACACGAGAATCCAATACAACAGAATCGAAAAGAAGAGACTAGATGAGGAAAGACTAGGGCGGGATAGGGTTCTGTAGAATAGAAGAGTGTAGAATGGTGTGGAATGGAGTCAAATGCAGTCAAACCGAGATGAATAGAGTAGAAAAGAGTTGAATAGAGCAGAATAGCACCGAATAGGGACATATAGGGCTGAGTCGAGCCCAGTCGAGCCCAATCAAGTCAAATCGACCAGATTCGAGCTGAATGGAGCCGAATGGAGCTGGAATGAGCCAAATAGAGACAATTGGAGGATTCCTTAGGGTTTTCTGTGTATAAGATCATGTCATCTGCAAATACAAATAATTTTACTTCTTCCTTGCCAATCCGGATGCCCTTTATTTCTTGGTCTAGCCTAATTGCTCTGGCTAGACCGTCTAGCACAATGTTGAATAAGAGAGGTGATAAAGGGCATCCTTGTCTGGTTCCCGTTCTCAAGGGAAATGCTTTCAGGCTCTCTCCATTGAGAGTGATGTTGGCTGTTGGCTTTGCATATATGCCCTTTATTATGTTGAGGAAATTTCCTTCAATTCCTATTTTATTAAGAGTTTTTATCATAAATGGGTGTTGGACTTTGTCAAATGCCTTTTCTGCGTCAATTGATAAGATCATGTGGTTTTTGTCTTTTGTTTTCTTTACATGGTGGATTACATTAATGGTTTTTCTAATATTAAACCAACCTTGGATACCTGGTATAAATCACACTTGGTCGTGGTGAATTATTTTTTTGATATGTTGTTGAATTCTATCGGCTAGAATTTTGTTGAGGATTTTTGCGTCTATGTTCATGAGGGATATAGGTCTGTAATTTTCTTTTTTTGTGATGTCTTTACCTGGTTTTGGTATCAGGGGTATGGTGGCTTCATGGAATGAGTTAGGTAGTATTCCGTCATTTTTTATGCTTTGAAATACCTTTAGTAGTAGTGGTGTTAACTCTTCTCTGAAAATTTGGTAAAACTCTGCAGTATAGCCATCCGGGCCAGGGCTTTTTTTTGTTGGAAGTTTTTTGATTACCGTTTCAATCTCTTTTTTTGTTATGGGTCTATTTAGTTGTTCTACTTGTGATTGTGTTAGTTTAGGTTGGTAGTGTTTTTCCAGGAATTCATCCATTTCTTCTAGGTTTGCAAATTTGTTAGAGTACACTTTTTCTTAATTATCTGATATGATTCTTTTAATTTCGCTTGGGTCTGTTGTGATGTGGCCCTTCTCGTTTCTTATTTGGGTTGTTTCCTTTCCTGTATTTCTTTAGTCAGTCTAGCCAATGGTTTATCAATTTTGTTAATTTTTTCAAAGAAGCAGCTTTTGGCTTTGTTAATTCTTTCAATTGTTTTTCTGTTCTCTAATTCTTTTAGTTCAGCTCTAATTTTTATTATTTGCTTTCTTCTGGTGCCTGATGGATTCTTTTGTTGCTCACTTTCTATTTGTTGAAAATCAGTTCTCTGATTTGGGCTCTTTCTTCTTTTTGTATGTGTACATTTATCATTATAAATTGGCCTCTGAGCACTGCTTTTGCGGTGTCCCAGAGGTTTTGATAGAAAGTATTTTCCTTCTCGTTGCATCCTATGAATTTCCTTATTCCCTCCTTAATGTCTTCTATAACCCAGTCTTTTTTCAGGAGGGTAGTGTTCAGTTTCCAAGTATTTGATTTCTTTTCCCTAGTATTTCTGTTATTGATTTCTACTTTTTTGGCCTTGTGGTCTCAGAAGATGCTTTGTAATATTTTGATGTTTTGGATTCTGCAAAGGTTTGTTTTATGACCTAATGTGTGGTCTGTTCTAGAGAATGTTCCATGTGCGCTAGAAAAAAAAAGTATACTTTGCAGCAGTTGGGTGGAGAGTTCTGCATAAGTCAATGAGGTCAAGTTGGTTGATTATTGTAGTTAGGTCTTCCATGTCTCTATTGAGCTTCTTACTGGCTGTCCTGTCCTTCTCCAAAAGTGATGTGTTGAAGTCTCCTACTATAAATGTGGAGGTGTCTATCTCACTTTTCAGTTCTGTTAAAATTTGTTTTATGTATCTTGCAGCCCTGTCATTGGGTGCATAAATATTTAATATGGTTATATCTTCCTGATCAATTGTCCCTTTTATCATATGTAGTGTCCTTCTTTATCCTTTGTGGTGGATTTAAGTTTAAAGTCTATTTTGTCAGAAAATAATATTGCTACTCCTTTTTTGCTTATTCTTTGCTCGATATATTTTTTCCATCCTTTGAGTTTTAGTTTGTTTGTGTCTTTAAGTCTAAGGTGTGTTTCTTGTAGGCAGCATGTAGACGGATCGTGTTCCTTTATCCAGTCCGAGACTCTCTGTCTCTTTATTGGTGCATTTAGTCCATTTACATTCAGCGTAATTATAGATAAGTAAGTGTTTAGTGTTGTCATTTTGATGCCTTTTTATGTGTGTTGTTGACAATTTGATTTTTCCACTTACTTTTTTGTGCTGAGACTTTTTTCTTTGTAAATTGTGAGATTCTCATTTTCATAGTGTTTGACTTTATGTTTTTTTAGTCGTTACGTTTTTCTTGGCTTTTATTTTGAGTTATGAAGTTGTTATACCTCTTTGTGGTTACCTTAATATTTACCCCTATTTTTCTAAGTAAATACCTAACTTGTATTGTCCTATATCGCCTTGTATCCCTGTCCATATGGCAGTTTTATGCCACCTGTATTTTGTCCCTCTTTTTGATTATTGTGATCTTTTACATATTGACTTCAATGATTCCCTGTTTTGAGCATTTTTTTAAATTAATCTTAATTTGTTTTTGTGATTTCTCTATTTGAGTTTATATCAGGATGTTCTGTTCTGTGACCCTGTGTTGTGCTGGTATCTGATATTATTGGTTTTCTGAACAATTTCTTTTAATATTTCTTGTAGCTTTGGTTTGGTTTTTGCAGATTCTCTAAGCTTGTGTTTATCTGTAAATATCTTAATTTCGCCTTCATATTTCAGAGAGAGTTTTGCTGGATATATGATCCTTGGCTGGCAGTTTTTCTCCTTCAGTGCTCTGTATATATCATCCCATTGCCTTCTTGCCTGCATGGTTTCTGCTGAGTAGTCTGAACTTATTCTTATTGATTCTCCCTTGAAGGAGACCTTTCTTTTCTCCCTGGCTGCTTTTAAAATTTTCTCTTTATCTTTGGTTTTGGCAAGTTTGATGATAATATGTCTTGGTGTTTTTCTTTTTGGATCAGTCTTAAATGGGGTTCGATGAGCATCTTGGATAGATATCCTTTCGTCTTTCATGATGTCAGGGAAGTTTTCTGTCAGCAGATCTTCAACTATTGTCTCTGTGTTTTCTGTCCTCCCTCCCTGTTCTGGGACTCCAATCACATGCAAGTTATCCTTCTTGATAGAGTCCTACATGATTCTTAGGATTTCTTCATTTTTTTTTTGTTCTTTTATCTGATTTTTTTTCAGCTATGTTGGTTTTAATTCCCTGGTCCTCCAGATTTCCCACTCTGCATTCTAATTGCTAGAGTCTGCTTCTCTGACTTCCTATTGCGTTGTCTAATTCTGTAATTTTATCCTTAATATTTTGGGTTTCTGCATGCTGTCTCTCTATGGATTCTTGCGACTTATTAATTTTTCCACTATGTTCTTGAATAATCTTTTTGAGTTCTTCAACTGCTTTATCAGTGTGTTCCTTGGCTTTTTCTGCAGTTTGCCTTATTTCATTTCTGAGGTCATCCCTGATGTCTTGAAGTGTTCTGTAAATTAGTTTTTTATATTCTGTATCTGATAATTCCAGGATTGTATCTTCATTTGGGAAAGATTTTGTTTCTTTTGTTTGGGGGGTTATAGAAGCAGTCATGGTGTGCTTCTTTATGTGGTTTGATATCGACTGCTGTCTCCAAGCCATCTCTAAGATATTGTAGTGATTTATTCTATATTTGCTCACTGAGTCTTATCTTGTTTTGTTTTCTTTCCATATACGTGGGTGGGCTACTAGATTGCATTGTCTTGTTTGTTGTAGCCCTTGACTTACTTATGACCTATTACCAGCTGGTTTGGACTGTTGTCATATATATATGCCTAATCTGATTTTGGGTCATCAAGTGTGTGCTGCACCCTGTCAGCTATCCATCTCGAGAAGTAGTGGTGATAGTTGTGTGCACCAGATTCTAGTAGCAGCTGGGGTTCACACTCCAGGGGAGGCAGGATGCTGACAGTCTTCCCCCAAGTGTCAGTGAGGTAGGTGTGTCTCTATTCCTAAAGCACCTTGGTGGGAGGGCTCTGCAGCTGTACCTTAGGCCCCCAATGCAAGTACCTCTACTGATTGGTAGGTGTCACCCTCCTTAGACCCCTAAGGCAAGAGGTTAGGTGGTCTGGGGGGAGCTTCAGCCCTCGGTTCCCTGTTGTGGGTCAGTGAGGGCTCTGTTGTATAAGCAGAGATATCACACCTGGGAAACTTGTTTTTCCAGTAAATCCACTAAAAAAAATGAAGTCAGATCCCTATCAGAACTGCCTTTGCATTATAACTGCCACCTTGTTCCTTGTAAAGATGAAAGCCCGAGATTTGGATCATATATGCTTGGCTGGAGCTGGTTCTGTGTTTTTAGTCCAATTAGGGAAGGATTTTTGGTCTGTAGGTTTTTTGTGGTTGCTTCTCTCAGGCCGGATGAATGGGTTAGGAAAAGACGAAAAAAAAAAAAAAAAGGAAAAGAAAAACCGAGGAGCAATTCTCCCTCTGGCTCAGGAAATTCCAAAGTTAATGAAGCCGCCTGGGAAGGGGAGGGGAGGGTTCAGAAAAACAGGAGAGAGTAGCGCCCCGGAATATAGACAAAGTTGCTTATCTTGCTTGGGATGACTATTTTATCTGAGATTTCCTAGGGGCGTGTCGCCTATGTGTGCTGGCTGTGTGGAGATTGCCTCCGAGGGTCTGGCCCGCTGAAGCCGCGGTCCGATCCTCCACTGCCAGTCCAAAGCCCAGTGTCAAGGTTCCCCTGCTGGGATGCTGCAGTCCCGGCTCCAAAATCAGTCGCTGCCTCCCGAGGACTTCTCATCCCCCCAACCGCGTCACCACTCCGCCCCAGCGGACCGGCTGGGCCCCCTCCCGGGGTTAGTTCAGGGGAGTAGGGCTGCGCCCCGTGTTTGCGCCATCACAAGATGTTGTGTTCAGCTCACCTGCGCCGAATCCTAAGCCCGGCGCCAAGGTTACCTGCCTGGGATGCTGGCTCCAGGCTCCGAAAACGGTCGCTGCTTCCCTGTAGTTGTTCGTTCTCCCTCTCTGTCACTCAGGTCAACTCTTTAAATCTGTGTTTTTTGTTCAGGGTTCATAGATTGTTATGTATGGGATCGATTCACTTGTTTTTCCGAGTCTTTGTTCCAAGAGGGATCCGAGGTAGCGTCCACCTAGTCAGCCATCTTGGCCCCCCTCTGGTTTCTTCATTTTTTTAAATTCTTTTATCTGATTTTTTTCCGGCTATATTGGTGTTAATTCCCTGGTCCTCCAGATTTCCCACTCTGCATTCTAATTGCTCGAGTCTGCTCCTCTGACTTCCTATTGCGTTGTCTAATTCTGTAATTTTATTCTTAATCTCTTCTGAATGCTGTCTCTCTATGGATTCTTGTGACTTATTAATTTTTCCACTATGTTCTTGAATAATCTTTTTGATTTCTTCAACTGCTTTATCAGTGTGTTCCTTGGCTTTTTCTGCAGATTGCCTTATTTCATTTCTGAGGTCATCCCTGATGTCATGAAGCATTCTGTAAATTAGTTTTTTATATTCTGTATCTGATAATTCCAGGATTGTATCTTCATTTGGGAAAGATTTTGATTCTTTAGTTTGGGGGGTTGTAGAAGCAGTCATGGTGTGCTTCTTTATGTGGTTTGATATCGACTGCTCTCTCCGAGCCATCACTTAGATATTGTAGTGATTTATTCTATATTTGCTCACTGAGACTTATCTTGTTTTGTTTCTTTCAATGTACGTAGATGGGCTACTAGATTGTGCTGTCTTGATTGTTGTAGCCCTTGACTCACTTATGACCTATTAGCAGCTGGTTTGGGCTGTTACCAGATATATATGCCTGAGTCCATTCACTATTCTTGAGTAGAATCTGATTTTGGGTCATCAAGTGTGTGATGCACCCTGTCAGCTATCCACCTTGAGAAGTAGTGGTGATAGTTGTGTGCACCAGATTCTAGTAGCAGCTGAGGTTCACACTCCAGGGGGGGCAGGATGCTGACAGGCTTCCCCCAAGTGTCAGTGAGGTAGGTGTGTCTCTATTCCTAAAGCACCTTGGTGGGAGGGCTCTGCAGCTGTACCTTAGGCCCCCAATGCAAGTCCTCTACAGATTGGTAGGTGTCACCCTCCTTAGACCCCTAAGTCAGGAGGCTAGGTGGTCTGGGGGGAGCTTCAGCCCTCAGTTCCCTGTTGTGGGTCAGTGAGGGCTCTGTTGATTACGCAGAGATATCAGACCTGGGAAACTTGTCTTTCCAGTAAATTCGCTAAAGCAAATGCAGTCAGATCCCTATCATAAATTCCTTTGCATTACAATAGCCACCTTGTTCCCTGTAGGGATGAAAGCCCGAGACTGTGGATCACATATGCTTGTCTGGAGCTGGTTCTGTGTTTTTAGTCCAATTAGGGAAGGATTTTTGGTCCCTGGGTTTTTTGTGGTTGCTTCTCTCAGGCCATAAGAATGGGTTAGGAAAAAAGCAAAAAAAAAAAAAGGAAAAGAAAAACCGAGGAGTAGGTCTCCCTCTGGCTCAGGAAATTCCAAAGTTAATGAAGCCACCTGGGAAGGGGAGGGGAGAGTTCAGAAAAACAGGAGAGGGTAGCTCCCCGGAATATAGACAAAGTTACTTATCTTGCTTGGGATGACTGTTTTATCTGAGATTCCCTAGGGGCGCGTCTCCTGTGTGCGCTGGCTGGGTAGAGATTGCCCCTGAGGGTCAGGTCCGTGTCCCGTGCTTGCGCTGTCTCAGAATCCGCGGTCAGTTCCTCCGCTGCCAGTCCAAAGCCCTGCACCAAGGTTCCCCGGCTGGGACGCTGCACTCTCGGCTCCAAAACCAGTCGCTGCCTCCAGGCAACTTCTCCCTCCAGCTGCGTCGCCGCGTCACCTGCAAGGACCGGCTGGGCCACCTCCAGAGGTCAGTTCAGGAGGCTGGGGCTGCGCCCTGTGTTTACACCCTTACAGGAGGCCGTGCTCAGGTCCCCTGCACCCAGTCCAAAGCCCAGCGCCAAGGTTTCCTGACTGGGACGCTGGTTCCAGGCTCCGAAAACAGTCGCTGCTTCCCTGTAGTTGTTCGTTCTGGGTCTCTGTCACTCAGGTCAACTCTTTAAATCTGTGTTTGTTGGTCAGGGTTTGTAGATTGTCATGTATATGATCGATTCACTTGTTTTTCCGAGTCTTTGTTGCAAGAGGGATGCGAGGTAGCTTCTACCTAGTCAGCCATCTTGGACCCCTCCCTTGCCTTTTGACTTTTTGCCTTTTTGGCTTTTTTCGTTGTCTTTTTGCTTTTTTCCCTTGTCTTTTTTCCTGTTTGCCTTTTGTGTTGCTTTTTGCCTTGACTTTTTCACTTTTAACCTTGCCTTTTTCATTTTTTTGCATTGCCTTTTTGCCTTTAGGACTCTCCTTTTTGCCTTTTTACTGGTTTGCTGCCCTTTTTGCCTTTTTATGGTATTGCCTTGCCTTTTTGCTTTTTGGCTTGCATTTTACATTTTTGCCCTGTCTTTTGACTTTTTGCCTCTTAGCCTTTTTTCCATTTGCCTTATCTTTTTGCCTTTTTGTCCTTTTGTCTTGCCTTTTTGCCTTGCCTTTTTGCCTTCCCTTTTTCTCTTTTTAGCCTTCCGTTTTAGGTGTTTGCCTTGTCTTTTTCCCTCTTTGCCTTTTTCCTTTTTGCCTTATCTTTTTGCCTTTTTGCCCTTTTGCCTTGTCTTTTTTCCTTGCCTTTATTCTTTTTGCCTTGCCTTTTTTCTTTTTGTCTTGCCTTTTTCGCTTGTCTTTTTGGCTTTTTCCTTGCTTTTTTTGCGTTTTTCCCTTTTCTTTTTGCCTTTTTTCATTTCCTTTTTGACTTTTGTCTTGCCTTTTTTCCTTGACTTTTTCTCTTTTTTTTCTCACCTTTTTATTGCCTTTTTACCTTTATGATTTGCCTTTTTGCCTTTTTACTGGTTTGCCTTTCCTCGTATTGCCTTGCCTTTTTGTCTTTCATTTTACCTTTTTGCCTTGCCTTTTGACTTTTTGCCTCTTTGCCTTTTTCCTTGTCTTTTTTCCTTCCGCCTTATCTTTTTGCCTTTTTGTCCTTTTGCCTTGTCTTTTTGCCTATTTTCCTTGCCATTTTGCCTTTTTTCTTTTTGCCTTCCCTTTTTCCTTTTTGCTTTCTTGCCTTTTTACCTTACCTTGCCTTGCCTTTTTGCCTTGCCTTTTTCCCTTGTCTTTTTGGATGTTTGCCTTTTTTCCTTGCCTTTTTTCCATTTTAACTTTTGCCTTATCTCTTTTCCTTTTTGCATTTTTGCATTGCCTTTTCCCGTTTTGCTCTGTGTTTTAGACTTTATTCCTTTCCTTTCATTATCTTTTTGCCTTTTTACTTTTTTACCTTTCCGCCTTTTTCCTTGCCTTGTCTTGCTTCACGTTTTTGCCTTTTTGTCTTGCCTTGTGTTTTTGCCTTTTTTCCTTGACTTGCCTTTGGACTTTTTGCCTTTTTCCCTTTTGTGTTGCCATTTTGCCTTGATTTTCGCTTTTAACCTTGCCTTTTCAATTGCCTTTTTGCCTTTATGACTTGCCTTTTTGCCTTTTCCCTTTCTGCCTTGTCTTTTGACTTTTTGCCTCTTTGGCTTTTTTCCATTTGCCTTATCTTTTTGCCTTTTTATCCTTTTGCTTAGGCATTTTGTCTTGCCTTTTTCCCTTTTTGCCTTCCCTTTTTCCCTTTTTAGCCTTCCGTTTTAGCTTTTTGCCTTGTCTTTTTGACTTTTTCCCTCTTCGCCTTTTTTCCTTTTTGCCTTATCTTTTTGCCTTTTTGCCCTTTTGCCTTGCCTCTTTGCCTTTTTTCCCTTCCTTTATTCCTTTGTGCCTTGCCTTTTTGCTTTTTTGTCTTGTTTTTCTCCTTTTTGCTTTTCCTTTTTTGCCTCTTTACCTTGCCTTGCCTTCTTCCCTTTTTGCTTTTTCTTTGTCTGTTTGTCTTTCTGCGTTTTTTCCTTGCTTTGTTCCAATTTTAACTTTCGCCTTATCTCTTTTCTTATTGCATTTTTGCATTACCTTTTTGCCTTTTTGCTTTGCCTTTTCGCTTTTATTCCTTTGCTTGCATTGCCTTTTTGCCTTTTTTTTTTACCTTTTTCCTTCCCTTGCCTTATTCGCGTTTTTGTCTTGCCTTGTGGTTTTGCCTTTTTGTCTTGTCTTGCCTTTTGCCTTTTTACCTTTTTTCTTTTCGTGCCCTTTTCCCTTGTCTTTTCCACTTTTTTCCTTTCCTTTTTGCCTTTTCTCTTGCCTTTTTGCTTTGACTTCTTCCCTTTTTCCCTTGACTTTTTCATTGCCTTTTTGCCTTTATGATTTGCCTTTTTGTGTTTTTGATTTGCCATTTTGCCTTGCTTTTTTTCCTTTGTCCTTGCCTTTTTGCCCTCCCTTTTTCCTTTTTACCTTGCCTTTACTTATGTTTTTACCTTTTTGCCTTGCCTATTCCCTTGTCTTTTTGGATTTTTGCCTTTTTTCCATTTTAAGTTTGGCCTTATCTTTTCCTTTTTGCATTGCCTTTTTACTTTGGCTTTTAGCCTTTATTCTTTTCCTTGCAGTGCCTTTTTGCCTTTTTACTTTTTTCTTGCCTTGCTTTGCATTTTTGACTTTTTGTCTTGCCTTGCCTTTTGACTTTTTGCCTTTTTCCTTGTCTTTTTGCCTTTTTCCCTGTCTTTTTGCCTTTTTCCCTGTCTTCCTTTTTTCCTTTTGTTAGGCAGTTAGTGTTGTTTGTTGTTAGGGGGTTAGGGTTTGTTGTTAGGGGGTTGGTGTTGTTTGTTGTTAGAGGGTTAGTGTTTGTTGTCAGGGGGTTAGGGTTCTTTGTTGTTAGGGGGTTAGGGTTGTTTGTTGTTACGGGGTTAGGTTTGTTTGTTGTTACGGGGTTAGTGTTGATTGTTGTCGAGGGTTAGGGTTGTTTTTGTTAGGGTGTTAGGGTTGTGTTTGTTATGGGGTTAGGGTTGTTTGCTATCAGGGGGTTAGAGTTGTTTGCTGTTGGGTGTTAGGTTTGTTTGTTGGGGGATAGGGTTGTTTTTGTTAGGGGGTTAGGGGTGTTTGTTCTTAGGGTGTTAGGGTTGTTTCTTAGGGGGTGGGTTTTTTTTTATGGAGTTAGGGTTTTTTGTTAGGGGGTTATGGTTGTTTGTTGTTAGGGGGTTAGGGTTGTTTGTTGTTAGGGAGTTAGGGTTGTTTGTTGCTAGGGGATTAGGGTTTATTTATTTTTTTTTAGGGGCTTATAATTGTTTGTTGTTAGGGGGTTAGGGTTTGTTGTTGCGGTTTAGGTTTGTTTGTTAGGGGGTTAGGGTTGTTTGAAGCTAGGGGGTTAGGGTTGTTTGTTGTTAGGGGGTTAGGGTTGTTTGTTGTTAGGGGTTAGGTTTGTTTGTTGTTAGGGGGTTAGAGTTGTTAGTTAGGGGGTTAGTTTTGTTTTTGTTATGGTGTTAGGGTTGTGTTTGATATGGGGTTAGGGTTGTGTGTTGTTAGAGGGTTAGTGTTGTTTCTTCTTAGGGGGTTAGGGTTGTTTGTTGTTAGGGGGTTAAGGATGTTTGTTGTTAGGGTGAGGGTTGTTTGTTGTTAGGGGATTAAGGTTGTTTTTTTTTAGGGGCTTAGGATTGTTGGTTGTTAGGGAGTTAGGGTTGTTTGTTATTGCGGTTTATGTTTCTTTGTTGGGGGTTAGGGTTGTTTGTTTTTAGGGGTTTAAGGTTGTTTGTTGATAGGAGGTTAGGGTTGTTGTTAGGGTGTTAGAGTTGTTTCTTAGGGGGTTGGGTTTTTTGTTCTTAGGGGGTTAGGGTTGTTTGTTGGGGCTTAGGGTTGTTTGTTCTTAGTGGGTTAGGGTTGTTTGTTGTTAGGGGGTTAGTGTTGTTTGTTGTTAGATGGTTACGGTTGTTTGTTAGGGGTTAGTTTTGTATTTGTTAGAGTGTTAGGGTTGTGTTTGTCACGGGGTGAAGGTTGTTTGTTCTTAGGGGTTTAGGTTTGTTTGTTGTTAGGGGGTTAGGGTTGTTTGTTGTTAGGGGGTTAAGATTGTTTGTTGTTAGGGGGTTAGTGTTGTTTCTTAGGGGGCTACGGTTGTTACTGTTAGGGGGTTAGGGTTGTTTATTAGGAGGTTAGGGTTGTTTGTTGTTAGGGGCTGGTTTGTTTGCTGTCAGGGGGTAGGGTTGTTTGTTGTTAGGGGGTTAGCTTTGTTTGTTGTTCGGGGGTTAGAGTTGTTTGTTGTTAGGGGGTTAGGGTTGTTTGTTAGGGGGTTAGTATTTTTTTTGTTAGGGTGTTAGGGTTGTTTTTGTTAGGGGGTTAGGTTTGTTTGCTACGAGGTTTGGAGTGTTTTTGTTAGGGGGTTACAGTTGTTTGTTTTTCGGGGATTAGGATTGTTTGTTGTTAGGGATTAGGGTTGTTTGTTATTAGGGTGTTAGGGTTGTTTCGTAGGGGGTTGGGTTTTTTGTTTTTAGGGAGTTAGGGTTGTTTGTTAGGGGTTATGGTTGTTTGTTTTCGGGGGTTATGATTGTTGTTAGGGGGTTAGGGTTGTTTGTTGTTAGGGGGTTAGTGTTGTTTGTTCTTAGTGGGTTAGGGTTGTTTGTTGTTGGCGGTTAGTGTTGTTTGTTGTTAGGGGGTTAGGCTTGTTTGTTGTTAGGGCATAATGTTGTTTGATGTTAAGGGGTTAGTGTTGTTTGTTGTTAGGGGGTTGGGGTTGTTTCTTGTTAGGGGGTTAGGGTTGTTTATTAGGGGGTTAGTTTTGTTTTTTTTAGGGTGTTAGGGTTGTGTTTGTTACGGGTTTAAGGTTGTTTGTTGTTAGGGGTTAGGGTTGTTTGTTGTTAGGGGGTTAGGGTTGTTTGTTGTTGTGGTGTGGGTTTGTTTGTTAAGGGGTTACGGTTGTTATTGTTAGGGGGTTAGGTTTGTTTGTTAGGGGGTTAGAGTTGTTTGTTGTTAGGGGTTTAGGGTTGTTTGTTGTTAGGGGGTTAGGGTTGTTTGTTGGTAGGGGGTAATGTTGTTTAATGTTAAGGGGTTAGTGTTGTTTGTTGTTAGGGGGTTGGGGTTGTTTCTTGTTAGGGGGTTAGGGTTGTTTTTTAGGGGGTTAGTTTTTTTTTAGGGTGTTAGGGTTGTGTTTGTTACGGGTTAGGGTTGTTTGTTGTTAGGGGTTAGGTTTGTTTGTTGTTAGGGGGTTAGGGTTGTTTGTTGTTGTGGTTTGGGTTTGTTTGTTAGGGGGTTACGGTTGTTATTGTTAGGAGGTTAGGTTTGTTTGTTAGGGGGTTAAAGTTGTTTGTTGTTAGGGCGTTAAAGTTGTTTGTTGTTAGGGGGTTAGGGTTGTTTGTTGTTAGGGGGTTAGGGTTGATTGTTGTCAGGGGGTTAGTGTTGTTTGTTGTTAGGGGTTAGTTTTGTTTGTTGTTAGGGGTTTAGGGTTGTTTTTGTTAGGGGGTTAGGGTTGTTTCTGTCAGGGGGTTAGAGTTGTTACTGTTAGGGGGTTAGAGTTGTTTCTGTTAGGGGGTTAGGGTTTTTTTTTAGTGGGTTAGGGTTGTGTTTGGGGGTTAGGGTTAGGTTTAGGGTTAGGCTTAATATTAGCTTTTAGGCTAAGTATTTGGGTTAATGTTGCGGTCCGGTTTATGGTTAGGGTTAGGGTTAAGGTTAAGATGAAGTTTAAGTTAAGGGTGAGGGTTGAGCTTAGGTTTAGCGTTAGGGGTTAGGGTTAAGGTTAGGATTAAATTTAGGGTTAAGTTTAGGATTAGAGGTAGGGTTAGGGTAAGCGTTAGGGTTAAGTCATGGTTAGGTTTAGGACTAGGTTATCGTTAGAGATAGGGTTGCGTTAAGTTTTGGGGTTAGGTTTCGATGTTAGGGTGACGGTTAGTGCTAGGTTTCCATTTAAGCTGAGTGTGTAGGGTAAGTTTTAGGGTTAAGATTAGGGTTAGAGTTAGGGTCAGGGTGAGTGTTAAGTTTAGGGTTAGGCTTAGGTTTTTGGTTAGGACTAGGGTTAGGGTCAGGGTTAGGGGAGATTTAGTGTTACGTTTAGTTTTAGGGTTAGAGTTAGGGTGAAGTTTATGTTAAGTGTGGGGTTTAGGGTTAGGGGTTAGGGTACAAGTTAGGGTCAGGGTTAAGGTTAAGTTTAGGTTTAGCGTTAGGGTTAGGGTTAGTGTTAGGGTTAGTTTTAGTTTTGGTTAGGATTAGGCTTTTAATGAAGTTAGGGTAGGTTTAGAGTTACCGTTAGGGTGAAATTTTGGTTAAGGATGAACGTTCCGTTTGGGTAAGGTTTAGGTTTAGAGTTACAGTTAGTGGTTAGGATTAGGTTTAGGGTTGAGGTTAAGTTTACGCTAAGGATTAGGGTTAGAGTTAGGGTTAAGGGTTAGTGTTTCAGTTAGGTTTAGGGTAGGGTTATAGTTAGAGTTAAGTTTAGGGTTAGGGTAAGACTTAGAGTTACATTTACATTTAAGTTGAGGGTTTTTGGTAAGTGTTCCGGTTAAGATTAGGGTTAGGGCTAGGGTTAGGGTTCGAGTTAGGGTTAGGCGTTAGGGTTAGGTTTAAGTTTATGGTAGGCTTAAAGATAAGGTCATGGTTAGCTTAGGGTCAGGTTTACGATTAGAATTGGGTTTAGGGTGAGGATTAGGGGCAGAGTTATTGTAAGGGTTAGGTTTAGGGTTAGAGGTGGGACAAGGTTAAGGTGAGGGTTAGGTTTACGTGTAGGGTTAGGGTTAAAGTCAGGGTGAGTTTTAGGTTAGGGATAGGGTGAAGTTTAAGATAGGGTGAGGATTAGGGTTATGGCTAAGGTTTGGGCTTGTTTTCAGGTTAGTGTTAAGGTTATGTTTAGGGTTAGGGTTAAGTTCAGGGGTTGTGTTTAGTTTTAGGGTTAGGGTTAGATTTAAGGTTAGGGTTAAGTTTAGTGTTACGGTTAAAGTTAGGGTTATGGTTGTGTTAGGCGTTGTGGTTGGGGTGAGTGTTAGGTTTAGGGTTACGGTTGGATAGGGTTAGGATTATTGTTATGGTAAGGTGTTAGGCGTTAGAGGTGTAGTTTAGGGTTAGGGTTTGGGTGAAGATTCCGGGTAGGCATTGTGGTTTTGTTTATGGTTAGCTTTGGTTTAGGGTTAGTGTTATGTTTATGATTAGGTTTAGGGTTAGTATTAGAGTTAGGGTTTGAGTTGCCGTTAAGTTTTGGGATAGGCTTTGGTGTTAAGGGTTAGGTTTTGTTTTAGGGTTAGGGTTATCATTAGGGCTTAGGGGTTCTGGTTAGGGTTAGGGTTAGGGATAGCATTAGGGTGAGTGTTGGCGGATACAGTTAGGGATTAAGGTGGGGGTTAGGTTTAGGTTTCCAGTTAAAGTGAGGGTTTAGGGCAACTGTTATTGTTAGGGTTAGAGTTCGAGTTAGGGTTAGTGTTAGTGTTAGGGTTAGGGTCAGAGTTAGGGTTAGGGCTAGAGATAGAGTTAGGGTTAGGGTAGTGGTATGGTTAGGATTAAGGCTAGGTTTTCAGTACAGGGTAGGGCGAAGCTAGGTTTAGGGTCAGGTTTAGAGTTAGTGTTAGTGCTAGGGTTTAGGATTAGTTTTAGGGTGTGGGTTAGAGTCATAGTTAGAGTTAGCGTTAGGGTTTCAGTACGGGCTAGGGTTAGGGTTAGAGTTAGGGTTAGGGTTTCGTGTTTTGTTTAAGTTCATGGTAGGGTTAAGGTTAGGGTCAGGGTTAGGATTAGTATTAGCTTTAGGTTGAGGGTTAGGGCCAGAATTATTGTAAGGGTTAGGTTTAGGGTTACAGATGGGTTAATGTTAAGGTTAGAGTTAGGTTTAGAGGTAGGGTTAGGGTTACCTTTACGTTAGTGATAGAGCGAATTTTAAGATAGGTTGAGGGTTACGGTTACACTTAGGTTTAAATTTAGAGTTAGTGCTAGGGTTTAGCGTTACGGTTAGTGTTAGTTTTAGAGTTATTGTTAGGCTTAGGATAGGGTTAGGGTAGAGTAATAGTTAGACTTATGGGTAGGGTTAGGGTAAGGGTTAGGTTTAGGTGAGGGTTAGAGTCAGAATGAGTTATAGGGTTAAGGTTAGGGAAAGGGTTAGGGGTTCGTGTGAGTGTTAGTGTTAGGTTTCCAGTTAAGCTGATGTTTTAGGGTGTTATGGTTAGGGTCAGGGTTAGAGGTAGGGATAGGGTTAGGTTTAGGTTTAGGGTTAGAGTGAGGGGATAGTTTAGGGTTAGGTTTAGTTTTAGGGTTTGGATTAGGTTTAGGTTTAGGGTGAAGTTTAGGTTAAGGATGAGGGTTAGGGTTGGGGTAGTGTTTGCTTAGGTGTTTGGGTTAAGGTTAGGGTCAGGTTAGGGTTAGGTTTAGGTTTAGTGTTAAGGTTAGGGTTAGGGTTAGGATTAGCAGTTTTTCAGTAGAAGCCATACGTTTGCAAGAGCAAATGAGGAATTCATTGCAGGAAAGAGGAAGGAAAGAAAGTTTGTCTGCTTCTGCCTGCTTTGCTCAGAGGACTGGATGAAGTCAGGGAGTTCTCCCTTCCACTGAGAAACATACAGGATGCTGTTCCCTCTGTGCTCTCTTATTTGGAAAAGAGTCTTCAGTTTCACACTTTGAACTGTGGAAAGGCACTGGGGTTTGTTAGGATTTCCCCAGGCGCTTTGTTTTCCCTGGGCCAAAAAGAGCCTTCACAATAGCTTAAAGCATACTCGTTCCACTTCCAGAATAAAGCTACCGCAAGGCAGTTCTCCAGAGGAAAACTTCCCTTTGCGAAGGGCAGATTTGCCGAGCTCACTACGGGAAAGCGAAACCGAAAGACTGTTTTCTCCTTCTAACTGTTTTCGTCAGAGGAATGGATGAAGTCACAGTGTTCTTTTTTTCACTGAGATACTAAAATGTGATGTGGCCTCTGAGCTCTGTTTTTGGCAAATAACTGAATGTGACATACATTTATGTGGGGAAACATACGGCTTTGCCAGGATTTCTCTGCGCACTGTGTTTTCCCTGGGCCTCACTGTACCAACAGTATCTCATCAGGGCAACACTGCACAGGATTTACTCTGCCAGGAGAGAGTTACTGCTTTGTATTTTGTGCGAGGAAACTTTTCTTTGGCAAGTGTGAATTGACCGAATTCAGGCAGAAAGGAGAATACGAAAAGGCCTTTTCTCCTGGGTGCTCTCACAATCTCTTGAAACTAAAACTATGTAGTAGCTCCTCTGGAAGGATAAATGCACCGTGATATACTTTTTCAGAAGAAGCCTTGCGGTTGTAAGAGCAAAGGAGGAATTCATTGCAGGAAAGAGGAAGGAAAGAAAGTTTCTCTCCTTCTGCCAGCTTTGCTCAGAGGACTGGATGAAGTCAGGGGGTTTTCCCTTTCACTGAGAAACATGCAGGCTGCTGTTGCCTGTGCGCTCTCTAATTTGGAAAAGAGTCTTCAGTTCCACACTTTGAACTGTGGAAAGACACCAGGGTTTGATAGGATTTCCCCAGGCGCTTTGTTTTCCCTGGGCCAAAACGAGCCTTCACAACAGCTTAAGGCCAACACTGCATACTCGTTCCTCATCCAGAAAACGACTACCATGAGTCTTTTCTCTCTAAGCCTAACCCTAAACCGAATCCTAAGCATAACAATAAACCTAACCGTTAACCTGACCCTAACATGAACCCAAACACCTATCCCTAATACTAACCCTAACCCTCATCCTTAACCTAATCTTCAACCAAAACCTAAACCTAAACCTAACCCTAAAGCAAAATTAACCCTAAACTATGCCCTAACCCTAAATCTAACCCTAACTCTAAGCCTAACCCTAGCCCTACCACCCTAAAACACCAGCTTAAGTATAAACCTAACACTAACAACCACACGAACCCCTAACTCTTTCCCTAACCCTAACCTATCCCTAATCCTAACCTAAACCTGACCTAAACCTAACCCGTACCGTATGCCTAAACTTAACCCTAACCCTAAATCTACCGTAACACTAACCCTAAACGTAGCAATAACCCTAAACTTGACCCTAACCCTCAACCTAAACCCTAGCGATAACTCTAACTCTAACCCTAACCCTGACCCTAACCTAGCGCAACCCTTTACCGTAAACCGAGCCTTAACCCTACCTTACCCCTACCCTAAACCTAACCCTAACACTAACCTTAAACTTAACTCTAACCTTAACCCTAACTCTCACTATTTTCTGAAACTTCACCCTAACCCTAACTTTAACCCTGACCTTAACAATTGACCTAAACCAAAAACTTAAATGTAAACCTAACCCTAACCATCACCCTAGCCTTAACCATTTCCGCAACTCTAAACCTAACGCTCTCCCTAGCCGTAACACTAATACGAACAGTAACTCTACTCTAACCCTAACCCTATACTTAAGCCTACCCTAACCAAAAACCTAACCCTAACACCCTAAACCTAACGTCTAACACTAACTAAAACCCTAACCCTTATGCTAACCCTTGTCTGAACCCTCAACCTTAACCTAAACTTCATGCTAATGCTAAAGCTAACCCTAACCCTAAACATAACACCAACCCTAACCCGAACCCTAAACCTAACCTTAATACTAACCTGAACACAAACCCAAACTCTAGCCCTAACAACAAAATAACCTTCACCCTTAACCTAAACTTCACACTAACCCTAATCCAAAGCGTAACCCAAACCCTAAACATAACCCCTAACCCAAAACCGAACCCTAAACCTAACCTTAACACTAAGCTGAACACAAAACCAAACTTTAGCCCAAACCATAAAAATAAACCTCACCCTATCCTAAACTTCATCCAAACCCTAACCCTAAACCTAAACCTAACCCAAACCCTATCCTTGAACATAACTCTAACCATAATGCTAGTCCAAATGTAACCCTAAACCTAACCCTTACAATAGCCCTGAACCTAACCCTAAACCTAATCCTAACCCTAGACCTAAACCTAACCCTAACCCTAAATCTAACCTTGACCCTAAATTGACCACTGACTCTAACACTAAACCGGCACCTAAACCTAAATATTGCCCTACACCTAACCATAACCCTAACTCTAACCCTAATGATGACGCTTAACCTAAACCCTCACCTAAACTGTAAAAGTAACCGTAACCCTCACCCTAACCCCTAACCGTATCCCCAACCCTAACCCTAATGCTATCCGTAACCCTAACCCTAACACTAACCTGAACCCCTGAGCCCTAACAATAACCCTAACCCTAACCCAAACCCTAACCCCTAACACCAAAGCCTAACCCAAACCTTAACTCTAACTCGAACACTAACCTGAAACCTAATCATAAACCTAACCGTAACCCTAAACCAAATCTAACCATGGTCAGAACCACAATGCTTTACCAGAACCCTCACCCACCCCAACCCTAAACTACACTTCTAACCCCTAACACCTTACCATAACCATAATCCTAAGCATACACAACCCTAACCCTAAACCTAAACCTCACCCCAACCACAATGCCTAACACAAACCGTAACCTTAACTGTTCCACTAAACTTAACCCTAACCTAAAATCTAACCCTAACCCTAAAACTAAACCCAACCCATAAACTTAACCCTAACCCTAAACATAACCTTAACACTAACCCGAAAACTAACCCAAACCTTAGCCATAACCCTAACCCTATCTTAAACTTCACTCTATTCCTATCCGAAAGCTAACCCTAACTTTAACCCTAACCCTACCCCTAAACCTAACCCTAACCTTAACCTCGGCCCACCAGTCACCCTACACCTAACCCTTACGATAACTCTGACCCTAAACCTCACCCTAAACCTAATCCTAATCCTAACCCTACCCTAACTCTAACCTAACCTTAACCTTAACTTTAACCCTACCATAAAATTAAACCTAACCCTAAACCCTAATCCTAACTCTAACCCTAACCCTAACCGTAACACATACCCAAAACCTTCACCTTAACTGTAAACGTAACTCTAATTCTTACCCTAACCCTAAATAAAACCCTACCCTAAACCTAACCAAAACACCCCTAACCCTAACTCTAACCCTAATCCTTAGCCCAGACCTAACCATAACCCTAAACCTACCCTAACTTTATTCAAACCCTAACCTTAAACAAAACTAAAACAAACCCTAAACCTATCCCTAACCCTACCCCTGACACTAATCTGAACAATAACCCCTAGCCCTAACCCTAACCCGCACGCTTAACATCAACATCACCCTAACCCTATCCTAAAACTAAACATAACACTAAATCTCCCCAACCATGAACCTAACCCAATCCTAAGCATAAAACTAACCCTAAACTTAACCCTAACCCTGACCCTGACCCTAACTCTAACCTTAATCCTAACCATAAAAATTACCCTACACACTCAGCTTAAATGGAAACCTACCACTAACCCACACCCTAACATCTAAACCTAAACCCAACCCTTAACCTAACCCTATCTCTAACCTTATCCTAGCCCTACACCTAAACATGACTTAATCCTAACACTTACCCTAAACCTGACCCTAAACCTAACCGTAACCTGAAACCTAATCCTAACCTGAACCCTAAACCCTACCCCAAACCCTAAGCTCAACCCTCACCCTTAAGTTAAACTTCACCCTATCCCGAACTCTAACTTTAAACCGAATCCTAATCCTAACTCTAAACCTAACCCTAAACCTGACTCTAACATTAACCCAAACACCTAACCCTAACAGTAAGCCTAACCCTAACCCTAACCCTAACCTGACCCTAACCTTAACCCAAACACCTAACCCTAACACTAAACCTAACCCTAACCCTCATCCTTAACCTAAACTGCACCCTAACCCTGACCCTGAAACTAAACATAACACTAAATCTCCCCCTAACCCTGACCGTAACCCAAATCCTAACCATAAACCTAACCCTAACCCGAACCTTAACCCTAACCCTGACCCTAACTCTAACTCTAACCCTAATCCAACCCTAAAACTTACCCTACAAACTCAACTTAAATGGAAACCTAGCACTAACCCTCACCCTAACATCTAAACCTAACCCCAACCCTTAACCTGACCCTATCTCTAACCTTAATCGTGCCCTAGCCTAACCATGATTTAACCCTAACACTTACCCTAAACCTAATCTTAAACCTAAACCTAAAACTAACCTTAACCCTAACCCTAAACCCTAACCCTAAGCTCAACCCTCACTCTTAACTTAAATTTCACCCAAACACTAACCCTAAAACGAACCCAACACTAACCCTAAACGCAAACATAAACCTGACCCTAACGTTAACCCAAACACCTAACCCGAACCCTAACGCTAACCCGAACTCTAAACCGAACCCTAAACTGACCCTAACCTTAACCAAACACCTAACCCTAACACTAACCCTAAACATAACCCTCATCCTTAACCTAAACTTCACCCTAAACCTAAGCCTAACCCTAAAACTAAACCTAACCCTAAACTATCACCTAACTCTAGCCCGAACGCTAAACTTAACAATGACCCTAACCATAACACCCTAAAACATCAGCTTAACTGTAAACCTAACACTTACACTCAGACGAACCCCTAACCCTTTCACAAACCCTAACCCGATCCCTAATCCTAAACCTAACGCTGACGTAAACCTAACCCTTCCCCTAAACCTAAACTTAAACCTAACCTTAACTCTATCTATACCTAAACCAAACAATAACTCGAATCCTGACCCTAACCCTAACCCTAAACTCAGCACTAAGTATAATTCTAAACCTAACCCTAACCCTAACCCAGCCCAACCCTTTACCGTAAACCTAGTCTTAACCCTAACCTTACCTACCCTAAACCTAACACTAACGCTAACATTAACCCTAACTCTAACATTAACCCTAACTTTTAGCGTAACCCTCACTATTAACTGAAACTTCACCCGAACCCTAACCCTAACTCTAACCATAACCATAACACTTACCCTGAACACTCACCGTAACTGTAAAACTAACCGTAACCCTCAACCTAACCCCTAACTGTATCCCGAACCCTAACCCTAAAGCTATCCCTAAGCCTAACCCTAACACTCACCTGAACCTTTAAGCCCTAAGGATAACCCGAACCTGAAATCAAACCCTAACGCATAACACCAAAGCATAACCCAAACCTTAACCCTAACTCTCACCCTAACTCTAACACTAACCCGAAACCGAATCATAAATCTAACCCTAACCCTAAACCAAACCTAACCATGACCAGAACCACAATGCCTAACCAAAACCCTCACACAAACCCTAACCCTAAACTACACCTCTAACTCCTAACACATTACCATAACCGTAATCCTAACCCTAACCAAACCTAACCCTAAACCTAACCCTCATCCCAACCACAACGCCTGACACAAACCATAACCCTAACCCTAACAGCAACACTGTAAATAACCCTAACCTAAAATCTAAACCTAACCCTAAAACTAAACAGAACCCGTAAACTTAACCCTAACCCTAAACATAACCTTAACAATAACCTGAAAACTAACGCAAACCTTAGCCATAACCCTAAACCTAACCCGCACCCTGTCTTAAACTTCACCCTATCCCTATCCTAAAGCTAACCCTAACTTTAACCCTAAACCTAACCCTAACCTTAACCTTGGCCAACCTGTAACCCTCATCCAAACCCTTACAATAACTCTGACCCTATCCTTCGCCCTAAACCTAATGCTAATCCTAACCCTAACCTAACCTTAACCCTACCATAATCTTAAACCAAACCCTAACTCCTAACCCTAACTCTAACCCTAACCCTAGCACTAAGCCTAACCCTAACACTAACACTTACCCAAAACCCTCATCTTAACTGTAAACGTAACTCTAACTCTTACCCTAACCCTAAACTTAACCCTAAATATAACTCTACCGTAAACCAAACTGAAACACTAACCCCTAACCCTAACTCAAACCCTAATCCTTAGCCTAAGCATACCCTTAAACGTAAACCTAACCCTAACCCTAAACTGAACCCTCACTCTTAACCAAAATTCCCCCTAACCATGACCCTAAATCTTCCCTAACTTCATTCAAACCCTAACCTTAGCCAAAAATAAAACTAAACTTAAACCTAACCCTAAATGTAAACCTAACCCTAACCCAGACCATAACCCGAACCCTAACCCCTAACCCTAACCCTCACGCTTAACATAAACTTCACCCTAACTCTAACCCTAAAACTAAATATAACACTAAATCTCCGCCTAACCCGGACCCTAACCCTAATCCTAACCATAAACCTAACCCAAACCTGAACCTAACTCTAACCCTAACCCTAATCCTAACCCTAAAACTTACCCTACACACTCAGCTTAAATGGAAACCTAGAACTAACCCTCACCCTAACATCTAAACCTAACCCCAACCCTTAACCTAACCCTATCTCTAACCTTAACCTAGCCCTAAACCTAACAATCACTTAACCCTAACATGTACTCTAAACCTAAGCATAAACCTAAACTGAACCCTAAACCTAATCCTAACCTTAACCCTAACCCTAACACTTAACGCTAACCTGAGCTCAACACTCGCCCTTAACTTTAAATGCACCCTAACACTAACCCTAAACTGAACCCTAACCCTAACCCTAAACCTAAGCCTAAACCTGACCCTAGCATTAACCCAAACACGTAAACCTGACCCTAATACTAACCCTAAATCTAACCCTAACCTTAACGCAAACACGTAACGCTAACACTAGTCCTAACCCTCATCCTTAACGTATGCTTCACCCTAAACGTAAGCCTAAGCCTAACCTGAAACTAAACCTAACCCTAAACTATCCCCTCAGTCTAGCCCTAACCCTAATCCTAACCCTAACCCTAACTCTAACCATACCCCTAACCATAACACTCTAAAACATCAGCTAAACTGTAAACCTAACACTAACCATCACATGAATCGCTAACCCTTTCCCTAATCCTACCCCTATCCCTAATCCTAACCTTAACCTTGACCTAATCCTAACCCTTACCCTAACCCTAAACTTAACACTAACCTTAACTCGAACTTAACCCTAACCCTAACAATAACTCTAAACCTGACCCTAACCCTAAGCCTAAACCCTAGCACTAACTCTAACTCTAAACCTAACCCTAAGCCTAACCTAGCCCTACCCTTTACCGTAAACCTAGCCTAAACCCTAACCTTACCCCTACCTTAAACCTAACCCTGACACTAACCTTAAGCATAACTCTAACCTTAACCCTAACCCTGACTATTAACTGAAACTTCACCCTAACCATAAGCCTAACTCTAACTCTAACCCTAACCATAACAATTACCCTAAACCTTCACCTTCAATGTAAACCTAAACCTAACCCTTAACCGTATCCCCAACCCTAAACCTAACGCTATCTATCCCTCACATTATCCCTAACCCTAACCCGAAGACGAACAGTAACCCTAATCTAATGCTAACCCTAACATTAACCCTAAACTTAACCCTTCCCTAACCATAAACCTAACCCTAACACCCTAAACCTAAACTCTAACACTAACTAGAATCCAAACCCTAATGCAAACCCTTATCCTAAACCTCACCCTTAACCTAAACTTCACACTAACCCTAAACCTAAACCTAATCTGAACATAACCACTAACCCTAACCTGAACCCTAAACCTAACCTTAGCACTAACATGAACACAAACCCAAAGTCTAGCCCTAACCCTAAAAATAACCCTCACCCTATCCTAAACTTCATCCAAACCCTAACGCTAACCTTAGTCCTAAACCTAAACCTAAACCTAACCCAACCCCTAACATTAAATCTAACTCTAACCATAATGCTAGTCCACCTGTAACCCTAAACCTAACCCTTAAAATACCCCTCAACCTAACCCTAAACCTAATCCTAACCCTAGACCTAATCCTAACCCTAACCCGAACTCTAACCTTGACCCTAAATAGAACACTAACTCTACCCCTAAACCTGAAACTAAAGCTAAATCTTACCCTACACCTAACCCTAAACGTAAACCTACCCCTAACTCTATGTCTAACGATAATCGGGACACTTATCCTAAACCCTCGCCTTAAATGTAAAACTAACCGTAACACTCACTCTAACCCCTAACGGTATCCCACAACCCTTACCCTAATGCTATCCCTAACCCTAACACTAACCTGAACACCTAAGCCCTAATGATAACCCTAACCCTAACCCCAAACCTAACCCATAACACCAAAACCTAACCCTAACCTTAAAGGTAGCTCTCACCCTAACTCTAACTCTAACACTAACCCGAAACCTAATCATAAACCTAACCCTAACCCTAAACCAATCCTAACCATGACCAGAACCACAATGTCTAACCGGAACCTCACCCAAACCCTAACCCTAAACTACACCTCTAACACCTAACACCTTACCGTAACCATAATCCTAACCCTACCCAACCCTAACCCTAAACCTAAACCTCACCCCAACCACAACGCCTAACACAAAACGTAACCCTAACCCTAACTGTAACACTAAACTTAACCCTAACCTTAAACATAACCCTAACCCTAAAACTAAACAGAACCCGTAAACTTAACCCTAACACGAAACACAACCTTAACACGAACCTGAAAACTAACCCAAACCTTAGCCATAACCCTAACCCTAACCCTCACCCTAACTTAAACTTCACCCTATCCCTAACCTAAAGCTCACCCTAATTCTAATTATGTTTAGTTTTAGGGCTAGAGTTAGGGTGAAGTTTATGTTAACCTAATTCTAAACCTATCCCTACCCCTAAACCTAACCCTAACCTTAACCTTGGCCCACCTGTAACCCTAAAACTAACCCTTACAATAACTCGGACCCTAACCCTCACCCTAAACCTAATCCTAACCCTGACCATAACCCTAACCTAACCTTAACCCTAACTTTAACCCTACGATAAACTCAAACCTAACCCTAACCCCGAACAATAACTCTAACCAAAATTTCACCCTACCCATAACCCTAAACCTACCCTAACTTCATTCAAATCCTAACCCTAACCAAAACTAAAAAAAAATTAAACCTAACGCAAACCCTAGCCCTGACCCTAACCTGAACCCTTACCCCTAACCCTAACCCTAACCCTCACGCTTGACATAAACTTCACCCTAACCCTAGCCCTAAAACTAAACATAATACTAAATCTCCCCAACCCTGACCCTAACCCTAATCCTAACCATATACCTAACCCTAACCTTAAACATAATCCTAACCCTGACCCTAAATCTATCTCTAACCCTAATCCTAACCCTAAAACTTACCCTACACACTCAGCTTAAATGGAAACCTAGCACTAACCCTCACACTAACATCTAAACCTAAACCCTACCCTTAACCTAATCTTATCTCTAACCTTTACCTAGCCCTAAACCTAACCATGAATTAACCGTAACACTTACCCTAAGCCTAAAACTAATCTTAACCCTAATCCTAATCCTAACCTTAACCCTAACCCTAACCCTAACCCCTAACACTAACCCTAAGCTCAACCCTCACCCTTAACTTAAACTTCACCCTGACCCTAACCTTAAACTAAACCCTAACCCTAAAGCTAACCCTAACATTAACCCAAACACCAAAACCTAACCCTGACACTAACACTAACCCTAAACCTAACCCTAACCTGATCCTAACCTTAACCCAAACACCTAACTCTAATATTTACCCTAACGCTAATCTTAACTTAACTTTCACCCTATACATAAGCATAACCCTAAAATTAAACCTAACCCTAAACTATCCCCTCAGTCTAGCCCTAACCCTAACTCTAACTCTAACCCTGACCCTAACTGTAACACTGTAAAACATCAGCTTAACTGTAAATCTAACACTAACCCTCACACGAACCCTAACCCTTTCCCTAAACCTAACCCTATCCCTAACCCTGACCTAAACATAACCCTTACCAAACCCTAAACTTAACCCTAACCTTAACTCTACCCTAACCCTAACACTAACAATAACTCTAAACCTGACCCGAACCCTACCCCTAAACCCTAGCACTAACTCTAACTCTACACCTAATCCTAACCCTAACCTAGATGTACCCTTGACCGTAAACCTAGCCTTAACCCTAACCTTACCCCTATCCTAACCCTAACCCTAAACCTAACCCGAACACTAATCTTAATCCTAACTCTAACCTTAACCCTAACCCTTACCCTAACCCTCACTATTAACTGAAAATTCACCCTAACCCTAAACCTAACCCTAACTCTAACTCTAACCCTAACCATAACACTTACCCTAAACCCTCACCTTAACTGTAAACCTAACACTAAACCTCACCCGAACCCCTGACCGAATCCCCAACCCTAAACCTGCCGCTACCCCTAAACTTATCCCTAACCCTAACCCAAACACGAACAGTAACACTAATCTAATACTAACCCTTACATTAACCCTACCCTAACCATAAACCTAACCCTAACACCCTAAACGTAAACTCTAACACTAAGCATAATCCTCACCGTAATCCTAACCCTTACCTTGACCCTCACTATGAACCTAAACATCACTCTAACCCTGAACCTAAACCTAACACTAACCCTAAACGTAACTCCTAACACTAACCCGAACCCTAAAACTAACCTTAACACTAACCTGAACACAAAATCAAACTTCAGCCCTAATCATAAGAATAACCCTCACCCCGTCCTAAGGTTCATCCAACACTAACCCTAACCTTCACCCTAAACCTAAACCTAACCCAAACCCTAACCTTAAACCAAACTCTAACCATAACACTACTCCACCTGTAACCGTAAAACTAAGCCTTACATTAGCCCTGAACCTAACCCTAGACCTAACCCTAATCCTAACCCTAACCCTAACTCTAAGCTTGATCCTAAAGAGAACACTAACTCTAATTCTAAACCTGAACCTAAACCGAAATCTTACCCTACACCTAACCCTAACCCTGAACCTAACCCTAACTCTAACCCTAAAAATAACACTTACCCTAAACCCTCACCTTAACTGTAAAACTAACCGCAACCCTCACCCTAACCCCTAACCGTATCCCCCAACCCTAACCCTAATGCTATTCCTAACCCTAACACTAACCTGAAACCCTGAGCCCTAACGATAACCCTAACCCCTAACCCAAACCCTAACCCCTAACACCAAAGCATAACCCAAACCTTAACCCTAAGTCTCACCCTATCTCTAACTCTAACATTAACCCGAAACCTAATAATAAACCTAACCCTAACCCTAAACCAAACCTAACCATGACCAGAACCACAATGACTAACCGGAACCCTCACCCAAACCCTAACCCTAAACTAAAACTCTAACCCTTAACACCTTACCATAACCATAATCCTAACCCTACCCAACCCGAACCCTAAACCTAACCCTCACCCAAACGACAAAGCCTTACACAAACCGTGACCCTAATCCTAACCATAACACTAAACTTAACCCTAACCTAAAATTTAACCCTAACCCTAAAACTAAAAAGAACCCATAAACTTAACCCTAACCCTAAACATAACCTTAACACTAACCTGAAACCAAACTCAAACCTTAGCCATAACCCTAACACTAACCCTCAGCCTATCTTAAACTTCACCCTATCCCTAAGCTAAAGCTCACCCTAACTTTAACCCTGACCCTACCCCTAAATCAAACCCTAAACTTAACCTTGGCCCACCTGTAGTACCCTAAACCTAACCCTTACAATAACTCTGACCCTAACCCTCACCCTTACCCTAACCCTAACCGTAACCCTCACCCTTAACCTAAACTTCACACTAACCCTAAATCTAAACATAACCCTACCCCCAAACATAACCCCTAACCCTAATCCAAACGCTAAACCTAACCTTAACACTAACCTGAACACGAACCCAAACTCTAGCCCTAACCTTAAAAATAACACTTACCATATCGTAAACTTCATCCAAACCCTAACCCTAAATCTAAACCTAACCCAAACCCTAAACTTAAACTTAACTCTAATCATAACGCAAATCCACCTGTAACCCTAAACCTAACCCTTACAATAGCCCTGAACCTAACAATAACCCTTACCCAAAACCCTAAACCAAATCCTAACCCGAAGCCTAAACCGAAGCCTAACGTGAACCCAAACCCGAACCCTAAACCCAAACCATATCACTAGCCCTAGCCCTAGGCCCTAGCCCAAGTCCTAGCCCTAGCCCTAGCCCTAACCCTAACACTAACTCGAACCCTAAAACCTAACCCTAAACATTAACCCTAACCCTGAACACTAACCCTAACACTAACCGCTAACCCTAAACCCAAACCCTAAAAACTAACCCTAAGCCTGAACACTAACCCTAACACTAACTGCTAACCCTAAACCCTAACCCTAACCCTAAACCCTAACACTAACCCTAACACTAACCATAAACCCTAACCCTAAACTCTAACCATCAGCCTAACCCAAAACCCTAACCCTAACCCTAAACTCTAGCCCTAAAACCCTAGCCCTAGACCTAGCCCTAACACCAAGCCCTAGCCCTAGCCCTAACCCTAACCCTAACCTCTAACCTCTAAAACTAACCCTAGCCCTAACCCTAAACCCTAAATCCTAACCCTAAACCCAAACCCTAAACCTAACCCTGACTCTAACCCCTAACCCTGACCCAGACCCTGACCCTAAACCGTGACAATGACCCTAAACCCTGACCATGACCCTAACCCTGACCATGACCCTAACCCTGACCCTAAACTCTGACCCTGACACTAAACACTGACTCTGACCCTGACCCTAAACTCTATCACTAAACACTAAACCCTAACCCCTAGCCCTAACCCCTAGCCCTAACCTTACCCCAACCCTAATCCTAAACCCTAAACCCTAACCATAAAAACAAACCCTAAACCTAACCCTGACCCTAACCCCTAACCCTGACCCTGACCATAAACCCTGACCCTGACACTAAAAACTGACCCTGACCCTAAACTCGAACACTAAACCCTAAAACCTAACCTTAACCCCTAAACCCGATCCCGAACCATAACCCTAACACTAAACTAAACCCTAAACCCTAACCTGTGTAGGGAGTGAGGAGGTGGGAGGGACTAGGCTGGGCGCTGTGAAGGGAGTCAGGAGGTGGGAGAGACCATGCAGGGCCCTGTATAGAGAGTGAGAGACCAGGCAGGGCACTGTATAGGGAGTAAGATGGTGGGACAAAAGAGACAGAAACCTGTGTAGGGAGTGAAGAGCTGAGAGACCAGACAGAGACCCCTTTGTAGGGAGTGAGGAGGTGGGTGAGACCAGGCAGGGCCCTGAGTAGGGAGAGAGGAGATGGAAGAGACCAGGCAGGGACAGGTGTAGGAAGTGAGGAGGTGGGAGGGACCAGGAAGGGCCCTGTGTAAGGAGTGAGGATGTGGAAGAGAACAGGCAGAGACCTTTACAGGGATGGAGGAGGTGGGAGAGAAAAGGCGGGTCCCTGAGTAGGGAGTGAGGAGCTGGGAGCAACCAGGCACGGCCATGTCTAGGGAGTGAGGAGGTGAGAGAGGTCAGGCAGGGACCTGTGTAGGGAGTTAGGCCTTAGGAGAGACCAGGCAGAGACCTGCATAGGGAGTGAGGAGGTGAGAGAGACCAGGTAGGATGCTGTGTAAAGAGTGAGGATGTAGGAGAGACCAGGCAGGGCCCTGTGTAAGGAGTGATGAGGTGGGAGAGACGAAGCAGGGACCTGTGTAGGGAGTGAGGAAGTGGGAGAGGCCAGGCAGAGACCTGTGTAGGGAGTGAGGAGGTGGGAGAGAATAGGCAGAAACCTGTGTAGGGATTGAGAAGATGGTAGACAGCAGGCAGGGCCCTGTGTAGGGAGTGAAGAGGTGGGAGAACCATTCAGAGACCTGCATAGGGAGTGAGGAGATGGGAGAGACCAGGAAGGGCCCTCTGTAGGGAGTGAGTTGGCCAGAGATCAGGCATGTCCCTGTATGGAGTAAGGATATGGGAGAGACCAGGCAGGGCCCTGTGCAGGGAGTTAGGAGGTGGGAGAGAATAGGCAGAGAAGAGTGTAGGGAGTGAGGAGGTGGGACAGACCAGGCAGGGCTCTGTGCATAGAGAAGATGGGAGACACCAGACAGGGCCCTGTGTAGGGAGTGAGGAAGTGGGAGAGGCCAGGCAGAGACCTGTGTAGGGAGTGAGGAGGTGGGAGAGAATAGGCAGAAACCTGTGTAGGGATTGAGAAGATGGTAGACAGCAGGCAGGGCCCTGTGTAGGGAGTGAAGAGGTGGGAGAACCATTCAGAGACCTGCATAGGGAGTGAGGAGATGGGAGAGACCAGGAAGGGCCCTCTGTAGGGAGTGAGTTGGCCAGAGATCAGGCATGTCCCTGTATGGAGTAAGGATATGGGAGAGACCAGGCAGGGCCCTGTGCAGGGAGTTAGGAGGTGGGAGAGAATAGGCAGAGAAGAGTGTAGGGAGTGAGGAGGTGGGACAGACCAGGCAGGGCTCTGTGCATAGAGAAGATGGGAGACACCAGACAGGGCCCTGTGTAGGGAGTGAAGAAGAGGGAGACCCAGGCAGAGTCCTGCTTAGGGAGTGAGGAGATGGGAGAGACCAGGCAGAGCCAAGTATAGGGAGTGAGGATATGGGAGAGACCAGGCAGGCCCTGTGTAAGGAGTGATGAGGTGGGAGAGACCAAGCAGGACCCTGTGCAGGGTGTGAGGGGGAGGGAGCATCCAGGCAGGGCCCTGTGTAGGGAGTGAGGTATTGGGAGAGACCACACAGGTCCTGTGTAGGGAGTGAGAATGTGCCAGAGATCAGGCAGGGCCCTGTGTAGGGAGTGAGGAGGTGGGAGAGAACAGACAGAGACATATGTAGGGAGTAAGCAGAAGGGAGACACCAGGCAGGGCCCTCTGTAGGGAGTGAGGAGGTGGGAGAATCCAGGCAGACACCTGTGTAAGGAGTGAGGAGCTGGAAGAGACCAGGCAGGGACCTGTGTAGGTCCTGAGGAGGTGGGAGAGGCCAGGCAGCGTCCTGTGTAGGAAGTGAGAAGGTGGAAGAGACCAGGCAGGGCCCTATGTTGGGAGTGAGGATGCAGGAGAGAAGAGGCAGAGATGTGGGAGAGACCAGGCAAAGACCTGTGAAGGGACTGAGGAGGTGGGAGAGACCTGGCAGGGCCCAGTGTAGGGAGTGAGTATCTTGGAGAGAAGAGGCAGAGACCTGTGTAGGGAATGAGAAGAAGGAGAGACCAGGCCGGGCCCTGTGTAGGGAGTGAGGAGGTGGGAGAGACCAAGCAGGACCCTGTGCAGGGTGTGAGGGGTAGGGAGCATCCAGGCAGGGCCCTGTGTAGGGAGTGAGGTGGTGGGAGAGACCACACAGGTCCTGTGTAGGGAGTGAGAATGTGCCAGAGATCAGGCAGGGCCCTGTGTAGGGAGTGAGGAGGAGGGAGAGAACAGACAGAGACATATGTAGGGAGTAAGCAGAAGGGAGACAGCAGGCAGGGCCCTCTGTAGGGAGTGAGGAGGAGGGACATACCAGGCAGGGCCCTGTGTAAGGAGTGAGGAGGTGGGAGAATCCAGGCAGACACCTGTGTAGGGAGTGAGGAGCTGGAAGAGACCAGGCAGGGACCTGTGTAGATCCTGAGGAGGTGGGAGAGGCCAGGCAGCGTCCTGTGTAGGGAGTGAGAAGGTGGGAGAGACGAGGCAGGGCCCTATGTTGGGAGTGAGGATGCAGGAGAGAAGAGGCAGAGATGTGGGAGAGACCAGGCAAAGACCTGTGAAGGGACTGAGTTGGGAGAGACCTGGCAGGGCCCAGTGTAGGGAGTGAGTATCTTGGAGAGAAGAGGCAGAGACCTGTGTAGGGATTGAGAAGAAGGAGAGACCAGGCCGGGCCCTGTGTAGGGAGTGAGGAGGTGAGAGAGGCCAGGCAGAGCCCTGTGTAGGGAGTGAGGTGTTAGGAGAGACCAGGCAGGGCCCTGTGTAGGGAGTGATGAGGTGAGAGAGACCAGGTAGGACCCTGTGTACAGAGTGAGGATGTGGAAGAGAACAGGCAAGGCTGTGTGTAGGAAGTAAGGTGGTGGAGATACCAGTCAGGGACCTGTGCAGGGATTGAGGAAGTGGGAGAGAACAGGCAGGACCCTGTGTAGGGAGTGAGGAGGTGGGAGAGACCATCAGAGCCCTGTGTAGGGAGTGAGGAGGTGATAGAGAACAGGTAAGGCCCTGCATACACAGTGAGGAGTTGGGAGAGACCACCCAGATACCTGAGTAGGGAGTCAGGATGTGGGAGAGATCAGGCAGAGCCCTGTGTAGGAAGTGAGGAGGTGGGAGAGACCATGCAGGGAGCTGTATAGGGAGGGAGCAGATGGGAGAGACAAGGCAGGGCCCTGTGTAGGGAGTGAGGAGGTGGGAGAGACCAGGCAGGGCCCTGTGGAGGGAGTAAGGAGGTGGAGAGACCAGGCAGTGGCTTGTTTAGGGAGTGAGCAGGTGCGAGAGAACATCAGGGCCCTGTGTAGGGAGTGAGGAGGAGGGAGGAAACAGGCTAACACCTGTGTATGTAGTAAGGAAGTGGGAAAGACCACCCAGAGACCTGTGTAGGGATTGAGGAATGGGAGAGAACAGGCAGAGAACTGTGTAGGGAGTGAGGAGGTAGGAGAGACCAGGCAGGGCCCTGTATAGGGAGCGAAGAGGTGGAGAACCAGGCAGACTCCTGCATAGTGAGTGAGAAGGTGGGATTGACTAGGCAGGACCCTGGGTAGGGTGTGAGGAGGTGGGAGATTCCAGGCAGGGCCCTTTGTAGGGAGTGAGGTGTTGGGAGAGACCAGGCAGAGTCCTGTGTAGGGAGTGAGGATGTGGGAGAGACCAGGCAGGGCCCTGTGTAGGGCCTGAGAAGGTTAGAAATACCAGGCAGGGCCCTGAGTAGGGAGTGAGGAAGTGGGAGAGAAGAGGCAGGGTACTGTCTAGGGACTGAAGAGGTGGGAGAGAACAGGCAGAGACCCTTGTAGGGAATGAGGAGGTGGGAGAAACCATGCAGAGACCTGTGTAGGGATGGAGAAGGTGGGAGGGACCAGTTAGGGCCCTGTGTGTGTAGTCAGGATGTGAGAGAGAGGAGTCAGGGCCCTGTGTGCATTGAGGATGTGGGAGGGACAAGGCAGGGCTCTGTCTAGGGAGTGACGAGGTGGGAGAGGCCAGGCAGGGACCTGTGTAGGGAGTGAGGAAGTGAGAGACACCAGGTAGAATGCTGTGTAAAGAGTGAGGATGTTGGAGAGACTAGGCAGGGCCCAGTGTAGGGAGTAAGGAGGTGGAGAGACCAGGCAGAGTCCTGTTTAGGGAGTGAGGAGGTGGGAGAGATCATCAGGGCCCTGTAAAGGGAGTGAGGAGGTGGGAGAGACCACGCAGATACCTGTGTAGGAACTGAGGAGGTGGGAGAGAACAGGAAGAGAGCCCTGTGTAGGGAGTGAGGAGGTGGGAGAGACCAGGCAGGGACCTGTGCATGGAGTGAGGAGAAGGGAGAGAACAGGCACAGCCATGTGTAGGGAGTGAGGAGGTGGAAGAGACCAGGCAGGGCCCTGTGTAGGGAGTGTGGTGTTGGGAGAGACCAGGCAGGTCCTGTGTAGGGAGTGAGGAGGTGAGAGAGACCAGGCACAGCCCTGTGTAGGGAGGGAGGAGGTTGGAAATACCAGGCAAGTTCCTGTGTAGGGAGTGAGGAGGTGGGAGAGAACATGCAGAGACCCTTGTAGGGAATGAGGAGGTGGGAGAAACCTTGCAGACACCTGTGTAGGGACGGAGGAGGTGGGAGAGCCAGGCAGGGCCTGTGTAGGTAGTCAGGTTGTGAGAGAGACCAGGCAGGCCCCTGTGTAGGAAGTGAGGATGTGGGAGAGACCAGGCAGGGCCCTGTGTAGGGAGGGAGGTGGTGGGAGAGAACAGAGACCTATGCAGGGAGTGAGAGGTGAGAGACCAGACAGAGACCTTTGTAGGGATTGAGGAGGTGGGAGAGACCAGGCAGGCCCTGTGCAGGGAATGAGGATGTGGGAGAAATCAGGCAGGGCCCTGTAGAGAGTAAGGAGTTGGAGAGACCAGGCAGGGCCTGTTTAGGGAGTGAGAAGGTGGGAGAGACCATCAGGGCCCTGTGTAGGGAGTGAGGGGGTGTGAGAAACCAGTCAGGGCCCTGTGTAGGGATTGAGGAGGTGGGAGAAACCAGGCAGGACGCTGTTTAGGGAGTGAGGAGATGGGAGAGACCATCACGGCCCTGTGTAGGGAGGGAGGAGGTGAAAGAGAACAGGCAAGGCCCTGTATACAGAGTGAGGAGTTGAGAGAGACCACCCAGATACCTGAGTAGGGAGTCAAGAAGCGGGAGAGATCAGGTAGAGCCCTGGGTAGGAATTGAGGAGGTGGGAGAGACCATGCAGGGAGCTGTATAGGGAGGGATCAGGTGGGAGAGACAAGGCAGAGCCCTGTGAAGGGATTGAGGAGGTGGGAGAGACCTGGCAGGGCCTTGTGTAGGGAGTGAGTATCTTGGAGAGAAGAGGCAGAGACCTGTGTAGGGATTCAGAAGGTGGAGAGACCAGGCAGGGCCATGTGTAGGGAGTGGGGAGGTTGGAGAAGCCAGGCAGAGCCCTGTGTAGGGAGTGAGGTGTTAGGAGAGACCAGGCAGGGCCCTGTGTAGGGAGTGAGGAGGTGGGAGAGACCAGGTAGGACCCTGTGTACAGAGTGAGGATGTGGGAGAGACCAGGCAGGTCTGTGTGTAGGGAGTAAGGAGGTGGAGATGCCAGGCAGGGCCCTGTGTAGGGAGTGAGGATGTAGGAGAGATCATCAGGGCCCTGTGCAGGGAGTGAGCAGATGGGATACACCAGGCAGGGCCCTGTATAGGGAGTGAGGAGATGGGAGAGAACAAGCACAGCCCTGTGTAGGGAGTGAGAAGAAGGGAGATAACAGCCAGAAACACAGTGCAGGGACTGAGGAGGTGGGAGAGGTAAGGCATGGCCCTGTGTAGGGAGTGAGGAGGTGGGAGAGACCAGGCAGGGCCCTGTGTAGGGAGTGAGGAGGTGGGAGAGGCCAGGCATGGCCCTGTGTAGGGAGTGAGGAGGTGGGAGAGACCAGGCAGGGCCCTGTGGAGGGAGTAAGGAGGTGGAGAGACCAGGCAATGGCTTGTTTAGGGAGTGAGCAGGTGCGAGAGAACATCAGGGCCCTGTGTAGGGAGTGAGGAGGAGGGAGAAAACAGGCTAACACCTGTGTATGTAGTAAGGCGGTGGGAAAGACCACCCAGAGACCTGTGTAGGGATTGAGGAATGGGAGGGAACAGGCAGAGAACTGTGTAGGGAGTGATGAGGTAGGAGAGACCAGGCAAGGCCCTGTGTAGGGAGCGAAGAGGTGGAGAACCAGGCAGAGTCCTGCATAGGGAGTGAGGAGGTGGGATTGACTAGGCAGGACCCTGGGTAGGGTGTGAGGAGGTGGGAGATTCCAGGCAGGGCCCTTTGTAGGGAGTGAGGTGTTGGGAGAGACCAGGCAGAGTCCTGTGTAAGGAGTGAGGATGTGGGAGAGACCAGGCAGGGCCCTGTGTAGGGCCTGAGGAGGTTAGAAATACCAGGCAGGGCCCTGAGTAGGGAGTGAGGAAGTGGGAGAGAAGAGGCAGGGTACTGCCTAGGGATTGAAGAGGTGGGAGGGAACAGGCAGAGACCCTTGTAGAGAATGAGGAGGTGGGAGAACCATGCAGAGACCTGTGTAGGGATGGAGAAGGTGGGAGGGACCAGTTAGGGCCCTGTGTGTGCAGTCAGGATGTGAGAGAGAGGAGGCAGGGCCCTGTGTGAATTGAGGATGCGGGAGAGGCCAGGCAGGGCCCTGTATAGGGAGTGAGGAGGTGGGAGAGATCATCAGGGCCCTGTAAAGGGAGTGAGGAGGTGGGAGAGACCACCCAGATACCTGTGTAGGGACTGAGGAGGTGGGAGAGAACAGGAAGAGAGCCCTGTGTAGGGAGTGAGGAGGTGGGAGATACCAGGCAGTGCCCTGTGTAGGGAGTGAGGAGGTGGCAGGGAGCAGTCAGAGACCTGTGTAGGGAGTGAGGAGGTGGCAGAGACCAGGCAGGGCCCTGTCTAGGGAGTGAGGAGTTGGAAGAGACCAGCAGAGACCTGTGTACTGAGTCAGGAGGTGGGAAAGAACAGGCAGGACTGTGTTTAGCAAGTGAGGGGGTGAGAGAGAATAGGCAGAAACTTGTGTAGGGAGTGAGAAGATGGAAGACAGCAGGCAGGGCCCTGTGTAGGGAGTGAAGAGGTGGGAGAACCATTCAGAGACCTGAATAGGGAGTGAGAAGTTGGGAGAGACCAGGCAGGGCTCTGTGCAGGGAGTGAGGAGGCCAGAGATCAGGCAAGTCCCTTTGTATGGAGTAAGGATGCGGGAGAGACCAGGCAGGGCCCTGTGCAGGGAGTGAGGAGGTAGGAGAGATCAGGCAGGGACTGGTGTAGGGAGTGAGGAGGTGGGAGAGACCAGGCAGTGCCCTGTGTAGGAAGTGAGGAAGTGGGAAAGAACAGGCAGAAACCTGTGTATGGAGTGAGAAGATGGGAGACACTAGCCAGGGCCCTGTGTAGGGAGTGAAGAGGTGGGAGAACAAGGCAGAGTCCTGCATAGAGAGTGAGGAGGTGGGAGAGGACAGGCAGAGCCCTGCTTAGGGAGTGAGGATGTGGGAGAGACAAAGCAGGGCTCTTTGTAAGGAGTGATGAGGTGGGAGAGACTAGGCAGGACCCTGCTAGGGGTTATTGATATTGTAAGGGTTAGGTTTAGGGTTAGGGTAGGGGTAAGGTTAGGGTTAAGGCTAGCTTTACTGTAAAGGGTGGGGCCAGGTTAGGGTTAGGGTTAGGTTTAGAGTTCGAGTTAGATCTAGGGTTTAGGGTTAGGGTTAGAGTCCGGTTTAGAGTTATTGTTAGGTTTAGGGTTAGGGTTAGGGTTAGGGTAGATTTAAGGTTAGGGTTAAGTTTAGGGTTAGGGTAAGGATTAAGTTTAGGTCAGGGTTAGGGTTAGGATGAGTGATAGGGTTAGGGAAAGGGTTAGGGGTTCGTGTGAGGGTTAGTGTTACATTTACAGTTAAGCTGATGTTTCAGGGTGTTACTGCCAGGGTTAGGGTTAGAGTTAGGGTTAGGTTTAGGGTTAGGGCGAGAGTTAGAGGATAGTTTAGGGTTAGGTGTAATTTTAGGGTTAGGGTTAGGCTTAGGTTTAGGGTGAAGTTTAGGTTAAGGATGAGGGTTAGGATTAGGCTTTGGTGTTTAGGTTAAGGTTAGGGTTACGTTTAGGGTTAGGCTTAGTGTTAGGCTTAGCGTTAAGTGTTTGTGTTAAAGTTAGGGTCAGGTTTAAGGTTAGGTTTAGGGTTAGGGTTAGTGTTTGGTTTAGGGTTAGGGTTAGGGTGAAGTTTAAGTTAAGGGTGAGTGTTGAGCTTAGGGTTAGTGTAAGGGGTTAGGGTTAGGGTTAAGGTTAGGATTAAGTTTAGGGTTAAGGTCAGGTTTAGAGTTAGGGTAAGTGTTAGGGTTAAGTCATAGTTAGGTTTAGGACTAGTTTTTAGTTAGAGATAGGGTTGGGTTCAGGGTTGGGGTTAGGTTTAGATGTTAGGGTGAGGGATAGTGCTAGGTTTCCATTCAAACTGAGTGTGTAGGGTAAGTTTTAGGGTTAAAGTTAGAGTTAGAGTCAGGGTTAGGTTTAAGTTTAGTGTTAGGATTATGTTTATGGTTAGGGTCAGGGTTGGGGAGATTTAGTGTTTAGGGTTACAGTGAATTTATGTTCTGCGAGAGGGTTAGGGTTAGGGGTTTGGGTTCAGGTTAGAGTCAGGGTTAGGGTTAGGTTTAGGGCTAGGGTTAGGTTTAGGCTAAGGATTAGGGTTAGAGTTACGGTTAAGGGCTAGCGTTTCAGTTAGGTTTAGGTTAGGGTTATAATTAGGGTTAAGTTTAGGGTTAGGGTAAGAGTTAGAGTTACATTTACAGTTAAGATGAGGGTTTTGGGTAAGTGTTACAGTTAAGATTAGGGTTAGGGCTAGGGTTAGGGTTAGAGTTAGGGTTAAGGGTTAGGGTTAGGTTTAAGATTATGGTAGGCTTAAAGATAGGGTTAAGGTTAGGTTAGGGTTAGGGTCAGGGTTAGAATTAGGTTTAGGGTGAGGATTAGGGTCAGAGTTATTGTAAGGGTTAGGTTTAGGGTTACAGGTGGGCCAAGGTTAACGTGAGGGTTAGGTTTAGGGGTAGGGTTAGGGTTAAAGCTAGGGCGAGTTTTAGGTTAGGGATAGGGTGAAGTTTAAGACAGGGTGAGGGTTAGGGTTATGACTAAGGTTTGGGCTTGTTTTCAGGTTAGTGTTAAGGTTATGTTCAGGGTTAGGGTTAAGTTCATGGGTTGTGTTTAGTTTTAGGGTTAGGGTTAGATTTAAGGTTAGGGTTAAGTTTAGTGTTACGGTTAGGGTAAGGGTTATGGTTGTGTTAGGCGTTGTGGTTGGGGTGAGGGTTAGGTTTAGGGTTAGGGTTGGGTAGGGTTTGGATTATGGTTATGGTAAGGTGTTAGAGTTAGAGGTGTAGTTTAGGATTAGGTTTCGGGTGAGGGTTCCGGTTAGACCTTGTGGTTCTGGTCATGGTTAGGTTTGGTTTAGGGTTAGGGTTAGGTTCATGATTAGGTTTCGGGTTAGTGTTAGAGTTAGGGTGAGAGTTAGGGTTAAGGTTTTTGCTAGGCTTTCGCTTTGGTGTTAGGGTTTGGGTTAGGGTTAGGGTTATCGTTAGGGCTCAGGGGTTTCAGGGTAGTGTTAGGGTTAGGGTTAGGGATAGCATTAGGGTTAGCGTTGTGGGATACGGTTAGGGGTTAGGGTGAGGGTTACGGTTAGTTTTACAGTTAAGGTGAGGGTTTAGGGTAAGTGTTATGATTAGGGTTAGAGTTCGAGTTAGGGTTAGGTTTAGGGTTAGGGTTAGGTGTGGGGTAAGATTTAGGTTTAGGTCCAAGTTGAGGGTTAGACTTAGTGTTCTATTTAGGGTCAAGGTTAGAGTTAGGGTTAGGGTTAGGATTAGGTCTAGGTTTAGGATTAAGTTTAGGGTTAGGTTCAGGGCTATTGTAAGTGTTTGGTTTAGGGTTACAGATGGACTAGCGTTACTGTTAGAGTTAGGTTTAAGGTTAGGGTTTGGGTTAGCTTTAGGTTTAGGGTTAAGGTTATGGTTAGTGTTTGGATGAAGTTCAGGATAGGGTGAGGGTTATTTTTATGGTGAGGGCTAGGGTTTGGGTTTGTGTTCAGGTTAGTGTTAAGGATAGGTTTAGGGTTCGGTTAGGGTTAGGCGTTATGTCTAGGGTCAGCGTTAGGTTAGGTTTAGGGTTAGTGTGAAGTTTAGGTTAAGGGTGAGGGTTATAATAATGGTTAGGATTATAGATGGTGTTAGACGTTAGGTTTAGGGTGTTAGGGTTAGGTTTATGGTTAGGGTAGGTTTAGGTTTAGGTTTAATATTAGGGTTAGGGTTAGATTTGGGTTACTGTTTGTATTAGGGTTAGGGTTAGGGATAAGTTTGGGGATAGCATTAGGTTTAGGGTTGGGGATACGGTTAACGATTAGGGTGAGGGTTAGAGTTAGGTTTACAGTTAAGGCGAGGGTTTAGGGTAATTGTTATGGTTAGGGTTAGAGTTAGGCTTAGGGTTAGGGTGAAGTTTCAGTTAATAGTCCGGGTTAGGCTTAAGGTTAGAGTAGGGTTAAGGTTAGTGTTCGGGTTAGGTATAGAGTTAGGGTTTGGGTAGGGGTAAGGTTAGGGTTAAGGCTAGGTTTACGGTAAAGGGTAGGGCTAGCTTAGGGTTAGATTTAGAGTTAGAGTTAGTGCTAGGGTTTAGGATTATGGTTATGGTCAGGTTTAGAGTTATTGTTAGGGTTAGGGTAGAGTTAAGGTTAGGGTTAATTTAGGGTTAGAGAAAGGGTTAGGTTTAGGTCTGGGTTAGGTGTAGGATGCGGGGTAGGGTTAGGGTTAGGGGTTCATGGGAGGGTTAGTGTTAAGTTTACATTAAGCTGATGTTTTCGGGTGTTACTGTTAGGGCTAGGGTTAGCATTAGGTTTAGGGTCAGGGCTAGAGTTAGGGGATAGTTAAGGGTTAGCATTAGGTTTAGGGTCAGGGCTAGAGTTAGGGGATAGTTAAGGGTTAGCTTTAGTTTCAGGGTTAGGGTTAGCCTTAGGTTTAGGGTGAAGTTTAGGTTAAGGATGAGGGTTGGGGTTAGGGTTAGGGTTAGGCATTTGGGTTAAGGTTAGGGTTAGGTTTAGGATTAGGCTTAGGGTTAGGGTTAGGTGTTTGGGTTAATGTTAGGGTCAGGTTTAGGGTTAGGTTTATGGTTCGGTTTAGGGTTAGGGCTACGGCTGGGGTAAAGTTTAATTGAAGGGTGAGGGTTGAGCTTAGGGTTAGCGTTAGGGGTTAGGGTTAGAGCTTAGGTTAGGATTAAGTTTAGGGTTAAGGTTAGGTTTAGATTTAGGGTTAGGGTTAATGTTAGGGTTAAGTCATGTTTAGGTTTAGGGCTAGGTGAAGGTTATAGATAGGGTTAGGTTAAGGGTTGAGGTTAGGTTTAGATCGTAAGATGAGGGTTAGTGCCAGGTTTCCATTTAAGCTGAGTGTGTAGGGTAAGTTTTAGGGTTAGGATTAGGGTTAGAGTTAGAGTTAGGGTCAGGGTTAGTTTTGAGTTTAGAGTTAGGGTTACGTTTATGGTACGGTCAGGGTTAGGGGAGATTTAGTGTTACGTTTAGTTTTAGGGTTAGGGTTACAGAGAAGTTTATGTTAAGCGAGAGGGTTGGGGTTGGGGTTTGGGTTCAGGTCAGAGTCAGGGTTAGGGCTAGGTTTAGGGTTAGGGTTACGTGTAGTGTTAGTTTTGCTTAGGGTTTGGGTTTGAATGAAGTTAGGGTACGCTTAGCGTTATGCTTAGGGTGAAATTCTGGTTAAGGGTGAGGGTTCGGCTTAGGGTTAGGGTTAGAGTTAGGGTCAGTGGTTAGGGTTAGGTTTAGGGTTAAGGTTAGTTTTAGGCTAAGGATTAGGATTAGAGTTAGGGTTAAGGGTTACTGTTTCAGTTAGGTTTAGGTTAAGGTTATAATTAGGGTTAAGTTTAGGGTTAGGGTAAGAGTTAGAGTTACATTTACAGTTAAGGTGAGGGTTTTGGGTAAGTGTTACCGTTAAGGTTAGGGTTAGGGCTAGGGTTAGGGTTAGAGTTAAGGTTAAGGGTTAGGGTTAGGTTTAAGTTTATGGTAGGCTTAAAGATAGGGTTAAGGTTAGGTTAGGGTTAGGGTCAGGGTTAGAATTAGAATTAGGTTTAGGGCGAGGATTAGGGTCAGAGTTATTGTAAGGGTTAGGTTTAGGGTTACAGTTTGGCCAAGGTTAAGGTGAGGGTTAGGTTTAGGGGTAGGGTTAGGGTTAAAGTCAGGGTGAGTTTTAGGTTAGGGATAGGGTGAAGTTTAAGATAGGGTGAGGGTTTAAGGTTTGGGCTTGTTTTCAGGTTAGTGTTAAGGTTATGTTTAGGGTTAGGGTTACGTTCAGGGGTTGTGTTCAGTTTTAGGGTTAGGGTTAGATTTAAGGTTAGGGTTAAGTTTAGTATTACGTTTAGTGTTAGGGTCATGGTTGTGTTAGGCTTTGTGGTTGGGGTGAGGGTTAGTTTTAGGGTTAGGGTTGGGTAGGGTTAGGATTATCGTTATGATAAGGCGTTAGGGGTTAGAGGTGTAGTTTAGGGTTAGGGTTTGGGTGAGGGTTCCGGTTAGACCTTGCGGTTCTGGTCATGGTTAGGTTTGGTTTAGGGTTAGGGTTAGGTTCATGATTCGGTTTCGGGTTAGTGTTAGAGTTAGGGTGAGAGTTAGGGTTAAGGTTTTTGCTAGGCTTTGGTGTTAGGGTTAGGGTTTGTGTTAGGGTTAGGTTTATCATTAGGGCTCAGGGGTTTCAGGTTAATGTTAGGGTTAGGGTTAGGGATAGCATTAGGGTTAGGGTTGCGGGATACGGTTAGGATTTAGGGTGAGGGTTACGGTTAGTTTTACAGTTAAGGTGAGGGTTTAGGGTAATTGTTATGATTAGGGTTACAGTCAGAGTTAGGGTTTGGTTTAGGATTAGGGTTAGGTGTAGGGTAAGAATTAGGTTTAGGTCCATGTTGAGGGTTAGACTTAGTGTTCTATTTAGGGTAAAGGTCAGGGGTAGGGTTAGGATTAGGTCTAGGGTTAGGATTAGGATTATTTTAGGGTTAGGTTCAGGGCTATTGTAAGTGTTCAGTTTAGGGTTACAGATGGCCTAGCGTTATTCTTAGAGTTAGGTTTAAGGTTAGGGTTTGGGTTAGGTCTAGGTTTAGGGTTAAGGTTATGGTTAGTGTTTGGATGAAGTTCAGGATAGGGTGAGGGTTATTTTTATGGTGAGGGCTAGGGTTTGGGTTTGTGTTCAGGTTAGTGTTAAGGATAGGTTTAGGGTTCGGTTAGAGTTAGGCGTTATGTCTAGGGTCAGCGTTAGGTTAGGTTTAGGGTTAGTGTGAAATTTAGGTTAAGGGTGAGGGTTATGATAAGGGTTAGGATTATAGATGGTGTTAGACGTTAGGTTTAGGGTGTTAGGGTTAGGTTTATGGTTAGGGTAGGTTCAAGTTTTGGTTTAATATTAGGGTTAGGGTTAGATTTGGGTTACTGTTCGTATTAGGGTTAGGGTTAGGGATGAGTTTGGGGATAGCGTTAGGTTTAGGGTTGGGGATACGGTTAAGGATTAGGGTGAGGGTTAGGGTTAGGTTTACAGTTAAGCCGAGGGTTTAGGGTAATTGTTATGGTTAGGGCTCGAGTTAGAGTTAGGCTTAGGGTTAGCGTGATGTTTCAGTTAATAGTCACGTTAGAGTTAAAGTTAGAGTAGGGTCAAGGTTAGTGTTCGGGTTAGGTATAGAGTTAGGGTTCGGGTAGGGGTAAGGTTAGGGTTAAGGCTAGGTTTACGGTAAAGGGCAGGGCTAGGTTAGTGTTAGGTTTAGAGTTAGAGTTAGTGCTAGTGTTTGGGGTTATGCTTATGGTCAGGTTTAAAGTTATTGTTAGGGTTTGTTAGGGGGTTAGGGTTGTGTTTGTAACGGGGTTACGATTGTATTTTTAGGGGGTTAGGTTTGTGTTTGTAACGGGGTTACGATTGTATTTTTAGGAGTTTAGAGTTGTGTTTGTTAGGGGCTTAGGGTTGTTTATTAGGGGGTTAGGGTTGTTTTCGTGAGGGGGTTTGGGTTGTTTGTTGTTTGGGGGTTAGGGTTGTTTGTTGTTAGGGGTTTAGGTTGTTTGTTGTTAGGGGTTTAGGGTTGTTTGTTGTTAGGGTTTAGTGTTGTTTCTTGTTGGGGGTTAGGGTTTTATGTTGTTAGGGGGTTAGGGTTGTTTGTTGTTAGGGGTTTAGTGTTGTTTGTTAGGGGGTTAGGGTTGTTTTGCCTTTTTCCCTCCCTTTTTCATTGCCTTTTTGCCGTTTTGTCTTGCCTTTTTTCCTTTTTGTCTTGCCTTTTGACTTTTTTCCTCTTTTCTTTTTTTCCTTATACCTTATCTTGTCTTTTGTCCTTTTGCCTTCCTTTTTGCCTTCCCTTTTTCATTTTTACTTTTTTTCCTTTTTACCTTTGTTTCCCTTCTCTTTTTGCCTTTTTGTTGCCTTATTCCCTTGTGTTTTTGGAGATTTTTCCTTTTTTCCTTCCCTTTTTTCCATTTTAAATTTGACTTATCTCTTCCTTTTTGCATTGCCTTTTGCATTTTTCGTTTTCCTTTAGCCTTTATTCCTTCTTTTTATTGCTCTTTTGCCCTTTTACTTTTTTACCTTTTTGCCTTTTTCCTTCCCTTGCCTTGCTTTGCTTTGTGTTTCTCTTTTTGTCTTGCATTGTGTTTTTGCCTTTTTTCCTTCTCTTTTGACTTCTTGACTTGTTTTTGCCTTTTTCCCTTGTCTTTTTTCCTTTTTCCTTTTTTGCCTTTCCTTTTTGCCTTTTGTTTTGCCTTTTTGCCTTGACTTTTTCCCTTTTAACCTTGCCTTTTTCGTTGCCTTTTTGCCTTTATGACTTGCCTTTTTGCCTTTTTACCAGTTTGCCTTCCCTTTTTCGTTTTTACTGTATCACCTAGCCATTTTGCATTTTTGTCTCGCCTTTTTCCTTCTCTGTTTTTGCCTTGCATTTAACCTTTTTGCATTGTCTTTTGATTTTTTCCCTCTGCCTTTTTTCTGTTTGCATTATCTTTTTGTCTTTTTGTCCTTTTGCCTTGCCTTTTTGGCTTTACCTATTTGCCTTGTTTTTTTCCCTTTTTGTCTTGCCTTTTTGCCTCAGTTTATTCCCTTTTTTGCTGCCCGTTTTAGCTTTTTGCTTGTGTTTTGGACTTTTTCCCCATTTGTCTTTTTGCCTTTTTGTGTCATCTTTTTGCCTTTTTGTCCTTTTTCCTTGCCTTTTTTCCTTGCCTTTTTTCCTTTTTTCTTTTTTGCCTTGCCTTCTTCCTTGCCTTTATTTCTTTTTGCTTTTTTCCCTTTTTACCTGCCTTGTATTGCCTTTTTGCCTTGCCTTTTTCCCTTTTTTTCTTTTTCCCTTGTCTTTTTGGCTTTTTTCCTTGCCTTTTTTCCATTTTAACTTTTGCCTTATCTCTTTTCCTTTTGCATTTTTGCATTGCCTTTTTACCTTTTTGTTTTGCCTTTTAGACTTTATTCCTTTCCTTGCATTGCCTTTTTGCATTTGAGTTTTTCATCTTTTTCCTCTCCTTGCCTTGCATTTTTACCTTTTTGTCTTGCCTTTTGTTTTTGCCTTTTTGTCTTGACTTGCCTTCTGACTTTTTTCCTTTTTTCTTGTCTTTTTGCCTTTTTTTCTTTCCTTTTTGCCTTTTGTCTTGCCTTTTTCCCTTGCCTTTTTGATTGCCTTATTGCCATTATGATTTGCCTTTTTGCCTTTTACCGTATTGTCTTCACTTTTTGCCTTTTCGTTTTCCCTTTTTGCTTTTTCCCTTTTTGCGTTGCATTTTCCCTTTTTGCCTTGCCTTTCAACTTTTTGTCTCTTTGCCCTTTTTCCTTTCTGTCCCTTTGCCTTGCCTTTTTTCTTTTTTCCTTCCCTTCTTCCTTTTTTGCCTTTTTACCTTGCATTGACATTTTACCTTTTTTCTTTGCTTTTTTTACTGATCTTTTTAGATTTTTGCCTTTTTTCCTTTCCTTTTTGCCTTTTTTCTTGCCTTATTGCCTTGAATTTTTCTCTTCTTACCTTGCCTTTTTTCATTGCCTTTTGCCTTTATGATTTGCCTTTTTACCGGTTTGCCTTCCTTTTTTGTCTTTTTACTGTATTACCTTGCCTTTTTGCCTTTTTCCCTTTATGCCTTGCATTTTACCTTTTTGCCTTGGCTTTTGACTTTTTGCCTCTTTGTCTTTTTTCCTTCCTTCCCTTTTTTCTTTTTGCTTTTTTGTCTTTTTACCTTGCCTTTTCCCTTGTCTTTTGGATTTTTGCCTTTTTTCTTTGTCTTTTTCCCTTTTGATCTTTTTTACCTGTTTGCTTTTTTCCTTGCCTTGCCTTGCTTTGCGTTTTTGCCTTTTTGCCTTGACCTGCTTTTTCACTTTTGCCTTTTACCTTGTCTTTTTGCCTTTTTCCCTTTTCTTTTTTCCTTTTGTCTTGCCGTTTTGCCTTGACTTTTTGCCTTCTTGCCTTGCCTTTTTCGTTGCCTTTATGACTTGCCTTTTTGCCTTTTTACCGGTTTGCCTTCCCTTTTTCCTTTTTTCTTGCCTTTTTGCCTTTTTTGCTTCCATTTTACCTTTTTGCCTTGACTTTCTGTCTCTTTGTCTTTTGCCTCGTTTTTGCCTCTTTGTCCTTTTGCCTTGCCTTTTTGCCTTGTCTTTATTCCCTTTTGCCTTTTTTCTTTTCGCCCTGCCTTTTTTTCCTTTTTGCCTTCCGCTTTTCCTTTTTTTTTTTTTTTGCCCTTTTATGTTACCTTTTTGCCTTGATTTTTTCCGTTCTGTTTTTGGCTTTTTACGTCTTTTCCATCTTGACTTTGCCTTATCTCTTTTCCTTTTTGCATATTTGCATTGCCTTTTTGCTTTCCCTTTTACCCTTTATTCCTTTCCTTGCATTTCCTTTTTGACTTGACCTTTTTAACTTTCTGCCTTTTTCCTTGCCTTGCCTTGCCTTTTGAGTTTTTGCCTCGCCTTGTATTTTTGCCTTGACTTGCCTTTGACATTTTGCCTTTTTCACGTTTTGCATTGTCTTTTTGCCTTGCCTTTTCCCCTTTTTGCCTTTTTCAGTTGTCTTTTGCCTTTTTTCCTTGGTTTTTTCCATTTCTACTTTTGTCTTATGTCTTTTCCTTTTTCTCATTTTGCATTGCTTTGTTACCTTTTGCTTTGCCTTTTAGCCTTTTTGCCATTCCTTGTATTGCCTTTTTGCCTTTCTGCCTTTTTCCTTGTCATGCCTTGCGTTTTTTCCTTTTTACCTTGCCTTGCATTTTTGCCTTGACTTTCCTTTTGACCTTTTGACTTCTCTTTTTGCTTTATTCACGTTTTGCATTGACTTTTTGCCTTTAGGTCTTTATGCCTTGCATTTTTGCATTTGTGCCTTGCCTTGCCTTGCCTTACCTTTTTGCCCTTTCGTCTTTTTGCCTTGGCTACCCTTGCCTATTTCCCTTTTTTCCTTTCCTTTCCTTGCCTTTTTCCTAGCCTTTTCCTGCCTTTACCTTTTTGTCTTCTCTTGTCTAGGCTTTTTGCCTATTTGCCTTGCCTTTTTGCCTTGCTTTGCCGATTTGCCTTTTTCCTTGCCTTTCCTTGCCTTCCATTTTTGTCTTTTTCCTTGCCTTGCCATACGTTTTTCCCTGGCCTTTTTGCCTCTTTTTCTTGCTTTGCTTTTTGCCTTGCCTTTTTCCCTTTTCTCTTTGCCTTTTTGCATTTTGCCTTTTTGCCTCTCCCTTTTGCTTTTCCTTGACTTGTCTTTTTGCCTTCATGCCTTGCCTTTTGGCCTTTTTACCTTATAGCTTGCCCTTTTGCCTTTTTACCTTATGGCCTTGCCTTTTCGTCTTGCCTTTTTGGCTTTTTTCCTTGCCTTTCTGCTGTTTAGCCTTTTTGCCTTGCCTTTTTCCTTTTTTGCCTTTTTACCTTGCTTTGCCTTGCATTTTTGCCTTTTTGCCTTCCCATTTCCCTTGCTTTTTAGCTTTTTGCCTTGTCTTTTTTTACTTTTTGCCTCTTTGCCTTTATCCCTTTTTGCCTTTTGCCTTATCTTATAGCCTTTTACCATTTTGCCTTGCCTTTTTGCCTTTTTTCCTTGCCTTCTTGTCTTTTCGTTTTGCCTTGCCTTTTTCCCTTTTACTTTTTTTTCTTTTTACCTTGCCTTGCCTTTTTGCCTTGCCTTTCTCCCTTGTCTTTTTGGATTTTGGCCTTTTTTCCATTTTTACTTTTGCCTTGTCTTTTTTCCTCTTTGCATTGCCTTTTTGCCTTTCTGCTTTGCCTTTTAGCCTTTATTCCTTTCCTTGCAGTGCCTTTTTTGCTATAGACTTTTTTACCTTTTTCCTTGCCTTGCCTTGTGTTTTTGCCTTGACTTGCCTTTTGTCTTTTTGTCTTTTTGCCTTGTCTTTTTCCTTTTTCCCTTGTTATTTTGCCTTTTTCCGTTTTTGCCTTTTCTTTTTGTCTTTTGTCTTGCCTTTTTGAGGCGACTTTTTCCCTTTTTGCCTTGCCTTTTTCCTTGCCTTATGACCTTTTTATCAGTTTTTCTTCCCTTTTTGGCTTTTTACCATATTGCCTTGCCTTTGTGTGTTTTTCTCTTTTTGCCTTGCCTTTCGACTTTTTGCCTCTTTTCCTTTTGCCTTTTCATGCTTTTGCCTTTTTGCCTTGCTTTTTCACAGTTTGCCTTCCCTTTTTCCCTTCCGTTTTAGCTTTTTGCCTTGTCTTCTTGACTTTTTCCATTGTTTTCTTTTTTCCTTTTGCCTTCTCTTTTTGTCTTTTTGTCCTTTTCCCTGCCCTTTTTGCCATTTTTCCTTGCCTGTATTCCTTTTTGTCCTGTGTTTTTGCTTAAGTTATTATTTTTGAATAATTTTTATTGTGCTTTAAGTGAAAGTTTACAAATCCAGTCATTCTGTCACATATAAGCTTATATACACCTTACTACATACTCCCATTTTCTCTCCCCTTAATGAGTCAGCCTGCTCCCTTCTTCCAGTCTCTTGTTTTGTGACAGTTTTGCCAGTTTCTATCCCTCTCTACCCTCCCGTATCCCCTCCAGAAAGGAGATGCCAATACAGTCTCAAGTGTCCACCTGATACAAGTATCTCAGTGTTCATCGGAATCTTTCTCCAGCCCATTGCCCAGTCCCTTCCACATCTCATGAGTAGTCTTCGGGAATGATTCCTGTCCTGGGCCAACAGAAGGTTTGGGGACCATGACAGCCGGGATTCTTCTAGTTTTGGCCAGACCATTAAGTCTGGTCTTTTTATGAGAATTTGGGGTCTGCATCCCACTGTTCTGCTGCTCCCTCAGGAGTTCTCTCTTGTGTTCCCTGTCAGGGCAGTCATCGGTTGTGGCCGGGCACCATTTAGTTCTGGGCTCAGGATGATGTAAGTCTCTAGTTCATGTGGCCCTTTCTGTCTCTTGGGCTCATAGTTACCGTGTGACCTTGTTGTTCTTCATTCTCCTTTGATCCAGATGGGTTGACACCAGTTGATACATCTTAGATGGCCGCTTGTTAGAATTTAAGCCCCCAGAAACCACACTTCAAAGTGGGATGCAGAATGTTTTCATAATAGAAATGCCAATTGACTTAGAAGTCCCCTTATGCCATAGTCCCCAAACCCCCGCCCTTGCTCCACTGACCTTTGAAGCATTCTGTTTATCCTGGAAACTTCTTTGCTTTTGGTCAATTGAGCTGGCCTTCCCTGTACTGAGTATTGTCCTTCCCTTCACCTAATATAGTTCTTATCTACTAACTAATCAGTAAATAACCGTCTTCCACCCTCCCTCCCTCCCCCCTTGTAACCACAAAAGAATGTGTTCTTCTCAGTTTATACTATTTCTCAAGAACTTATAATACTAGTCTTATACAATATTTGTCCTTTTGCATCTGATTATTTTCACTCAGCATAATGCCTTCCAGGTTCCTCCATGTTATGAAGTGTTTCATAAATTCGTCACTGTTCTTTATCGATGCGTAGTATTCCATTGTGTGAATACACCACAATTTATTTAACCATTCTTCTGTTGATGGACACCTTGGTTGCTTCCAGGTTTTTGCTATTCTAACAGTGCTGCAATAAACATGTGTGCGCATATATCTGTTCGTGTAAAGAATCTAGGGTATATTCCGAGGAGTGGGATTTCTGGGTTGTACGGTAGTTCTATTTCTAACTTTTTAAGAAAACGCCAGATAGATTTCCAAAGTGGTTGTACCATTTTACATTCCCACCAGCAGTGTATAAGAGTTCCAATCTCTCCGCAGCCCCTCCAACATATTTAGTATTTTGTGTTTTTTGGATTAATGCCAGCCTTGTTGGAGTGAGCTGGAATCTCATCGTAGTTTTAATTTGCATTTCTCTAATTTTTTTTAATGGCTAATGATCGAGAGCATTTTCTCATGTATCTGTTAGCCGCCTGAATATCTTCTTTAGTGAAGTGCGTGTTCATATCCTTTGCCCACTTTTTGATTGGGTTGTTTGTCTTTTGTGGTTGAGGTTTAACAGAATCATATAGATTTTAGAGATCAGGAGCTGATCGGAGATGTCATAGCTGAAAATTCTTTCCCAATCTGTAGGTGGTCGTTTTCCTCTTTCGGTGAAGTCTTTAGATGAGCATAGGTGTTTGATTTTTAGGAGCTCCCAGTTATATGGTTTCTCTTCGTCATTTTTGGTAATGTTTTGTATTCTGTTTATTCCTTGTGTTAGGGCTCCTAACGCTGTCCTTATTTTTTCTTCCATGATCTTTATCGTTTTAGTCTTTATGTTTAGGTCTTTGATCCACTTGTAGTTAGTTTCTGTGCATGGTGTGAGGTATGGGTCCTGTTTCATTTTTTTGCAAATGGATATCCCAGTATGGCAGCACCATTTGTTAAAAAGATTATCTTTTCCCCAATTAACTGACACTGAGCCTTTGTGAAATATGAGCTGCTCATATGTGGATGGATTTCTATCTGGGTTCTCAATTCTGTTCCATTGGTCTATGTGCCTGTTGTACCAATTTCAGGCTGTTTTGACTACTGTGGCTGTACAATAGGTTCTAAAATCAGGTAGAGTGAGGCCTCCCACTTTCTTCTTTTTCAGTAATGCTTTACTTATCCGGGAATTCTATCCCTTCCATATGAAGTTGGTGATTTGTTTCTCCATCACTTTAAAAAATGTCATTGGAATTTGGATCGGAAGTGCATTGTATGTATAGATGGCTTTTGGTAGAATAGACATTTTTACTATGTTAAGTCTTGCTATCCATGAGCAAGGCATGTTTTCCCACTTAGGTAGGTCCCTTTTAGTTTCTTGCACTAGTACTTTGTAGTTTTCTTTGTATAGGTCTTTAACATCTTTGGTAAGATTTATTCCTAAGTATTTTATCTTCTTGGGGGCTACTGTGAATGGTATTGATTTGGTGATTTCCTCTTCGATGTTCTTTTTGTTGATGTAGAGGAATCCAAGTGATTTTTGTATGTTTATCTTGTAACCTGAGACTCTGTTGAACTCTTCTATTAGTTTCAGTAGTTTTCTGGAGGATTCCTTAGGGTTTTCTGTGTATAAGATCATGTCATCTGCAAATAGATATACTTTTACTTCTTCCTTGCCAATCCGGATGCCCTTTATTTCTTGGTCTAGCCTAATTGCTCTGGCTAGGACCTCTAGCACAATGTTGAATAAGAGCGGTGATAAAGGGCATCCTTGTCTAGTTCCCGTTCTCAAGGGAAATGCTTTCAGGCTCTCTCCATTTAGAATGATGTTGGCTGTTGGCTTTGTATAGATGCCCTTTATTATGTTGAGGAATTTTCCTTCCATTCCTATTTTGCTGAGAGTTTTTATCATGAATGGGTGTTGGACTTTGTCAAATGCTTTCTCTGCATCAGTTGATGAGATCATATGGTTTTTGTCCTTTGTTTTATTTATATGGTGGGTTACATTAATGGTTTTTCTAATATTAAACCAAACTTGCATAAAAAAATAATAAATCCCACTTGGTAGTGGTGGATTATTTTTTTGATATGTTGTTGAATTCTATTGGGTAGAATGTCGTTGATAATTTTTGCATGTATGTTCATGAGGGATTCTGTAATTTTCGTTTTTTGTGGTGTCTTTACCTGGTTTTGGTATCAGGTATATGGTGGCTTCATAGAATGAGTTAGGTAGTATTCTATCATTTTCTATGCTTTGAAATACCTTTAGTAGTAGTGGTGTTAACTCTGCAGGTTTGGTAGAACTCTGCAGTGAAGCCATCCGGGCTAGGGATTTTTTTATTGGGAGTTTTTTTTGATTACCTTATCAATCTCTTTTTTTGTTATGGGTATTTAGTTGTTCTACTTCTGATTGTGTTAGTTTAGGTCGGTAGTGTTTTTCTAGGAATTCATCCATTTCTTCTAGGTTTGCAAATTTGTTGGAGTACAATTTTTCATAATAATCTGATATGATTCTTTTAATTTCACTTGGGTCTGTTGTGATATGACCCATCTCGTCTCTTATTTGGGTTATTTGTTTCCTTTCCTGTATTTCTTTAGTCAGTCTAGCCAATGGTTTATCAATTTTGTTAATTTTTTCAAAGAACCAACTTTTGACATTGTTAATTCTTTCAATTGTTTTTCTGTTCTCTATTTCATTTAGTTCAGCTCTGATTTTTATTATGTGTTTTCTTCTGGTGCCTGATGGATTCTTTTGTTGCTCGCTTTCTATTTGTTCAAGTTGTAGGGACAGTTCTCTGATTTTGGCTCTTTCTTCTTTTTGTATGTGTGCATTTATCGATATAAATTGACCTCTGAGCACTGCTTTTGCTGTGTCCCGGAGGGTCTAATAGGAAGTGTTTTCATTCTCATTGGATTCTTTGAATTTCTTTATTCCTTCCTTAATGTCTTCTATAATCCAGTCTTTTTTGAGCAGGGTATTGTTCAGTTTCCAAGTATTTGATTTCTTTTCCCTGATTTTTTCTGTTATTGATTTCCACTTTTATAGCTTTGTGGTCTGAGAAGACGCTTTGTAATATTTTGATGTTTTGGATTCTGCAAAGGTTTGTTTTATGACCTAATATATGATCTATTCTAGAGAATGTTCCATGTGCACTAGGAAAAAAAGTATATTTTGCAGCTGTTGGGTGGAGTGTTCTGTATAGGTCTATGAGGTCAAGTTGGTTGATTGTAGCAATTAGGTCTCCCGTGTCTCTGTTGAGCTTCTTACTGGATGTCCTGTCCATCACTGAAAGTGGTGTGTTGAAGTCTCCAACTATAATTGTGGAGGTGTCTATCTCACTTTTCAGTCCTGTTAAAGTTTGTTTTATGTATCTTGCAGCCCTGTCATTCGGTGCATAAATATTTAATATGGTTATATCTTCCTGGTCAATTGTCCCTTTAATCATTATGTAGTGTCCTCTTTTATCCTTTGTGGTGGATTTAACTTTGAAGTCTATTTTGTCAGAAATTAATTTTGCTACTTCTCTTTTTTGATTGTTGTTTGCTTGATATATTTTTTCCTTCCTTTGAGTTTTAGTTTGTGTGTGTCTCTAAGTCTAAGTTGTGTCTCTTGTAGGCAGCATATAGACGGATCGTGTTTCTTTATCCAGTCTGAGACTCTCTGTCTCTTTATTGGTGCATTTAGTCCATTTACATTCAGTGTATTTATAGATAAGAACGTGTTTAGTGCTGTCATTTGATGACTTTTTTTGTGTGTTGTTGACAATTTCATTTTTCCACTTACTTTTATGTGTTGAGAGGTTTTTCTTTGTAAATTGTGTGTTCCTCATTTTCATAGTAGTCGAATTTATGTTAGCTGAGTTGTTATGTTTTTCTTAGTTTTTATTTTGAGTTATGGAATTGTTAAACCTCTTTGTGGTTACCTTAATATTTACCCCTATTTTTCTAAGTAAAAACCTAACTCGCATCGTCCTACATCGCCTTGTTTTCCTCTCCATATGGCAGTTCTGTGCCTCCTGTATTTAGTCCCTCTTTTTGATTATTGTGATCTTTTACATAATGACTTCAATGATTCCCTGTTTTGAGCATTTTTTTCTTTTTAAAATGAATCTTAATTTGTTTTTGTGATTTCCTTATTTGAGTTGATATCAGGATATTCTGTTCTGAGTCTTTGTGTTGTGTTGTTATCTGATGTTATTCATTTTCTGACCAATTTCCTTTATTTTTTGGTTTGGTTTTTGCAACTTCTGTAAGCTTGTGTTTATCTGTAAATGTTTTAATTTCACCTTCATATTTTAGAGAGAGTTTTGCTGGATAAATGATCCTTGGCTGGCAGTTATTCTCCTTCAGTGCTCTATATACGTCATCCGATTGCCTTCTTGACTGCATAGTTTATGCTGAGTAGTCTGAACTTATTCTTATTGATTCTCCTTTGTAGGAGACCTTTCTTTTATCCCTGGCTGCTTTTAAAATTTTCTCTTTATCTTTGGTTTTGGCAAGTTTGATGATAATATGTCTTGGTGTTTTTCTTTCTGGATCAGTCTTAAATGGGGTTCGATGAGCATCTTGGATAGATATCCTTTTGTCTTTCATGATGTCAGGGAAGTTTTCTGCCAACAGATCTTCAACTATTCTCCCTGTATTTTCTGTTTTTTCCTTGCCTTTTTCCTTTTTGCCTTTTTACCTTCCCTTTTGACCTGTTTGCCTTGCTTTTTAACTTTTGGAATTGTCTTTTTGACTTTTTGTCTCTTTGCCTTTTTCCTTATCTCATGGCCTTTTACCCTTTTGCCTTGCCTTTTTGCCTTTTTTCTTTTTGTCTTGCCTTTTGCCTTTTTACCTTGCCTTGCCCTTTTGCCTTTTTGCCGTGACTTTTTCCCTTGTCTTTTTGGATTTTTGCCTATTTTCCTTGCCTTTTTTCCATTTTTGCTTTTGCCTTATCTTTTTTTCTTTTTGTATTGCCTTTTTGCCTTTTAGCCTTTATTCGTTTCCTTGCATTGCTTTTTTGCCTTTTTACTTTTTTACCTTTTTCCTTGCCTTGCTTTGCATTTTTCCCTTTTTGACTTACCTTCTGTTTTTGCCTTGACTTGCCTTTTGATTTTTTGGCTTTTTGCCCTGTCTTTTTCATTTTTGCCTTTTGTCTTGCCTTCATTTTTGCCTTTTGTCTTGCCTTTTTCACTTTTTAGCTTCCTTTTTTGCTGCCTCTTTGCCTTTATGACTTGCCTTTTTGCCTTTTTACTGTATTGCCTTTCCTTTTTGCATTTTTCCCCTGTTTTTTACCTTTTTGTCTTGCCTTTTGAGTTTTTGCTTCTTTGCCTTTCTTCCTTTTGCGTCATGTTTTTGCCTTTTTTCTTTTGGCTTACCTTTTTGTTTTTTTTTTCTTTTTGCCTTGCCTTTTTCAATTTTCGCCTTGCCTTTTTGCATTCCGTTTTAGCTTTTTGCCTTGTCTTTTTTACTTTTTTCCTCTTTGCCTTTTTTCCTTTTTGCCTCTTGCCTTATCTTTTTGCCTTTTTGCCCATTTGCCTTGCCTTTTTGCCTTTTTTCCTTTCCTTTATTTTTTGCCTTACCTTTTTGCCTTTTTTCTTTTTCCCTTGCCTTTTTTGCGTTGTCTTTTTCCCTTGTCTTTTTGACTTTGGTCTTGCCTTTTTGCCTTGCCTTTTGCCTTCATGTCTTGCCTTTTTGCCTTTTTGCCAGTTTGCCTTACCTTTTTGACTGGCCTTGCCTTTTAGTCTTTTTGCCTTGCCTTGTTTTTTTTCCTTTTTGCTTTGCCTTTTTGCCTTGCCTTTTTCCCTTTTTCCTTGTCTTTTTGACTCTTTCCTGTTTTGCCTGGCCTTTGCTTACCTTTTTGCTTTTTTGCCTTGCCTTTTTGCCTTTTTCTTTTTGTCTTATGTTTTTGCCTTTTTGACTTTCTTTTTGCTTTTTTGCCTGCCTTTTTGCCTTTCCTTGCTTGCCTTTTTGACTTCCCTTTCCTTTTTGCCTTGCCTTGTCTTTTTGCCTTTTCCCTTTCCTTGCCTTGCCTTTTGTCCTTTCCCTTTTTACCTTTCCCTTTTTGCATTGCCTTGTCTTGCCTTTTGCTTTGCTTTGCCTTTTTGCTTTTTTCCTTGCCTTGCCTTGTCTTGCGTTTTTCACTTCTTGCCTTTCCCTGTTTGTGTTTTTGCCCTTTTCCCTTCTTGCGTTGCCTTTTTCCATTTTGATTTTTTGCCTTCCCCTTTTGCTTTTCCTTTCCTTGCCTTACCTTTTCCCTCTATGCCTTTTTGCCTTGCCTTTTGTCCTTCCATTTTTGCCTCTTTGCCTTGCCTTTTTTCCTTGCCTTTTTTTTCCTTTTCCCTTGCCTTTTTCGTTTTTTGCTTTGCCTTGGCTTCCCTTTTTACTTTTTGGCCTTGCCTTTTTGCCTTTTTCTTTTTGTCTTATGTTTTTGCCTTTTTGCCTGCCTTTTTGCCTTGCCTTTTTTCCTTTCCTTGCTTGCCTTTTGACTTCCCTTTCCTTTTTGCCTTTTTGCCTAGCCTTGCCTTGCCTTTTTGCCTTTCCCTTTTTGCCTTTCCCTTTTTGCCTTGCCTTGCCTTTTGCCTTGCTTTGCCTTTTTGACTTTTTCCTTGCCTTGCCTTTTCTTCCGTTTTTCCCTTTTAGCCTTTCCTTGGTTGTGTTCTTGCCTTTTTCCCTTGCCTTTTTCCGTTCTTTCATTGCCTTTTTCCATTTTGAGTTTTTGCCTTTCCTTTTTGCTTTTCCTTTTCTTGCCTTACCTTTTCCCTGTATGCCTTTTTGCCTTGCCTTTTGTCCTTCCATTTTTGCCTTTTTGCCTTGCCTTTTTTCTTTTTGCTTTGCCTTTTTGCCTTGCCTTTTTTCCTTTTCCCTTGCCTTTTTCGTTTTTTGCCTTCCCTTTGCTTCCCTTTTTGCATTTTGGCCTTGCCTTTTTGCCTTTTTTTTCTTACGTTTTTGCCTTTCCTTTTTGCTTCTTTGCATGCCTTTTTGACTTTCCTTGCTTGCCTTTTTGACTTCCCTTGCTTGCCTTTTTGACTTCCCTTGCTTGCCTTTTTGACTTCCCTTGCTTGCCTTTTTGACTTCCCTTTCCTTTTTGCCTTTTTTCCTTTCCTTGCCTTTTTGCCTTTTTTCCTTTCCTTTCCTCACCTTGCCTTTTTGTGTACCCTTGCCTTGCCTTTTTGCCTTCCTTTGGCTTTTTGCATTTTTGTCTTTTTGCGTTTTTCTCTTTTTCCTTGCCTTGCCTTCTTTTGCGTTTTTTCCTTTTTGCCTTGCCTGGCCTTGCTTTTTTGCCTTGCCTTTTTCCCTTTTGCGTTGGCTTTTTCAAATTTGCGTTTTTGCCTTACCTTTTTTCTTTTCCTTGCTTTTCATTTTTGCGTTCATGCCTTGGCTTTTTGCCTTTTTACCTTATTGTCTTGCGTTTTTGCCTTGCTTTTTTTGCCTTCATATCTTGCCTTTTTTGGCCTTTTGCCAGCTTGCCCTGCTTTTTTGCTTTTTGCTTTTTTCCGTTTTTGCCTTGCCTTTGCGTGTTTTTGCTCTTTGGCCTTTTTACCTTGCCTGCGGTTTTCCTTAGCATATTTCTCTCTTTGCCTTTTTGCCTTCCCTTTTCTCCTTTTTGCTATTTTAACTTGCATTTCTGGCTTTTTGCCATTTTGCCTTACCTATTTAACTTTTTACCAGTTTGCCTTGCCTTTTTGAGTTTTTGCCTTTTTACTTTGCCTTGACTTGCATTTTTAACTTTTTGCCTTGACTTGCCTTTTTGCCTTGCCTTTTTCCCCTTTTCCCTTGCCTTTTTGCTTTTCCTTGCCTTATCTTTTTGCCTTTTTGTCCTTTTACTTGTCTTTTTCCCTTGGCCTTTTGCATTCCCTTTTTCCCTGTTTTGTGTTCCGTTTTAGCTTTTTCCTTGCCTTTTTGACTTGTTCCCTCTTTGCCTTTTTCCCTTGTCTTTTTGCCTTTTTTCCTTGCCTTTTTCCATTTTAAATTTTGCCTTATCTCTTTTCCTTTTTGCATCCTTGCATTGCCTTTTGACTTTGTGCTTTGCTTTTTAGCCTTTATTCCTTTCCTTTCATTGCTTTTTCACGCTTTCCTTTTATACCTTTCTCCTTGCCTTGCGTTGCTTTACATTTTTGCCTTTTTGTCTTGCCTTGTGGTTTTACATTTTTGTCTTGACTTGCCTTTTCACTTTTTACCATTTTCCTTTTTCTCTTGTCTTTTTGCCTTCTTTCTTGCCTTTCTGCCTTCACTTTTTCACTTTTTACCTTGACTTTTCCTTTGGATTTTTGCCTTTATGAGTTGTCTTTTTAGCTCGAGCTGAAACGAGGCAAATCGAGCCAAACCAAACCAATTTGAACAGAATGTAGCCCATCGGAGCAGACATGAGCCTAGTCGGATCGAATCGTGTCTAACAGTGTTGAAATGCGACGAATCAAATTGAATAGAGTAGGGTAGGTTAGGGTAGAATAAAAGAGAATAGGACAGAACAGAATAGAAAGAACACAACAGAATAGGGTCAGAAGAGTAGAGCAGAGTGGAATAGAGAAGTGTAGAGTAGAATAGAGTCAGATAAAGCCGAATCAAGCCAAATCAATCCAAACAGGAAATAAGACAAATCGCGTCAAAGAGAATCGAACCGATTAGAGTGTGTTAGGGTAGGGTAGAGAGGAGTAGAGTAGGATAGTGTAGAATAGAGTGGAATTGTTTGGAATGGAGTCAAATGGAGTGGAATAGATACGAACAGAGTAGAAAAGAGTCAAATAGAGCCAAATACAGCGCAATAGGGCTGAATAAGCCCGAATCGAGCCAAAGTGAGTTGAATCGAGCCTAATTGAGCTGAATCAACCTGAATGGAGACGAATCCAGCTGAATCCAGCCGAATCAAGCAGAATCCACAGGATTCGAGCCAAATGGAGCCAAAACGACCTGAACGGAGCAAGGCAAGGTAAGGCAAGGATCAAACGGGACCCAGTCAGACCAAGCTGGATATGACCCGATCAAGCCGGGCATAACCAGATCAAACCAGATCTAACTACACCCAACCAGATCAATCTGAATCCAACTGGGCCTAACTGCATCCAAGTAGATCCAGTCGAATCCAGCTGGATATAAGCAGATCAAGTCAAATATAACCAGATCCAGCCAGACATGACAGGATCCAGTCAGACCCGAAAGGATTCAACTAACTAGATACACCCGGATCCCACCAGTCCCAACCGGTTCCAACTTTATCCATCATATTCCAATAGTTCCCGTCTGATTCCAACCGGATCCAACTGATTGGAACCGGATCCGTCTGATTCCAACCGGTTCCATCTGGGTCCAGCCGGGTCCATCAGGTTTCAACTGGTTCCAGCTGGATCCAACTGGTTCCAGCCATTTCTAACTGGATCCATCCGGTTCCAACCAGTTCCTTCCGGAACTATCTGGTTCCAATGGGTCCCATCCGGATCGATGTGGTTACAAAGGTTTCCAACCGGATCCATTTGCTTCCAATCGTATCCATCCAGCTCCAAACGTATCAATCCGTCTCCAAACAGTTCCAAACTGATCCATTGGGTTCCGATTGATTCCATCCGGTTCCAACTGGATCCATCCCATTCCATCCAGTTTGAACCGGTTGCTATTGGTTCCATCTGGATCCAACCTGATCCCTCCTATTCCAAGCGAATCCAACTGGTTCCATCCAATTCCAACCGGATCGAATCAGCTCGAATGAATCTCATTTAATGCCATTGAATCCCAACAAATTCCACCAAATCACATCGAATCCCATCAAATTCCATCAACTCGCGTTGATTCCCATCACATCCCATCGAATCGCGTTGAATCCCGTCAAATCATGACGAATCTCTTCAAACCCGGTTGAACCCTGTCAATTCTTGTCGAATCCTGTTGAATCGTGTCAAATCGTATTGAGTTCCATCAAAACACGTCGATATGCTTCGAATCCTGTCAAATTGTATCAATGGCATCGAATCGTTTAAAGTCGCGTCCAAACCCATTAAATTCCATTGAATCGCATCAAATGGCTTGGATTGGCATCTGATCGGGTCGATTCCTGACACATCCCGTCGCATCTCATCAAATCTTGTTGAATCGTGTCAATTTGTGTTATGTTGTACTGAATCCCTTTGAACAACGTCGAATGCCATCGAATTGGGTCGAATCAAGTCGAATGGAATCGAATCCCATTGAATCTTGTCGAATCCCATTGAATCCTATCGGATTACCTCTAATCGTGTCAAATCGTGTTGAATCGCTTCAATACCTGTCGAATCCCATCCATTCCCATCAAATGCCGTCCAATCACATTGAGTGGCTCTGAATCGGAACCAATGGAACAGATTAGAATGGAGTAAGGTAGGGTAAGTTTGGGTAGGGTAGACTATGGTGGACTATAGTAGACTAGAGTAAACTAGACTAGTAGTCTAGACTATTCCCCTAGGCTAGTAGCCTAGATGAGTAGACAAGAGTAGGGTAATGTGGGATAGTGTAGGGTAGGGGAGCGAAGGGTGGAATAGAGACAGTAGAAGAATAGAAGAGAATAGAGTTGAATTGTTTTGAATTGCCTCCAGTTGCACTGAATATCATCAAATCATGTCGAATCTCATTGAATAGAGTATATTAGAGCAGGGTAGTGTAGGATAGGATAAAGTAGAATAGAATAGAATACAACAGAACAGAATAGAATAGATCACGAAAGGGTAGGGTAGTGCAGAAAAAAATAGAGTAGAACAGAACAGAGTAGAATCAATTAGGGTAGGGTTTTAGGGTAAGGTAGAGTAGGGGGAAGAGAGAGAATAGAAGAATAAAATAAAACAGAGCAATATAGAAAAGGATAGATTATTGTTAGGTAGGGTATGATAGGGTAGAATAGAATAGAAATGAATAGAATAAAAGAGAAGAGAGTCAAATTGCATCAAATCTTATGGAATCGCATTAAATCACATGGAACAGAATAGATTAGAATAGGGTAGGGTAGGGTAGAATGGAATGGAATAGAATAGAACAGCATAGAACAGAATGAAAGGAAAAGAACAGGGGAGGGCAGGGTAGAATAGAGTAGGATACTGTAGAGTCAAATAGAATGTAATAGAATAGATTAGGGTAGGGTAGCATAGGGTGGAATAGAGAGTAGAAGAATAGAATAGAAGAGAACAGACTAGAATTGAAAAGAGTCGAATTGAATAGATTAGAGTTCGACAGGGAAGGGGAGAGGACGGTAGAATAGAATAGCATAGAACAGAACAGAACACAATAGAAAGCATAGCAGAGAGTAGAATAGGGAAGAGTGGAGTTGAATAGAATCGAAAGGAGCCAAATAGAGCTGATTAGAGCCAAATGGAGCCGAAATGACCTGAATCAAGATGAAACGAGATGAATCGAGACAAATCGAGCCGAATTGTGCCTAATCACATTATATCACAGAGAATCGTGTCGCATCCCATCAAATTGTGTCTAATTGCATCGAATCAAATTGAATTTCATTTAAGCTGAATCGCGTCGAATCGTGTCGAAATGTGTCAAGTCGAATCCCATCGAATAGATTAGAGTAGGGTAGGGTAGGGTAGAAAGAATAGAGTTAAATAGAAGAGAATACAAAGAATACAATAGAATAGAGTAAAGCAGAATAGAGTTGAATAGAGTCAAATAGAGGTGAATAGAGCCAAATGGAGATAAAACGAGAAAAATTGCTTTGAATCACGTCGAATCGAACCAATTAGAGTAAACTAGAGCAGGGTAGAATAGAATAGTGCAGAATGGAGTGGAACGGTGTGGAATGGAATCGAATGGCGTCGAATTGAGTCGAATAATGATGACTAGAGTAGAAAAGAGTTGAATACGGCAGAATAGGGCCAAATCGAGCCGAATCCCACCACATAGAGCCTAATCAGCTGAATTGAGCCTAATTGAGCTGATTTGAACTGAAAGGTGCCGAATCTCATCGAAATGTGTCAAATTAAATTGAAGAGATTAGAGTAGGGTAGGTTAAGGTAGGGTAGAGGAGAGTAGAACAGAACAGAAGGAATAGATTAGGGTCGAATAGAGTCGATTAGAGCCGAATCAAACCGAATTGAGACAAATCTTGCCAAATCGCATCGTATGGCGTCGAATCTCTTAGATTCGCTTCGAATCCTTTGAATTCGGGTTGAATTGTCCTGCACTGAATCACATTTTTAGAATGGATTATAGTCGAGTAGGATAGGGTACAGTAGATTACAATAGAATAGAGTACAACAGATTAGAATGGAGTAGAATGCTGGAGTGGAGCTGAATGTTTTTGAGTGGAGTCGAATGGCATCGAATACAGACAAATACAGTCGAATAGAGCTGATTAGAGACGAATAGAGCCAAATCGGGCTGAACCGAGCCAAATCAAATCGAATCAAACCGATTTGAACCGAATGGAGCCCACTGAAGCCGATTCAAGCCTAGCCACATCGAATCGCGTCGAACAGTGTTGAAATGCGACGAATCGAATTGAATAGAGCAGGGTAGGTTAGGGTAGAATAGAAGAGAATAGGACAGAACAGAATAGAAAGAACGCAATAGAATAGGGTAAGAAGAGTAGGGCAGAGTGGAACAGAGTAGTGTAGAGTAGAATAGAGTCAGATAGAGCCGAATCCAGCCGAACCAATCCAAATGGATAGGAAAGAAGACAAATCGCGTCAAATAGAATCGAACCGATTAGAGTTTGTTAGGGTAGGGTAGAAAGGAATAGAGTAGGATAGTGTAGAATAGAGTGGAATTGTTTGGAATGGAGTCAAATGGAGTGGAATAGATACGAACAGAGTAGAAAAGAGTTGAATAGAGCCAAATAGAGCAGAATAGGGCTGAATAAGGCCAAATAGAGCCAAAGTGAGTCAAATCAAGCCTAATTGAGCTGAATCGACCTGAATGGAGCCGAATCGAGCCGAATCGAGCCTAATCATGCTGAATCCACACGATTCGAGCCGAATGGAGCCGAAAGGACCTGAATGGAGCAAGGCAGGGCAAGCATCAAACGGGACCCAGTCAGACCAAGCTGGATATGACCAGATCAAGCCGGGCATAAACAGATCAAACCAGATCTAACTAGACCCAACCGGATCATGCTGCATTAAAGAGGGCCTAACTGTATCCAAGCGGATCCAATCGAATCCAGGTGGATAAAAGCAGACCAGCGGAAAAGAACCGGATCCAGCCAGACATAAAAGGATCCAGTCAGATCTGAATGGATTCAACCAATTTTAACCAGATGCACCCGGATTCAACCAGTCCCAACCGGTTCCAACCGGATCCATCCAGTTCCATACATTCCCATCTGGTTCCAACCGGATCCAAAAGATTGAAAGCGGATCCGTCCGGATCCAACTGGTTCCATGTAGACCAAGCCGGATCCATCAAGTTTCAACTGCTTCCAGCTGGATCCAACAGGCTCTGGCCGATTCCAACTGGATTCATCCGGTTCCAATCAGTTCCTTGCAGAACTAAAGGATCCCAACTGGTTCCACCAGGATCTCTCTGGTTCCAACCGGTTCCACCCGGATCCAACGGTTCCAGCCGGTTTCAACTGGATCCATCCAGTTCCAACCGGTTCCTTCCGGAATTATCCGGTTCCGACTGGTTCCATCCGGATCCAGCCGGTTTCAACCGGTTCCACCCGGATCCAGCCGGTTCCAGCCGGTTTCAACTGGATTCATCCGGTTCCAACCGGTTCCTTCCGGAATTATCCGGTTCCGACCGGTTCCATCCGGATCCTTCCGGTTTCAACCGGTTCCACCCGGATCCAACCGGTTTCAACTGGATCCATCCGGTTCCAACCGGTTCCTTCTGGAATTATCCAGTTCCAACTGGATCTATCCGGTTCCAACCGGTTCCTTCTGGAAATATTCGGTTCCAACCGGTTCCAACCAGTTCCATCTGCATCGATCTGGTTCCAACCGATTCCATCCAGATCAATCAGCTTCCAACCGGATCCATCCGGTTCCACCCTGATCAGTCAGGTTTCAACTGGTTCCAGCTGGATCCAACCGGGTCTAACTGGATCCATCTGGTTCCATCCGGTTCCAAAGTGTTCCTTCCGGAACTATCCGGTTGAACCCGTTCCATCCGGATCCATCCACTTCCAACCGGATCCAGCTGGTTCCATTAGGTTTCAACTTGTTTCAGCTGGATCCAACCGGTTCCAACTGGATCCATCTGGTTCCAACCGGTTCATATCGAAACTGGTTCCAACCGGTTCCATCCGGATTCATGCACTTCCAACCGGATCCATCCAGCTCCAACCATATCCATCTGTCTCCAAACAGTTCCAACCAGATCCAACAGGTTCCAATTGGTTCCATCCGGTTCCAACTGGATCCATCCCGTTCCATCCAGTTCCAACCGGTTGCTATCGTTTCCATCTGGATCCAGCCAGATCCAATCTGATCCCTCCTATTCCAAGCAAATCCAACCGGTTCCATCCAATTCCAACCGGATCAAATCAGCTCAAACGAATCTCGTTGAATGCCATTGAATCCCAACAAATTCCAACAAATTGCATCGAATCCCATCGAATTCCATCCAATCGCGTCGAATCCCGTCACACCCGTTTGAATCGCATTGAATTCTGTCAAATCCCGAAGAATCTCTTCAAACCCCGTTGAACCCTGTCGATTCTTGTCGAATCCTGTTGAATCGTGTCAAATCGTATTGAGTTCCATCACAACACGTCGAAATGCTTCGATTCCTGTCAAATTGCATTGATGGCATCGAATCGCTTCAGGTCGGTTCCAAACCCATTGAATTCCATTGAATCGCATCAAATGGCTTCGATTGGCATCTGATCGGGTCGATTCCTGTCACATCCCATCGCATCTCATTAAATTTGTTGAATCGTGTCAATCTGTGTCATGTTGCATTGAATCCCTTCAAACAAAGTCGAGTGCCGTCGAATTGGGTCGAATCAAGTCGAATGGCATAGAATCCCGTCGAATCTTGTCGAATCACATTGAATCCTGTCGGATTGCCTCTAATCGTGTCAAATCGTGTTGGGTCGCTTCGATACCTGTCAAATCCCGTCGATTCCCATCAAATGCCGTCCAATCACATTGAACGGCTTTGAGTCGGAACCAATGGAATAGATTAGAATGGAGTAAGGTAGGGTAAGTTTGGGTAGGGTTGACTACGGTGGACTATAGTAGACTAGAGTAAACTAGACTAGTAGTCTAGACTATTCCCCTAGGCTAGTAGCCTAGATGAGTAAACAAGAGTAGGGTAGTGGATTACGGGTTAGGATTAGGTTTAAGGTTAGGTTCCGGGCTATCATAAGGGTTAGGTTTAGGGTTACAGATAGACTAACTTTATGATTAGAATTAGGTTTAAGGTTCAGGTTTGGGTTAGATTTAGGTTTAGGATTAAGGTTAGGTTTAGGGTTTGGATGAAGTTCACGAAAGGGTGAGGGTTATTTTTATGGTTAGGGCTAGAGTTTGGGTTTGTTTTCAGGTTAGTGTTAAGGTTAGGGTTAGGGTTCAGGTAGGGTTAGATGTTATGTTTAGGGTTAGGTTTAAGTTTAGGGTTAGTCTGAAGTTTAGATTATGGGCGAGGGTTAGGTTAAGGGTTAGGATTAGGTTTAGGATTACAGATAGTGTTAGACGCTAGGTTTAGGGTGTAAGGGCGAGGTTTATTGTTAGGGTAGGCTTCACTTTAGGGTTAATGTTAGCGTGAGGTAGTATTTGGGATACTGTTCGTTTAGAGTCGTTTAGTCTTAGGGTTAGGGTGAAGTTTTAATTAATAGCGAGGTTTAAGGTTAAGGTTAGAGTTAGGTTCAAGTTTAGTGTTAGGGTTAGGTTAAGGTTTAGAGTTAGGGTAGTGGTAAGGTTAGGGTTAAGGCTGGGTTTACTGTAAAGGGTAAGGCTAGGTTAGGTTTAGGTTTAGAGTTAGAGTTATTGATAGGGTTTACGGTTAGGTATAGGGTCAGGTTTACAGTTATTGTTAGGGTTAGGGTTAGGGTTAGGGTTAGGGTGGAGTTCAGGTTAGGGTTGAGTTCATGATTAGGGTAAGGTTTAGGTTTATGTCAGGGTTAGTGCGAGGATTAGGGATAGGGTTAGGGTTGGGAAAAGTGTTAGAGATTCATGTGAGAATTGGTGTTAGGTTTGCAGTTAAGCTGATGTTTTAGGGCGTTACGGTTAGGGTTAGGGTGAGAGTTACGGTTAGGGTTATGTTTAGGTTTAGTTCCAGTGTTAGGGGATAGTTTAGGGTTAATTTAGTTTTAGGGTTAGGTTTAGGTTTAGGGTGAATTTAGGTTAAGGATGAGGGTTACGGTTAGTATTAGGGTTAGGTGTTTTGGTTAATGTTAGGGTCAGGTTTAGGGTTAGGTTTAGGGTTAGGCCTAGTGTTTGGTTTAGGGTTAGGTTTAGGGAGAACTGCCTTGCGGTAGCCGTGCTCTGGAAGTGGAAGGAGTATGCAGTCTTAGTATTAAGCTATTGTGAAGGCTCGTTTTGGCCAGGGCAAACAAAGCGCCGGGGGAAATCTTAGCAGACCCAGGCGCCTTTCCACGGTTCAAAGCGTGGAACTCCAGACTCTTTTGCAAAGAAGAGAGCGCCCAGGAAACAGCAGCCTGCACGTTTCTCAGTGAAAAGGAGAACTCCCTGACTTCATCCAGTCCTCTGAGCAAAGCAGGCAGAGGGAGAGAAACTTTCTTTCCTTCCTCTTTCCTGCAACGAATTCCTCATTTGCTCTTGCAAACACAAGGCTTCTTCTGAAAAACTACGTCACGGTGCAGGGATCCTTCCAGAGGAGCAACGACATAGTTTGAGCTGGAAGGGCTTGGCAGAGCAGCTGGGGAGAAAAGGCCTCTTGCTATTTTCTTTTCTTTCTTCCTGAATGCAGTCAATTGGCACTTCCCAAAGCAAGGTTTCCCAGCACAAACTACAAAGCAGCAGCTCTCTCCTGGCAGAGGCAATCCCATGCAGTGTTGCCCTGGCGAGATAGTGTTGGTCCAGTGAGGCCCAGGGAAAACACACTGCCTAGAGAAATCCTAGCAAAGCCCTGTGTTTCCCCACAGGAATGTATGTCCGTTTCAGTTCTTTGCCAGCAACGAAGCTCAGAGGCAACGTCAGATTGTGTGTATCTCAGGGAGAGAAAGAACACTGTGACTTCCCCCGTTCCTCTGACGAAAGCGGTTAGAGGGAGAAAAGCGTCCTTTGCTTTCGCTTTCCCGCAAGGAGCTCGGCAGATCTGCCCTTCGCGAAGGGCCGTTTTCCCCCGGAGAACTGCCTCGCCGTAGCCCGGTTCTGGAAGTGGAACGAGTATGCAGTGTTAGCGTTCAGCTATTGTGAAGGCTCGCTTTGGCCCAGGGCAAACGAAGCGCCGGGGGAAATCTTAGCAGAGCCCGGCGCCTTTCCACGGTTCAAAGCGTGGAACTGCAGACTCTTTTGCAAAGAAGAGAGCGCCCAGGCAACAGCAGCCCGCACGTTTCTCAGTGAAAGGGAGAACTCCCTGACTTCATCCGGTCCTCTGAGCAAAGCAGGCAGAGGGAGAGAAACTTTCTTTCCTTCCTCTTTCCTGCCACGAATTCCTCATTTGCTCGTGCAAACGCAGGGCTTCTTCGGAAAAACTACGCCGCGGTGCAGGGATCCTTCCAGAGGAGCAACGACATAGTTTGAGCTGGAAGGGCTTGGCAGAGCGGCCGGGGAGAAAAGGCCTCTTGCTATTCTCTTTTCTTTCTGCCTGAATGCGGTCAATTCGCACTTGCCAAAGCAAGGTTTCCCAGCACAAACTCCAAAGCAGCAGCTCTCTCCTGGCAGAGGAAATCCCATGCAGTTCTGCCCTTGCGAGATCGTGTTGCTAAAGTGAGGCCCAGGGAAAACACACTGCCTAGAGAAATCCTAGCAAAGCCCTGTGTTTCCCCACAGGAATGTATGTCACTTTCAGTTCTTTGCCAGCAACGGAGCTCAGAGGCAACGTCAGATTGTGTGTATCTCAGGGAGAGAAAGAACACTGTGACTTCCCCCGTTCCTCTGACGAAAGCGGTTAGAGGGAGAAAAGCGTCCTTTGCTTTCGCTTTCCCGCAAGGAGCTCGGCAGATCTGCCCTTCGCGAAGGGCCGTTTTCCCCCGGAGAACTGCCTCGCCGTAGCCCGGTTCTGGAAGTGGAACGAGTATGCAGTGTTAGCGTTCAGCTATTGTGAAGGCTCGCTTTGGCCCAGGGCAAACGAAGCGCCGGGGGAAATCTTAGCAGAGCCCGGCGCCTTTCCACGGTTCAAAGCGTGGAACTGCAGACTCTTTTGCAAAGAAGAGAGCGCCCAGGCAACAGCAGCCCGCACGTTTCTCAGTGAAAGGGAGAACTCCCTGACTTCATCCGGTCCTCTGAGCAAAGCAGGCAGAGGGAGAGAAACTTTCTTTCCTTCCTCTTTCCTGCCACGAATTCCTCATTTGCTCGTGCAAACGCAGGGCTTCTTCGGAAAAACTACGCCGCGGTGCAGGGATCCTTCCAGAGGAGCAACGAAATAGTTTGAGCTGGAAGGGCTTGGCAGAGCAGCCGGGGAGAAAAGGCCTCTTGCTATTCTCTTTTCTTTCTGCCTGAATGCGGTCAATTTGCACTTGCCAAAGCAAGGTTTCCCAGCACAAACTCCAAAGCAGCAGCTCTCTCCTGGCAGAGGAAGTGCCATGCAGTGTTGCCCTGGCGAGATAGTGTTGCTACAGTGAGGCCCAGGGAAAACACACTGCCTAGAGAAATCCTAGCAAAGCCCTGTGTTTCCCCACAGGAATGTATGTCACTTTCAGTTCTTTGCCAGCAACGGAGCTCAGAGGCAACGTCAGATTGTGTGTATCTCAGGGAGAGAAAGAACACTGTGACTTCCCCCGTTCCTCTGACGAAAGCGGTTAGAGGGAGAAAAGCGTCCTTTGCTTTCGCTTTCCCGCAATGAGCTCGGCAGATCTGCCCTTCGCGAAGGGCCGTTTTCCCCCGGAGAACTGCCTCGCCGTAGCCCGGTTCTGGAAGTGGAACGAGTATGCAGTGTTAGCGTTCAGCTATTGTGAAGGCTCGCTTTGGCCCAGGGCAAACGAAGCGCCGGGGGAAATCTTAGCAGAGCCCGGCGCCTTTCCACGGTTCAAAGCGTGGAACTGCAGACTCTTTTGCAAAGAAGAGAGCGCCCAGGCAACAGCAGCCCGCACGTTTCTCAGTGAAAGGGAGAACTCCCTGACTTCATCCGGTCCTCTGAGCAAAGCAGGCAGAGGGAGAGAAACTTTCTTTCCTTCTTCTTTCCTGCCACGAATTCCTCATTTGCTCGTGCAAACGCAGGGCTTCTTCGGAAAAACTACGCCGCGGTGCAGGGATCCTTCCAGAGGAGCAACGAAATACTTTGAGCTGGAAGGGCTTGGCAGAGCAGCCGGGGAGAAAAGGCCTCTTGCTATTCTCTTTTCTTTCTGCCTGAATGCGGTCAATTTGCACTTGCCAAAGCAAGGTTTCCCAGCACAAACTCCAAAGCAGCAGCTCTCTCCTGGCAGAGGAAGTGCCATGCAGTGTTGCCCTGGCGAGATAGTGTTGCTACAGTGAGGCCCAGGGAAAACACACTGCCTAGAGAAATCCTAGCAAAGCCCTGTGTTTCCCCACAGGAATGTATGTCACTTTCAGTTCTTTGCCAGCAACGGAGCTCAGAGGCAACGTCAGATTGTGTGTATCTCAGGGAGAGAAAGAACACTGTGACTTCCCCCGTTCCTCTGACGAAAGCGGTTAGAGGGAGAAAAGCGTCCTTTGCTTTCGCTTTCCCGCAATGAGCTCGGCAGATCTGCCCTTCGCGAAGGGCCGTTTTCCCCCGGAGAACTGCCTCGCCGTAGCCCGGTTCTGGAAGTGGAACGAGTATGCAGTGTTAGCGTTCAGCTATTGTGAAGGCTCGCTTTGGCCCAGGGCAAACGAAGCGCCGGGGGAAATCTTAGCAGAGCCCGGCGCCTTTCCACGGTTCAAAGCGTGGAACTGCAGACTCTTTTGCAAAGAAGAGAGCGCCCAGGCAACAGCAGCCCGCACGTTTCTCAGTGAAAGGGAGAACTCCCTGACTTCATCCGGTCCTCTGAGCAAAGCAGGCAGAGGGAGAGAAACTTTCTTTCCTTCCTCTTTGCTGCCACGAATTCCTCATTTGCTCGTGCAAACGCAGGGCTTCTTCGGAAAAACTACGCCGCGGTGCAGGGATCCTTCCAGAGGAGCAACGACATAGTTTGAGCTGGAAGGGCTTGGCAGAGCAGCCGGGGAGAAAAGGCCTCTTGCTATTCTCTTTTCTTTCTGCCTGAATGCGGTCAATTCGCACTTGCCAAAGCAAGGTTTCCCAGCACAAACTACAAAGCAGCAGCTCTCTCCTGGCAGAGGAAGTGCCATGCAGTGTTGCCCTGGCGAGATCGTGTTGCTACAGTGAGGCCCAGGGAAAACACACTGCCTAGAGAAATCCTAGCAAAGCCCTGTGTTTCCCCACAGGAATGTATGTCACTTTCAGTTCTTTGCCAGCAACGGAGCTCAGAGGCAACGTCAGATTGTGTGTATCTCAGGGAGAGAAAGAACACTGTGACTTCCCCCGTTCCTCTGACGAAAGCGGTTAGAGGGAGAAAAGCGTCCTTTGCTTTCGCTTTCCCGCAAGGAGCTCGGCAGATCTGCCCTTCGCGAAGGGCCGTTTTCCCCCGGAGAACTGCCTCGCCGTAGCCCGGTTCTGGAAGTGGAACGAGTATGCAGTGTTAGCGTTCAGCTATTGTGAAGGCTCGCTTTGGCCCAGGGCAAACGAAGCGCCGGGGGAAATCTTAGCAGAGCCCGGCGCCTTTCCACGGTTCAAAGCGTGGAACTGCAGACTCTTTTGCAAAGAAGAGAGCGCCCAGGCAACAGCAGCCCGCACGTTTCTCAGTGAAAGGGAGAACTCCCTGACTTCATCCGGTCCTCTGAGCAAAGCAGGCAGAGGGAGAGAAACTTTCTTTCCTTCCTTTTCCTGCCACGAATTCCTCATTTGCTCGTGCAAACGCAGGGCTTCTTCGGAAAAACTACGCCGCGGTGCAGGGATCCTTCCAGAGGAGCAACGACATAGTTTGAGCTGGAAGGGCTTGGCAGAGCAGCCGGGGAGAAAAGGCCTCTTGCTATTCTCTTTTCTTTCTGCCTGAATGCGGTCAATTCGCACTTGCCAAAGCAAGGTTTCCCAGCACAAACTCCAAAGCAGCAGCTCTCTCCTGGCAGAGGAAGTGCCATGCAGTGTTGCCCTGGCGAGATAGTGTTGCTACAGTGAGGCCCAGGGAAAACACACTGCCTAGAGAAATCCTAGCAAAGCCCTGTGTTTCCCCACAGGAATGTATGTCACTTTCAGTTCTTTGCCAGCAACGGAGCTCAGAGGCAACGTCAGATTGTGTGTATCTCAGGGAGAGAAAGAACACTGTGACTTCCCCCGTTCCTCTGACGAAAGCGGTTAGAGGGAGAAAAGCGTCCTTTGCTTTCGCTTTCCCGCAATGAGCTCGGCAGATCTGCCCTTCGCGAAGGGCCGTTTTCCCCCGGAGAACTGCCTCGCCGTAGCCCGGTTCTGGAAGTGGAACGAGTATGCAGTGTTAGCGTTCAGCTATTGTGAAGGCTCGCTTTGGCCCAGGGCAAACGAAGCGCCGGGGGAAATCTTAGCAGAGCCCGGCGCCTTTCCACGGTTCAAAGCGTGGAACTGCAGACTCTTTTGCAAAGAAGAGAGCGCCCAGGCAACAGCAGCCCGCACGTTTCTCAGTGAAAGGGAGAACTCCCTGACTTAATCCGGTCCTCTGAGCAAAGCAGGCAGAGGGAGAGAAACTTTCTTTCCTTCCTCTTTGCTGCCACGAATTCCTCATTTGCTCGTGCAAACGCAGGGCTTCTTCGGAAAAACTACGCCGCGGTGCAGGGATCCTTCCAGAGGAGCAACGACATAGTTTGAGCTGGAAGGGCTTGGCAGAGCAGCCGGGGAGAAAAGGCCTCTTGCTATTCTCTTTTCTTTCTGCCTGAATGCGGTCAATTCGCACTTGCCAAAGCAAGGTTTCCCAGCACAAACTACAAAGCAGCAGCTCTCTCCTGGCAGAGGAAGTGCCATGCAGTGTTGCCCTGGCGAGATCGTGTTGCTACAGTGAGGCCCAGGGAAAACACACTGCCTAGAGAAATCCTAGCAAAGCCCTGTGTTTCCCCACAGGAATGTATGTCACTTTCAGTTCTTTGCCAGCAACGGAGCTCAGAGGCAACGTCAGATTGTGTGTATCTCAGGGAGAGAAAGAACACTGTGACTTCCCCCGTTCCTCTGACGAAAGCGGTTAGAGGGAGAAAAGCGTCCTTTGCTTTCGCTTTCCCGCAAGGAGCTCGGCAGATCTGCCCTTCGCGAAGGGCCGTTTTCCCCCGGAGAACTGCCTCGCCGTAGCCCGGTTCTGGAAGTGGAACGAGTATGCAGTGTTAGCGTTCAGCTATTGTGAAGGCTCGCTTTGGCCCAGGGCAAACGAAGCGCCGGGGGAAATCTTAGCAGAGCCCGGCGCCTTTCCACGGTTCAAAGCGTGGAACTGCAGACTCTTTTGCAAAGAAGAGAGCGCCCAGGCAACAGCAGCCCGCACGTTTCTCAGTGAAAGGGAGAACTCCCTGACTTCATCCGGTCCTCTGAGCAAAGCAGGCAGAGGGAGAGAAACTTTCTTTCCTTCCTTTTCCTGCCACGAATTCCTCATTTGCTCGTGCAAACGCAGGGCTTCTTCGGAAAAACTACGCCGCGGTGCAGGGATCCTTCCAGAGGAGCAACGACATAGTTTGAGCTGGAAGGGCTTGGCAGAGCAGCCGGGGAGAAAAGGCCTCTTGCTATTCTCTTTTCTTTCTGCCTGAATGCGGTCAATTCGCACTTGCCAAAGCAAGGTTTCCCAGCACAAACTCCAAAGCAGCAGCTCTCTCCTGGCAGAGGAAGTGCCATGCAGTGTTGCCCTGGCGAGATAGTGTTGCTACAGTGAGGCCCAGGGAAAACACACTGCCTAGAGAAATCCTAGCAAAGCCCTGTGTTTCCCCACAGGAATGTATGTCACTTTCAGTTCTTTGCCAGCAACGGAGCTCAGAGGCAACGTCAGATTGTGTGTATCTCAGGGAGAGAAAGAACACTGTGACTTCCCCCGTTCCTCTGACGAAAGCGGTTAGAGGGAGAAAAGCGTCCTTTGCTTTCGCTTTCCCGCAATGAGCTCGGCAGATCTGCCCTTCGCGAAGGGCCGTTTTCCCCCGGAGAACTGCCTCGCCGTAGCCCGGTTCTGGAAGTGGAACGAGTATGCAGTGTTAGCGTTCAGCTATTGTGAAGGCTCGCTTTGGCCCAGGGCAAACGAAGCGCCGGGGGAAATCTTAGCAGAGCCCGGCGCCTTTCCACGGTTCAAAGCGTGGAACTGCAGACTCTTTTGCAAAGAAGAGAGCGCCCAGGCAACAGCAGCCCGCACGTTTCTCAGTGAAAGGGAGAACTCCCTGACTTCATCCGGTCCTCTGAGCAAAGCAGGCAGAGGGAGAGAAACTTTCTTTCCTTCCTCTTTCCTGCCACGAATTCCTCATTTGCTCGTGCAAACGCAGGGCTTCTTCGGAAAAACTACGCCGCGGTGCAGGGATCCTTCCAGAGGAGCAACGACATAGTTTGAGCTGGAAGGGCTTGGCAGAGCAGCCGGGGAGAAAAGGCCTCTTGCTATTCTCTTTTCTTTCTGCCTGAATGCGGTCAATTCGCACTTGCCAAAGCAAGGTTTCCCAGCACAAACTCCAAAGCAGCAGCTCTCTCCTGGCAGAGGAAGTGCCATGCAGTGTTGCCCTGGCGAGATAGTGTTGCTACAGTGAGGCCCAGGGAAAACACACTGCCTAGAGAAATCCTAGCAAAGCCCTGTGTTTCCCCACAGGAATGTATGTCACTTTCAGTTCTTTGCCAGCAACGGAGCTCAGAGGCAACGTCAGACTCTGTGTACCTCAGGGAGAGAAAGAACACTGTGACTTCCCCCGTTCCTCTGACGAAAGCGGTTAGAGGGAGAAAAGCGTCCTTTGCTTTCGCTTTCCCGCAAGGAGCTCGGCAGATCTGCCCTTCGCGAAGGGCCGTTTTCCCCCGGAGAACTGCCTCGCCGTAGCCCGGTTCTGGAAGTGGAACGAGTATGCAGTGTTAGCGTTCAGCTATTGTGAAGGCTCGCTTTGGCCCAGGGCAAACGAAGCGCCGGGGGAAATCTTAGCAGAGCCCGGCGCCTTTCCACGGTTCAAAGCGTGGAACTGCAGACTCTTTTGCAAAGAAGAGAGCGCCCAGGCAACAGCAGCCCGCACGTTTCTCAGTGAAAGGGAGAACTCCCTGACTTCATCCGGTCCTCTGAGCAAAGCAGGCAGAGGGAGAGAAACTTTCTTTCCTTCCTCTTTCCTGCCACGAATTCCTCATTTGCTCGTGCAAACGCAGGGCTTCTTCGGAAAAACTACGCCGCGGTGCAGGGATCCTTCCAGAGGAGCAACGACATAGTTTGAGCTGGAAGGGCTTGGCAGAGCAGCCGGGGAGAAAAGGCCTCTTGCTATTCTCTTTTCTTTCTGCCTGAATGCGGTCAATTCGCACTTGCCAAAGCAAGGTTTCCCAGCACAAACTCCAAAGCAGCAGCTCTCTCCTGGCAGAGGAAGTGCCATGCAGTGTTGCCCTGGCGAGATAGTGTTGCTACAGTGAGGCCCAGGGAAAACACACTGCCTAGAGAAATCCTAGCAAAGCCCTGTGTTTCCCCACAGGAATGTATGTCACTTTCAGTTCTTTGCCAGCAACGGAGCTCAGAGGCAACGTCAGATTGTGTGTATCTCAGGGAGAGAAAGAACACTGTGACTTCCCCCGTTCCTCTGACGAAAGCGGTTAGAGGGAGAAAAGCGTCCTTTGCTTTCGCTTTCCCGCAATGAGCTCGGCAGATCTGCCCTTCGCGAAGGGCCGTTTTCCCCCGGAGAACTGCCTCGCCGTAGCCCGGTTCTGGAAGTGGAACGAGTATGCAGTGTTAGCGTTCAGCTATTGTGAAGGCTCGCTTTGGCCCAGGGCAAACGAAGCGCCGGGGGAAATCTTAGCAGAGCCCGGCGCCTTTCCACGGTTCAAAGCGTGGAACTGCAGACTCTTTTGCAAAGAAGAGAGCGCCCAGGCAACAGCAGCCCGCACGTTTCTCAGTGAAAGGGAGAACTCCCTGACTTCATCCGGTCCTCTGAGCAAAGCAGGCAGAGGGAGAGAAACTTTCTTTCCTTCCTCTTTGCTGCCACGAATTCCTCATTTGCTCGTGCAAACGCAGGGCTTCCTCGGAAAAACTACGCCGCGGTGCAGGGATCCTTCCAGAGGAGCAACGACATAGTTTGAGCTGGAAGGGCTTGGCAGAGCAGCCGGGGAGAAAAGGCCTCTTGCTATTCTCTTTTCTTTCTGCCTGAATGCGGTCAATTCGCACTTGCCAAAGCAAGGTTTCCCAGCACAAACTCCAAAGCAGCAGCTCTCTCCTGGCAGAGGAAATCCCATGCAGTTCTGCCCTTGCGAGATCGTGTTGCTAAAGTGAGGCCCAGGGAAAACACACTGCCTAGAGAAATCCTAGCAAAGCCCTGTGTTTCCCCACAGGAATGTATGTCACTTTCAGTTCTTTGCCAGCAACGGAGCTCAGAGGCAACGTCAGATTGTGTGTATCTCAGGGAGAGAAAGAACACTGTGACTTCCCCCGTTCCTCTGACGAAAGCGGTTAGAGGGAGAAAAGCGTCCTTTGCTTTCGCTTTCCCGCAAGGAGCTCGGCAGATCTGCCCTTCGCGAAGGGCCGTTTTCCCCCGGAGAACTGCCTCGCCGTAGCCCGGTTCTGGAAGTGGAACGAGTATGCAGTGTTAGCGTTCAGCTATTGTGAAGGCTCGCTTTGGCCCAGGGCAAACGAAGCGCCGGGGGAAATCTTAGCAGAGCCCGGTGTCTTTCCACGGTTCAAAGCGTGGAACTGCAGACTCTTTTGCAAAGAAGAGAGCGCCCAGGCAACAGCAGCCCGCACGTTTCTCAGTGAAAGGGAGAACTCCCTGACTTCATCCGGTCCTCTGAGCAAAGCAGGCAGAGGGAGAGAAACTTTCTTTCCTTCCTCTTTCCTGCCACGAATTCCTCATTTGCTCGTGCAAACGCAGGGCTTCTTCGGAAAAACTACGCCGCGGTGCAGGGATCCTTCCAAAGGAGCAACGAAATAGTTTGAGCTGGAAGGGCTTGGCAGAGCAGCCGGGGAGAAAAGGCCTCTTGCTATTCTCTTTTCTTTCTGCCTGAATGCGGTCAATTCGCACTTGCCAAAGCAAGGTTTCCCAGCACAAACTCCAAAGCAGCAGCTCTCTCCTGGCAGAGGAAGTGCCATGCAGTGTTGCCCTGGCGAGATCGTGTTGCTACAGTGAGGCCCAGGGAAAACACACTGCCTAGAGAAATCCTAGCAAAGCCCTGTGTTTCCCCACAGGAATGTATGTCACTTTCAGTTCTTTGCCAGCAACGGAGCTCAGAGGCAACGTCAGATTGTGTGTATCTCAGGGAGAGAAAGAACACTGTGACTTCCCCCGTTCCTCTGACGAAAGCGGTTAGAGGGAGAAAAGCGTCCTTTGCTTTCGCTTTCCCGCAAGGAGCTCGGCAGATCTGCCCTTCGCGAAGGGCCGTTTTCCCCCGGAGAACTGCCTCGCCGTAGCCCGGTTCTGGAAGTGGAACGAGTATGCAGTGTTAGCGTTCAGCTATTGTGAAGGCTCGCTTTGGCCCAGGGCAAACGAAGCGCCGGGGGAAATCTTAGCAGAGCCCGGCGCCTTTCCACGGTTCAAAGCGTGGAACTGCAGACTCTTTTGCAAAGAAGAGAGCGCCCAGGCAACAGCAGCCCGCACGTTTCTCAGTGAAAGGGAGAACTCCCTGACTTCATCCGGTCCTCTGAGCAAAGCAGGCAGAGGGAGAGAAACTTTCTTTCCTTCCTCTTTCCTGCCACGAATTCCTCATTTGCTCGTGCAAACGCAGGGCTTCTTCGGAAAAACTACGCCGCGGTGCAGGGATCCTTCCAGAGGAGCAACGACATAGTTTGAGCTGGAAGGGCTTGGCAGAGCAGCCGGGGAGAAAAGGCCTCTTGCTATTCTCTTTTCTTTCTGCCTGAATGCGGTCAATTCGCACTTGCCAAAGCAAGGTTTCCCAGCACAAACTCCAAAGCAGCAGCTCTCTCCTGGCAGAGGAAGTGCCATGCAGTGTTGCCCTGGCGAGATAGTGTTGCTACAGTGAGGCCCAGGGAAAACACACTGCCTAGAGAAATCCTAGCAAAGCCCTGTGTTTCCCCACAGGAATGTATGTCACTTTCAGTTCTTTGCCAGCAACGGAGCTCAGAGGCAACGTCAGATTGTGTGTATCTCAGGGAGAGAAAGAACACTGTGACTTCCCCCGTTCCTCTGATGAAAGCGGTTAGAGGGAGAAAAGCGTCCTTTGCTTTCGCTTTCCCGCAATGAGCTCGGCAGATCTGCCCTTCGCGAAGGGCCGTTTTCCCCCGGAGAACTGCCTCGCCGTAGCCCGGTTCTGGAAGTGGAACGAGTATGCAGTGTTAGCGTTCAGCTATTGTGAAGGCTCGCTTTGGCCCAGGGCAAACGAAGCGCCGGGGGAAATCTTAGCAGAGCCCGGCGCCTTTCCACGGTTCAAAGCGTGGAACTGCAGACTCTTTTGCAAAGAAGAGAGCGCCCAGGCAACAGCAGCCCGCACGTTTCTCAGTGAAAGGGAGAACTCCCTGACTTCATCCGGTCCTCTGAGCAAAGCAGGCAGAGGGAGAGAAACTTTCTTTCCTTCTTCTTTCCTGCCACGAATTCCTCATTTGCTCGTGCAAACGCAGGGCTTCTTCGGAAAAACTACGCCGCGGTGCAGGGATCCTTCCAGAGGAGCAACGAAATACTTTGAGCTGGAAGGGCTTGGCAGAGCAGCCGGGGAGAAAAGGCCTCTTGCTATTCTCTTTTCTTTCTGCCTGAATGCGGTCAATTTGCACTTGCCAAAGCAAGGTTTCCCAGCACAAACTCCAAAGCAGCAGCTCTCTCCTGGCAGAGGAAGTGCCATGCAGTGTTGCCCTGGCGAGATAGTGTTGCTACAGTGAGGCCCAGGGAAAACACACTGCCTAGAGAAATCCTAGCAAAGCCCTGTGTTTCCCCACAGGAATGTATGTCACTTTCAGTTCTTTGCCAGCAACGGAGCTCAGAGGCAACGTCAGATTGTGTGTATCTCAGGGAGAGAAAGAACACTGTGACTTCCCCCGTTCCTCTGACGAAAGCGGTTAGAGGGAGAAAAGCGTCCTTTGCTTTCGCTTTCCCGCAAGGAGCTCGGCAGATCTGCCCTTCGCGAAGGGCCGTTTTCCCCCGGAGAACTGCCTCGCCGTAGCCCGGTTCTGGAAGTGGAACGAGTATGCAGTGTTAGCGTTCAGCTATTGTGAAGGCTCGCTTTGGCCCAGGGCAAACGAAGCGCCGGGGGAAATCTTAGCAGAGCCCGGCGCCTTTCCACGGTTCAAAGCGTGGAACTGCAGACTCTTTTGCAAAGAAGAGAGCGCCCAGGCAACAGCAGCCCGCACGTTTCTCAGTGAAAGGGAGAACTCCCTGACTTCATCCGGTCCTCTGAGCAAAGCAGGCAGAGGGAGAGAAACTTTCTTTCCTTCCTCTTTGCTGCCACGAATTCCTCATTTGCTCGTGCAAACGCAGGGCTTCTTCGGAAAAACTACGCCGCGGTGCAGGGATCCTTCCAGAGGAGCAACGACATAGTTTGAGCTGGAAGGGCTTGGCAGAGCAGCCGGGGAGAAAAGGCCTCTTGCTATTCTCTTTTCTTTCTGCCTGAATGCGGTCAATTCGCACTTGCCAAAGCAAGGTTTCCCAGCACAAACTCCAAAGCAGCAGCTCTCTCCTGGCAGAGGAAGTGCCATGCAGTGTTGCCCTGGCGAGATAGTGTTGCTACAGTGAGGCCCAGGGAAAACACACTGCCTAGAGAAATCCTAGCAAAGCCCTGTGTTTCCCCACAGGAATGTATGTCACTTTCAGTTCTTTGCCAGCAACGGAGCTCAGAGGCAACGTCAGACTCTGTGTACCTCAGGGAGAGAAAGAACACTGTGACTTCCCCTGTTCCTCTGACGAAAGCGGTTAGAGGGAGAAAAGCGTCCTTTGCTTTCGCTTTCCCGCAAGGAGCTCGGCAGATCTGCCCTTCGCGAAGGGCCGTTTTCCCCCGGAGAACTGCCTCGCCGTAGCCCGGTTCTGGAAGTGGAACGAGTATGCAGTGTTAGCGTTCAGCTATTGTGAAGGCTCGCTTTGGCCCAGGGCAAACGAAGCGCCGGGGGAAATCTTAGCAGAGCCCGGCGCCTTTCCACGGTTCAAAGCGTGGAACTGCAGACTCTTTTGCAAAGAAGAGAGCGCCCAGGCAACAGCAGCCCGCACGTTTCTCAGTGAAAGGGAGAACTCCCTGACTTCATCCGGTCCTCTGAGCAAAGCAGGCAGAGGGAGAGAAACTTTCTTTCCTTCCTCTTTGCTGCCACGAATTCCTCATTTGCTCGTGCAAACGCAGGGCTTCTTCGGAAAAACTACGCCGCGGTGCAGGGATCCTTCCAGAGGAGCAACGACATAGTTTGAGCTGGAAGGGCTTGGCAGAGCAGCCGGGGAGAAAAGGCCTCTTGCTATTCTCTTTTCTTTCTGCCTGAATGCGGTCAATTCGCACTTGCCAAAGCAAGGTTTCCCAGCACAAACTCCAAAGCAGCAGCTCTCTCCTGGCAGAGGAAATCCCATGCAGTTCTAACCTTGCGAGATCGTGTTGCTAAAGTGAGGCCCAGGGAAAACACACTGCCTAGAGAAATCCTAGCAAAGCCCTGTGTTTCCCCACAGGAATGTATGTCACTTTCAGTTCTTTGCCAGCAACGGAGCTCAGAGGCAACGTCAGATTGTGTGTATCTCAGGGAGAGAAAGAACACTGTGACTTCCCCCGTTCCTCTGACGAAAGCGGTTAGAGGGAGAAAAGCGTCCTTTGCTTTCGCTTTCCCGCAAGGAGCTCGGCAGATCTGCCCTTCGCGAAGGGCCGTTTTCCCCCGGAGAACTGCCTCGCCGTAGCCCGGTTCTGGAAGTGGAACGAGTATGCAGTGTTAGCGTTCAGCTATTGTGAAGGCTCGCTTTGGCCCAGGGCAAACGAAGCGCCGGGGGAAATCTTAGCAGAGCCCGGCGCCTTTCCACGGTTCAAAGCGTGGAACTGCAGACTCTTTTGCAAAGAAGAGAGCGCCCAGGCAACAGCAGCCCGCACGTTTCTCAGTGAAAGGGAGAACTCCCTGACTTCATCCGGTCCTCTGAGCAAAGCAGGCAGAGGGAGAGAAACTTTCTTTCCTTCCTCTTTCCTGCCACGAATTCCTCATTTGCTCGTGCAAACGCAGGGCTTCTTCGGAAAAACTACGCCGCGGTGCAGGGATCCTTCCAGAGGAGCAACGAAATAGTTTGAGCTGGAAGGGCTTGGCAGAGCAGCCGGGGAGAAAAGGCCTCTTGCTATTCTCTTTTCTTTCTGCCTGAATGCGGTCAATTTGCACTTGCCAAAGCAAGGTTTCCCAGCACAAACTCCAAAGCAGCAGGTCTCTCCTGGCAGAGGAAGTGCCATGCAGTGTTGCCCTGGCGAGATAGTGTTGCTACAGTGAGGCCCAGGGAAAACACACTGCCTAGAGAAATCCTAGCAAAGCCCTGTGTTTCCCCACAGGAATGTATGTCACTTTCAGTTCTTTGCCAGCAACGGAGCTCAGAGGCAACGTCAGATTGTGTGTATCTCAGGGAGAGAAAGAACACTGTGACTTCCCCCGTTCCTCTGACGAAAGCGGTTAGAGGGAGAAAAGCGTCCTTTGCTTTCGCTTTCCCGCAATGAGCTCGGCAGATCTGCCCTTCGCGAAGGGCCGTTTTCCCCCGGAGAACTGCCTCGCCGTAGCCCGGTTCTGGAAGTGGAACGAGTATGCAGTGTTAGCGTTCAGCTATTGTGAAGGCTCGCTTTGGCCCAGGGCAAACGAAGCGCCGGGGGAAATCTTAGCAGAGCCCGGCGCCTTTCCACGGTTCAAAGCGTGGAACTGCAGACTCTTTTGCAAAGAAGAGAGCGCCCAGGCAACAGCAGCCCGCACGTTTCTCAGTGAAAGGGAGAACTCCCTGACTTCATCCGGTCCTCTGAGCAAAGCAGGCAGAGGGAGAGAAACTTTCTTTCCTTCCTCTTTGCTGCCACGAATTCCTCATTTGCTCGTGCAAACGCAGGGCTTCTTCGGAAAAACTACGCCGCGGTGCAGGGATCCTTCCAGAGGAGCAACGACATAGTTTGAGCTGGAAGGGCTTGGCAGAGCAGCCGGGGAGAAAAGGCCTCTTGCTATTCTCTTTTCTTTCTGCCTGAATGCGGTCAATTCGCACTTGCCAAAGCAAGGTTTCCCAGCACAAACTCCAAAGCAGCAGCTCTCTCCTGGCAGAGGAAATCCCATGCAGTTCTGCCCTTGCGAGATCGTGTTGCTAAAGTGAGGCCCAGGGAAAACACACTGCCTAGAGAAATCCTAGCAAAGCCCTGTGTTTCCCCACAGGAATGTATGTCACTTTCAGTTCTTTGCCAGCAACGGAGCTCAGAGGCAACGTCAGATTGTGTGTATCTCAGGGAGAGAAAGAACACTGTGACTTCCCCCGTTCCTCTGACGAAAGCGGTTAGAGGGAGAAAAGCGTCCTTTGCTTTCGATTTCCCGCAATGAGCTCGGCAGATCTGCCCTTCGCGAAGGGCCGTTTTCCCCCGGAGAACTGCCTCGCCGTAGCCCGGTTCTGGAAGTGGAACGAGTATGCAGTGTTAGCGTTCAGCTATTGTGAAGGCTCGCTTTGGCCCAGGGCAAACGAAGCGCCGGGGGAAATCTTAGCAGAGCCCGGTGTCTTTCCACGGTTCAAAGCGTGGAACTGCAGACTCTTTTGCAAAGAAGAGAGCGCCCAGGCAACAGCAGCCCGCACGTTTCTCAGTGAAAGGGAGAACTCCCTGACTTCATCCGGTCCTCTGAGCAAAGCAGGCAGAGGGAGAGAAACTTTCTTTCCTTCCTCTTTCCTGCCACGAATTCCTCATTTGCTCGTGCAAACGCAGGGCTTCTTCGGAAAAACTACGCCGCGGTGCAGGGATCCTTCCAAAGGAGCAACGAAATAGTTTGAGCTGGAAGGGCTTGGCAGAGCAGCCGGGGAGAAAAGGCCTCTTGCTATTCTCTTTTCTTTCTGCCTGAATGCGGTCAATTCGCACTTGCCAAAGCAAGGTTTCCCAGCACAAACTACAAAGCAGCAGCTCTCTCCTGGCAGAGGAAGTGCCATGCAGTGTTGCCCTGGCGAGATCGTGTTGCTACAGTGAGGCCCAGGGAAAACACACTGCCTAGAGAAATCCTAGCAAAGCCCTGTGTTTCCCCACAGGAATGTATGTCACTTTCAGTTCTTTGCCAGCAACGGAGCTCAGAGGCAACGTCAGATTGTGTGTATCTCAGGGAGAGAAAGAACACTGTGACTTCCCCCGTTCCTCTGACGAAAGCGGTTAGAGGGAGAAAAGCGTCCTTTGCTTTCGCTTTCCCGCAAGGAGCTCGGCAGATCTGCCCTTCGCGAAGGGCCGTTTTCCCCCGGAGAACTGCCTCGCCGTAGCCCGGTTCTGGAAGTGGAACGAGTATGCAGTGTTAGCGTTCAGCTATTGTGAAGGCTCGCTTTGGCCCAGGGCAAACGAAGCGCCGGGGGAAATCTTAGCAGAGCCCGGCGCCTTTCCACGGTTCAAAGCGTGGAACTGCAGACTCTTTTGCAAAGAAGAGAGCGCCCAGGCAACAGCAGCCCGCACGTTTCTCAGTGAAAGGGAGAACTCCCTGACTTCATCCGGTCCTCTGAGCAAAGCAGGCAGAGGGAGAGAAACTTTCTTTCCTTCCTCTTTCCTGCCACGAATTCCTCATTTGCTCGTGCAAACGCAGGGCTTCTTCGGAAAAACTACGCCGCGGTGCAGGGATCCTTCCAGAGGAGCAACGACATAGTTTGAGCTGGAAGGGCTTGGCAGAGCAGCCGGGGAGAAAAGGCCTCTTGCTATTCTCTTTTCTTTCTGCCTGAATGCGGTCAATTCGCACTTGCCAAAGCAAGGTTTCCCAGCACAAACTCCAAAGCAGCAGCTCTCTCCTGGCAGAGGAAGTGCCATGCAGTGTTGCCCTGGCGAGATAGTGTTGCTACAGTGAGGCCCAGGGAAAACACACTGCCTAGAGAAATCCTAGCAAAGCCCTGTGTTTCCCCACAGGAATGTATGTCACTTTCAGTTCTTTGCCAGCAACGGAGCTCAGAGGCAACGTCAGATTGTGTGTATCTCAGGGAGAGAAAGAACACTGTGACTTCCCCCGTTCCTCTGACGAAAGCGGTTAGAGGGAGAAAAGCGTCCTTTGCTTTCGCTTTCCCGCAAGGAGCTCGGCAGATCTGCCCTTCGCGAAGGGCCGTTTTCCCCCGGAGAACTGCCTCGCCGTAGCCCGGTTCTGGAAGTGGAACGAGTATGCAGTGTTAGCGTTCAGCTATTGTGAAGGCTCGCTTTGGCCCAGGGCAAACGAAGCGCCGGGGGAAATCTTAGCAGAGCCCGGCGCCTTTCCACGGTTCAAAGCGTGGAACTGCAGACTCTTTTGCAAAGAAGAGAGCGCCCAGGCAACAGCAGCCCGCACGTTTCTCAGTGAAAGGGAGAACTCCCTGACTTCATCCGGTCCTCTGAGCAAAGCAGGCAGAGGGAGAGAAACTTTCTTTCCTTCCTCTTTGCTGCCACGAATTCCTCATTTGCTCGTGCAAACGCAGGGCTTCTTCGGAAAAACTACGCCGCGGTGCAGGGATCCTTCCAGAGGAGCAACGACATAGTTTGAGCTGGAAGGGCTTGGCAGAGCAGCCGGGGAGAAAAGGCCTCTTGCTATTCTCTTTTCTTTCTGCCTGAATGCGGTCAATTCGCACTTGCCAAAGCAAGGTTTCCCAGCACAAACTCCAAAGCAGCAGCTCTCTCCTGGCAGAGGAAGTGCCATGCAGTGTTGCCCTGGCGAGATAGTGTTGCTACAGTGAGGCCCAGGGAAAACACACTGCCTAGAGAAATCCTAGCAAAGCCCTGTGTTTCCCCACAGGAATGTATGTCACTTTCAGTTCTTTGCCAGCAACGGAGCTCAGAGGCAACGTCAGACTCTGTGTATCTCAGGGAGAGAAAGAACACTGTCACTTCCCCCGTTCCTCTGACGAAAGCGGTTAGAGGGAGAAAAGCGTCCTTTGCTTTCGCTTTCCCGCAAGGAGCTCGGCAGATCTGCCCTTCGCGAAGGGCCGTTTTCCCCCGGAGAACTGCCTCGCCGTAGCCCGGTTCTGGAAGTGGAACGAGTATGCAGTGTTAGCGTTCAGCTATTGTGAAGGCTCGCTTTGGCCCAGGGCAAACGAAGCGCCGGGGGAAATCTTAGCAGAGCCCGGCGCCTTTCCACGGTTCAAAGCGTGGAACTGCAGACTCTTTTGCAAAGAAGAGAGCGCCCAGGCAACAGCAGCCCGCACGTTTCTCAGTGAAAGGGAGAACTCCCTGACTTCATCCGGTCCTCTGAGCAAAGCAGGCAGAGGGAGAGAAACTTTCTTTCCTTCCTCTTTGCTGCCACGAATTCCTCATTTGCTCGTGCAAACGCAGGGCTTCTTCGGAAAAACTACGCCGCGGTGCAGGGATCCTTCCAGAGGAGCAACGACATAGTTTGAGCTGGAAGGGCTTGGCAGAGCAGCCGGGGAGAAAAGGCCTCTTGCTATTCTCTTTTCTTTCTGCCTGAATGCGGTCAATTCGCACTTGCCAAAGCAAGGTTTCCCAGCACAAACTCCAAAGCAGCAGCTCTCTCCTGGCAGAGGAAGTGCCATGCAGTGTTGCCCTGGCGAGATCGTGTTGCTACAGTGAGGCCCAGGGAAAACACACTGCCTAGAGAAATCCTAGCAAAGCCCTGTGTTTCCCCACAGGAATGTATGTCACTTTCAGTTCTTTGCCAGCAACGGAGCTCAGAGGCAACGTCAGACTCTGTGTACCTCAGGGAGAGAAAGAACACTGTGACTTCCCCCGTTCCTCTGACGAAAGCGGTTAGAGGGAGAAAAGCGTCCTTTGCTTTCGCTTTCCCGCAAGGAGCTCGGCAGATCTGCCCTTCGCGAAGGGCCGTTTTCCCCCGGAGAACTGCCTCGCCGTAGCCCGGTTCTGGAAGTGGAACGAGTATGCAGTGTTAGCGTTCAGCTATTGTGAAGGCTCGCTTTGGCCCAGGGCAAACGAAGCGCCGGGGGAAATCTTAGCAGAGCCCGGCGCCTTTCCACGGTTCAAAGCGTGGAACTGCAGACTCTTTTGCAAAGAAGAGAGCGCCCAGGCAACAGCAGCCCGCACGTTTCTCAGTGAAAGGGAGAACTCCCTGACTTCATCCGGTCCTCTGAGCAAAGCAGGCAGAGGGAGAGAAACTTTCTTTCCTTCCTCTTTCCTGCCACGAATTCCTCATTTGCTCGTGCAAACGCAGGGCTTCTTCGGAAAAACTACGCCGCGGTGCAGGGATCCTTCCAGAGGAGCAACGACATAGTTTGAGCTGGAAGGGCTTGGCAGAGCAGCCGCGCAGAAAAGGCCTCTTGCTATTCTCTTTTCTTTCTGCCTGAATGCGGTCAATTCGCACTTGCCAAAGCAAGGTTTCCCAGCACAAACTCCAAAGCAGCAGCTCTCTCCTGGCAGAGGAAGTGCCATGCAGTGTTGCCCTGGCGAGATAGTGTTGCTACAGTGAGGCCCAGGGAAAACACACTGCCTAGAGAAATCCTAGCAAAGCCCTGTGTTTCCCCACAGGAATGTATGTCACTTTCAGTTCTTTGCCAGCAACGGAGCTCAGAGGCAACGTCAGATTGTGTGTATCTCAGGGAGAGAAAGAACACTGTGACTTCCCCCGTTCCTCTGACGAAAGCGGTTAGAGGGAGAAAAGCGTCCTTTGCTTTCGCTTTCCCGCAATGAGCTCGGCAGATCTGCCCTTCGCGAAGGGCCGTTTTCCCCCGGAGAACTGCCTCGCCGTAGCCCGGTTCTGGAAGTGGAACGAGTATGCAGTGTTAGCGTTCAGCTATTGTGAAGGCTCGCTTTGGCCCAGGGCAAACGAAGCGCCGGGGGAAATCTTAGCAGAGCCCGGCGCCTTTCCACGGTTCAAAGCGTGGAACTGCAGACTCTTTTGCAAAGAAGAGAGCGCCCAGGCAACAGCAGCCCGCACGTTTCTCAGTGAAAGGGAGAACTCCCTGACTTCATCCGGTCCTCTGAGCAAAGCAGGCAGAGGGAGAGAAACTTTCTTTCCTTCCTCTTTCCTGCCACGAATTCCTCATTTGCTCGTGCAAACGCAGGGCTTCTTCGGAAAAACTACGCCGCGGTGCAGGGATCCTTCCAGAGGAGCAACGACATAGTTTGAGCTGGAAGGGCTTGGCAGAGCAGCCGGGGAGAAAAGGCCTCTTGCTATTCTCTTTTCTTTCTGCCTGAATGCGGTCAATTCGCACTTGCCAAAGCAAGGTTTCCCAGCACAAACTCCAAAGCAGCAGCTCTCTCCTGGCAGAGGAAGTGCCATGCAGTGTTGCCCTGGCGAGATAGTGTTGCTACAGTGAGGCCCAGGGAAAACACACTGTCTAAAGAAATCCTAGCAAAGCCCTGTGTTTCCCCACAGGAATGTATGTCACTTTCAGTTCTTTGCCAGCAACGGAGCTCAGAGGCAACGTCAGATTGTGTGTATCTCAGGGAGAGAAAGAACACTGTGACTTCCCCCGTTCCTCTGACGAAAGCGGTTAGAGGGAGAAAAGCGTCCTTTGCTTTCGCTTTCCCGCAAGGAGCTCGGCAGATCTGCCCTTCGCGAAGGGCCGTTTTCCCCCGGAGAACTGCCTCGCCGTAGCCCGGTTCTGGAAGTGGAACGAGTATGCAGTGTTAGCGTTCAGCTATTGTGAAGGCTCGCTTTGGCCCAGGGCAAACGAAGCGCCGGGGGAAATCTTAGCAGAGCCCGGCGCCTTTCCACGGTTCAAAGCGTGGAACTGCAGACTCTTTTGCAAAGAAGAGAGCGCCCAGGCAACAGCAGCCCGCACGTTTCTCAGTGAAAGGGAGAACTCCCTGACTTCATCCGGTCCTCTGAGCAAAGCAGGCAGAGGGAGAGAAACTTTCTTTCCTTCCTCTTTCCTGCCACGAATTCCTCATTTGCTCGTGCAAACGCAGGGCTTCTTCGGAAAAACTACGCCGCGGTGCAGGGATCCTTCCAGAGGAGCAACGACATAGTTTGAGCTGGAAGGGCTTGGCAGAGCAGCCGGGGAGAAAAGGCCTCTTGCTATTCTCTTTTCTTTCTGCCTGAATGCGGTCAATTCGCACTTGCCAAAGCAAGGTTTCCCAGCACAAACTCCAAAGCAGCAGCTCTCTCCTGGCAGAGGAAGTGCCATGCAGTGTTGCCCTGGCGAGATAGTGTTGCTACAGTGAGGCCCAGGGAAAACACACTGCCTAGAGAAATCCTAGCAAAGCCCTGTGTTTCCCCACAGGAATGTATGTCACTTTCAGTTCTTTGCCAGCAACGGAGCTCAGAGGCAACGTCAGATTGTGTGTATCTCAGGGAGAGAAAGAACACTGTGACTTCCCCCGTTCCTCTGACGAAAGCGGTTAGAGGGAGAAAAGCGTCCTTTGCTTTCGCTTTCCCGCAAGGAGCTCGGCAGATCTGCCCTTCGCGAAGGGCCGTTTTCCCCCGGAGAACTGCCTCGCCGTAGCCCGGTTCTGGAAGTGGAACGAGTATGCAGTGTTAGCGTTCAGCTATTGTGAAGGCTCGCTTTGGCCCAGGGCAAACGAAGCGCCGGGGGAAATCTTAGCAGAGCCCGGCGCCTTTCCACGGTTCAAAGCGTGGAACTGCAGACTCTTTTGCAAAGAAGAGAGCGCCCAGGCAACAGCAGCCCGCACGTTTCTCAGTGAAAGGGAGAACTCCCTGACTTCATCCGGTCCTCTGAGCAAAGCAGGCAGAGGGAGAGAAACTTTCTTTCCTTCCTCTTTCCTGCCACGAATTCCTCATTTGCTCGTGCAAACGCAGGGCTTCTTCGGAAAAACTACGCCGCGGTGCAGGGATCCTTCCAGAGGAGCAACGACATAGTTTGAGCTGGAAGGGCTTGGCAGAGCAGCCGGGGAGAAAAGGCCTCTTGCTATTCTCTTTTCTTTCTGCCTGAATGCGGTCAATTCGCACTTGCCAAAGCAAGGTTTCCCAGCACAAACTCCAAAGCAGCAGCTCTCTCCTGGCAGAGGAAGTGCCATGCAGTGTTGCCCTGGCGAGATAGTGTTGCTACAGTGAGGCCCAGGGAAAACACACTGCCTAGAGAAATCCTAGCAAAGCCCTGTGTTTCCCCACAGGAATGTATGTCACTTTCAGTTCTTTGCCAGCAACGGAGCTCAGAGGCAACGTCAGATTGTGTGTATCTCAGGGAGAGAAAGAACACTGTGACTTCCCCCGTTCCTCTGACGAAAGCGGTTAGAGGGAGAAAAGCGTCCTTTGCTTTCGCTTTCCCGCAAGGAGCTCGGCAGATCTGCCCTTCGCGAAGGGCCGTTTTCCCCCGGAGAACTGCCTCGCCGTAGCCCGGTTCTGGAAGTGGAACGAGTATGCAGTGTTAGCGTTCAGCTATTGTGAAGGCTCGCTTTGGCCCAGGGCAAACGAAGCGCCGGGGGAAATCTTAGCAGAGCCCGGCGCCTTTCCACGGTTCAAAGCGTGGAACTGCAGACTCTTTTGCAAAGAAGAGAGCGCCCAGGCAACAGCAGCCCGCACGTTTCTCAGTGAAAGGGAGAACTCCCTGACTTCATCCGGTCCTCTGAGCAAAGCAGGCAGAGGGAGAGAAACTTTCTTTCCTTCCTCTTTCCTGCCACGAATTCCTCATTTGCTCGTGCAAACGCAGGGCTTCTTCGGAAAAACTACGCCGCGGTGCAGGGATCCTTCCAGAGGAGCAACGACATAGTTTGAGCTGGAAGGGCTTGGCAGAGCAGCCGGGGAGAAAAGGCCTCTTGCTATTCTCTTTTCTTTCTGCCTGAATGCGGTCAATTCGCACTTGCCAAAGCAAGGTTTCCCAGCACAAACTCCAAAGCAGCAGCTCTCTCCTGGCAGAGGAAGTGCCATGCAGTGTTGCCCTGGCGAGATCGTGTTGCTACAGTGAGGCCCAGGGAAAACACACTGCCTAGAGAAATCCTAGCAAAGCCCTGTGTTTCCCCACAGGAATGTATGTCACTTTCAGTTCTTTGCCAGCAACGGAGCTCAGAGGCAACGTCAGATTGTGTGTATCTCAGGGAGAGAAAGAACACTGTGACTTCCCCCGTTCCTCTGACGAAAGCGGTTAGAGGGAGAAAAGCGTCCTTTGCTTTCGCTTTCCCGCAAGGAGCTCGGCAGATCTGCCCTTCGCGAAGGGCCGTTTTCCCCCGGAGAACTGCCTCGCCGTAGCCCGGTTCTGGAAGTGGAACGAGTATGCAGTGTTAGCGTTCAGCTATTGTGAAGGCTCGCTTTGGCCCAGGGCAAACGAAGCGCCGGGGGAAATCTTAGCAGAGCCCGGCGCCTTTCCACGGTTCAAAGCGTGGAACTGCAGACTCTTTTGCAAAGAAGAGAGCGCCCAGGCAACAGCAGCCCGCACGTTTCTCAGTGAAAGGGAGAACTCCCTGACTTCATCCGGTCCTCTGAGCAAAGCAGGCAGAGGGAGAGAAACTTTCTTTCCTTCCTCTTTGCTGCCACGAATTCCTCATTTGCTCGTGCAAACGCAGGGCTTCTTCGGAAAAACTACGCCGCGGTGCAGGGATCCTTCCAGAGGAGCAACGACATAGTTTGAGCTGGAAGGGCTTGGCAGAGCAGCCGGGGAGAAAAGGCCTCTTGCTATTCTCTTTTCTTTCTGCCTGAATGCGGTCAATTCGCACTTGCCAAAGCAAGGTTTCCCAGCACAAACTCCAAAGCAGCAGCTCTCTCCTGGCAGAGGAAATCCCATGCAGTTCTACCCTTGCGAGATCGTGTTGCTAAAGTGAGGCCCAGGGAAAACACACTGCCTAGAGAAATCCTAGCAAAGCCCTGTGTTTCCCCACAGGAATGTATGTCACTTTCAGTTCTTTGCCAGCAACGGAGCTCAGAGGCAACGTCAGATTGTGTGTATCTCAGGGAGAGAAAGAACACTGTGACTTCCCCCGTTCCTCTGACGAAAGCGGTTAGAGGGAGAAAAGCGTCCTTTGCTTTCGCTTTCCCGCAAGGAGCTCGGCAGATCTGCCCTTCGCGAAGGGCCGTTTTCCCCCGGAGAACTGCCTCGCCGTAGCCCGGTTCTGGAAGTGGAACGAGTATGCAGTGTTAGCGTTCAGCTATTGTGAAGGCTCGCTTTGGCCCAGGGCAAACGAAGCGCCGGGGGAAATCTTAGCAGAGCCCGGCGCCTTTCCACGGTTCAAAGCGTGGAACTGCAGACTCTTTTGCAAAGAAGAGAGCGCCCAGGCAACAGCAGCCCGCACGTTTCTCAGTGAAAGGGAGAACTCCCTGACTTCATCCGGTCCTCTGAGCAAAGCAGGCAGAGGGAGAGAAACTTTCTTTCCTTCTTCTTTCCTGCCACGAATTCCTCATTTGCTCGTGCAAACGCAGGGCTTCTTCGGAAAAACTACGCCGCGGTGCAGGGATCCTTCCAGAGGAGCAACGACATAGTTTGAGCTGGAAGGGCTTGGCAGAGCAGCCGGGGAGAAAAGGCCTCTTGCTATTCTCTTTTCTTTCTGCCTGAATGCGGTCAATTTGCACTTGCCAAAGCAAGGTTTCCCAGCACAAACTCCAAAGCAGCAGCTCTCTCCTGGCAGAGGAAGTGCCATGCAGTGTTGCCCTGGCGAGATAGTGTTGCTACAGTGAGGCCCAGGGAAAACACACTGCCTAGAGAAATCCTAGCAAAGCCCTGTGTTTCCCCACAGGAATGTATGTCACTTTCAGTTCTTTGCCAGCAACGGAGCTCAGAGGCAACGTCAGATTGTGTGTATCTCAGGGAGAGAAAGAACACTGTGACTTCCCCCGTTCCTCTGACGAAAGCGGTTAGAGGGAGAAAAGCGTCCTTTGCTTTCGCTTTCCCACAATGAGCTCGGCAGATCTGCCCTTCGCGAAGGGCCGTTTTCCCCCGGAGAACTGCCTCGCCGTAGCCCGGTTCTGGAAGTGGAACGAGTATGCAGTGTTAGCGTTCAGCTATTGTGAAGGCTCGCTTTGGCCCAGGGCAAACGAAGCGCCGGGGGAAATCTTAGCAGAGCCCGGCGCCTTTCCACGGTTCAAAGCGTGGAACTGCAGACTCTTTTGCAAAGAAGAGAGCGCCCAGGCAACAGCAGCCCGCACGTTTCTCAGTGAAAGGGAGAACTCCCTGACTTCATCCGGTCCTCTGAGCAAAGCAGGCAGAGGGAGAGAAACTTTCTTTCCTTCCTCTTTGCTGCCACGAATTCCTCATTTGCTCGTGCAAACGCAGGGCTTCTTCGGAAAAACTACGCCGCGGTGCAGGGATCCTTCCAGAGGAGCAACGACATAGTTTGAGCTGGAAGGGCTTGGCAGAGCAGCCGGGGAGAAAAGGCCTCTTGCTATTCTCTTTTCTTTCTGCCTGAATGCGGTCAATTCGCACTTGCCAAAGCAAGGTTTCCCAGCACAAACTCCAAAGCAGCAGCTCTCTCCTGGCAGAGGAAGTGCCATGCAGTGTTGCCCTGGCGAGATAGTGTTGCTACAGTGAGGCCCAGGGAAAACACACTGCCTAGAGAAATCCTAGCAAAGCCCTGTGTTTCCCCACAGGAATGTATGTCACTTTCAGTTCTTTGCCAGCAACGGAGCTCAGAGGCAACGTCAGACTCTGTGTATCTCAGGGAGAGAAAGAACACTGTCACTTCCCCCGTTCCTCTGACGAAAGCGGTTAGAGGGAGAAAAGCGTCCTTTGCTTTCGCTTTCCCGCAAGGAGCTCGGCAGATCTGCCCTTCGCGAAGGGCCGTTTTCCCCCGGAGAACTGCCTCGCCGTAGCCCGGTTCTGGAAGTGGAACGAGTATGCAGTGTTAGCGTTCAGCTATTGTGAAGGCTCGCTTTGGCCCAGGGCAAACGAAGCGCCGGGGGAAATCTTAGCAGAGCCCGGCGCCTTTCCACGGTTCAAAGCGTGGAACTGCAGACTCTTTTGCAAAGAAGAGAGCGCCCAGGCAACAGCAGCCCGCACGTTTCTCAGTGAAAGGGAGAACTCCCTGACTTAATCCGGTCCTCTGAGCAAAGCAGGCAGAGGGAGAGAAACTTTCTTTCCTTCCTCTTTGCTGCCACGAATTCCTCATTTGCTCGTGCAAACGCAGGGCTTCTTCGGAAAAACTACGCCGCGGTGCAGGGATCCTTCCAGAGGAGCAACGACATAGTTTGAGCTGGAAGGGCTTGGCAGAGCAGCCGGGGAGAAAAGGCCTCTTGCTATTCTCTTTTCTTTCTGCCTGAATGCGGTCAATTCGCACTTGCCAAAGCAAGGTTTCCCAGCACAAACTCCAAAGCAGCAGCTCTCTCCTGGCAGAGGAAGTGCCATGCAGTGTTGCCCTGGCGAGATAGTGTTGCTACAGTGAGGCCCAGGGAAAACACACTGCCTAGAGAAATCCTAGCAAAGCCCTGTGTTTCCCCACAGGAATGTATGTCACTTTCAGTTCTTTGCCAGCAACGGAGCTCAGAGGCAACGTCAGATTGTGTGTATCTCAGGGAGAGAAAGAACACTGTGACTTCCCCCGTTCCTCTGACGAAAGCGGTTAGAGGGAGAAAAGCGTCCTTTGCTTTCGCTTTCCCGCAAGGAGCTCGGCAGATCTGCCCTTCGCGAAGGGCCGTTTTCCCCCGGAGAACTGCCTCGCCGTAGCCCGGTTCTGGAAGTGGAACGAGTATGCAGTGTTAGCGTTCAGCTATTGTGAAGGCTCGCTTTGGCCCAGGGCAAACGAAGCGCCGGGGGAAATCTTAGCAGAGCCCGGCGCCTTTCCACGGTTCAAAGCGTGGAACTGCAGACTCTTTTGCAAAGAAGAGAGCGCCCAGGCAACAGCAGCCCGCACGTTTCTCAGTGAAAGGGAGAACTCCCTGACTTCATCCGGTCCTCTGAGCAAAGCAGGCAGAGGGAGAGAAACTTTCTTTCCTTCCTCTTTGCTGCCACGAATTCCTCATTTGCTCGTGCAAACGCAGGGCTTCTTCGGAAAAACTACGCCGCGGTGCAGGGATCCTTCCAGAGGAGCAACGACATAGTTTGAGCTGGAAGGGCTTGGCAGAGCAGCCGGGGAGAAAAGGCCTCTTGCTATTCTCTTTTCTTTCTGCCTGAATGCGGTCAATTCGCACTTGCCAAAGCAAGGTTTCCCAGCACAAACTCCAAAGCAGCAGCTCTCTCCTGGCAGAGGAAGTGCCATGCAGTGTTGCCCTGGCGAGATAGTGTTGCTACAGTGAGGCCCAGGGAAAACACACTGCCTAGAGAAATCCTAGCAAAGCCCTGTGTTTCCCCACAGGAATGTATGTCACTTTCAGTTCTTTGCCAGCAACGGAGCTCAGAGGCAACGTCAGACTCTGTGTATCTCAGGGAGAGAAAGAACACTGTCACTTCCCCCGTTCCTCTGACGAAAGCGGTTAGAGGGAGAAAAGCGTCCTTTGCTTTCGCTTTCCCGCAAGGAGCTCGGCAGATCTGCCCTTCGCGAAGGGCCGTTTTCCCCCGTAGAACTGCCTCGCCATAGCCCGGTTCTGGAAGTGGAACGAGTATGCAGTGTTAGCGTTCAGCTATTGTGAAGGCTCGCTTTGGCCCAGGGCAAACGAAGCGCCGGGGGAAATCTTAGCAGAGCCCGGCGCCTTTCCACGGTTCAAAGCGTGGAACTGCAGACTCTTTTGCAAAGAAGAGAGCGCCCAGGCAACAGCAGCCCGCACGTTTCTCAGTGAAAGGGAGAACTCCCTGACTTCATCCGGTCCTCTGAGCAAAGCAGGCAGAGGGAGAGAAACTTTCTTTCCTTCCTCTTTCCTGCCACGAATTCCTCATTTGCTCGTGCAAACGCAGGGCTTCTTCGGAAAAACTACGCCGCGGTGCAGGGATCCTTCCAGAGGAGCAACGAAATAGTTTGAGCTGGAAGGGCTTGGCAGAGCAGCCGGGGAGAAAAGGCCTCTTGCTATTCTCTTTTCTTTCTGCCTGAATGCGGTCAATTTGCACTTGCCAAAGCAAGGTTTCCCAGCACAAACTCCAAAGCAGCAGCTCTCTCCTGGCAGAGGAAGTGCCATGCAGTGTTGCCCTGGCGAGATAGTGTTGCTACAGTGAGGCCCAGGGAAAACACACTGTCTAGAGAAATCCTAGCAAAGCCCTGTGTTTCCCCACAGGAATGTATGTCACTTTCAGTTCTTTGCCAGCAACGGAGCTCAGAGGCAACGTCAGATTGTGTGTATCTCAGGGAGAGAAAGAACACTGTGACTTCCCCCGTTCCTCTGACGAAAGCGGTTAGAGGGAGAAAAGCGTCCTTTGCTTTCGCTTTCCCGCAATGAGCTCGGCAGATCTGCCCTTCGCGAAGGGCCGTTTTCCCCCGGAGAACTGCCTCGCCGTAGCCCGGTTCTGGAAGTGGAACGAGTATGCAGTGTTAGCGTTCAGCTATTGTGAAGGCTCGCTTTGGCCCAGGGCAAACGAAGCGCCGGGGGAAATCTTAGCAGAGCCCGGCGCCTTTCCACGGTTCAAAGCGTGGAACTGCAGACTCTTTTGCAAAGAAGAGAGCGCCCAGGCAACAGCAGCCCGCACGTTTCTCAGTGAAAGGGAGAACTCCCTGACTTCATCCGGTCCTCTGAGCAAAGCAGGCAGAGGGAGAGAAACTTTCTTTCCTTCCTCTTTCCTGCCACGAATTCCTCATTTGCTCTTGCAAACGCAGGGCTTCTTCGGAAAAACTACGCCGCGGTGCAGGGATCCTTCCAGAGGAGCAACGACATAGTTTGAGCTGGAAGGGCTTGGCAGAGCAGCCGGGGAGAAAAGGCCTCTTGCTATTCTCTTTTCTTTCTGCCTGAATGCGGTCAATTCGCACTTGCCAAAGCAAGGTTTCCCAGCACAAACTCCAAAGCAGCAGCTCTCTCCTGGCAGAGGAAATCCCATGCAGTTCTAACCTTGCGAGATCGTGTTGCTAAAGTGAGGCCCAGGGAAAACACACTGCCTAGAGAAATCCTAGCAAAGCCCTGTGTTTCCCCACAGGAATGTATGTCACTTTCAGTTCTTTGCCAGCAACGGAGCTCAGAGGCAACGTCAGATTGTGTGTATCTCAGGGAGAGAAAGAACACTGTGACTTCCCCCGTTCCTCTGACGAAAGCGGTTAGAGGGAGAAAAGCGTCCTTTGCTTTCGCTTTCCCGCAAGGAGCTCGGCAGATCTGCCCTTCGCGAAGGGCCGTTTTCCCCCGGAGAACTGCCTCGCCGTAGCCCGGTTCTGGAAGTGGAACGAGTATGCAGTGTTAGCGTTCAGCTATTGTGAAGGCTCGCTTTGGCCCAGGGCAAACGAAGCGCCGGGGGAAATCTTAGCAGAGCCCGGCGCCTTTCCACGGTTCAAAGCGTGGAACTGCAGACTCTTTTGCAAAGAAGAGAGCGCCCAGGCAACAGCAGCCCGCACGTTTCTCAGTGAAAGGGAGAACTCCCTGACTTCATCCGGTCCTCTGAGCAAAGCAGGCAGAGGGAGAGAAACTTTCTTTCCTTCCTCTTTCCTGCCACGAATTCCTCATTTGCTCGTGCAAACGCAGGGCTTCTTCGGAAAAACTACGCCGCGGTGCAGGGATCCTTCCAGAGGAGCAACGACATAGTTTGAGCTGGAAGGGCTTGGCAGAGCAGCCGGGGAGAAAAGGCCTCTTGCTATTCTCTTTTCTTTCTGCCTGAATGCGGTCAATTCGCACTTGCCAAAGCAAGGTTTCCCAGCACAAACTCCAAAGCAGCAGCTCTCTCCTGGCAGAGGAAGTGCCATGCAGTGTTGCCCTGGCGAGATAGTGTTGCTACAGTGAGGCCCAGGGAAAACACACTGCCTAGAGAAATCCTAGCAAAGCCCTGTGTTTCCCCACAGGAATGTATGTCACTTTCAGTTCTTTGCCAGCAACGGAGCTCAGAGGCAACGTCAGATTGTGTGTATCTCAGGGAGAGAAAGAACACTGTGACTTCCCCCGTTCCTCTGACGAAAGCGGTTAGAGGGAGAAAAGCGTCCTTTGCTTTCGCTTTCCCGCAATGAGCTCGGCAGATCTGCCCTTCGCGAAGGGCCGTTTTCCCCCGGAGAACTGCCTCGCCGTAGCCCGGTTCTGGAAGTGGAACGAGTATGCAGTGTTAGCGTTCAGCTATTGTGAAGGCTCGCTTTGGCCCAGGGCAAACGAAGCGCCGGGGGAAATCTTAGCAGAGCCCGGCGCCTTTCCACGGTTCAAAGCGTGGAACTGCAGACTCTTTTGCAAAGAAGAGAGCGCCCAGGCAACAGCAGCCCGCACGTTTCTCAGTGAAAGGGAGAACTCCCTGACTTCATCCGGTCCTCTGAGCAAAGCAGGCAGAGGGAGAGAAACTTTCTTTCCTTCCTCTTTGCTGCCACGAATTCCTCATTTGCTCGTGCAAACGCAGGGCTTCTTCGGAAAAACTACGCCGCGGTGCAGGGATCCTTCCAGAGGAGCAACGACATAGTTTGAGCTGGAAGGGCTTGGCAGAGCAGCCGGGGAGAAAAGGCCTCTTGCTATTCTCTTTTCTTTCTGCCTGAATGCGGTCAATTCGCACTTGCCAAAGCAAGGTTTCCCAGCACAAACTCCAAAGCAGCAGCTCTCTCCTGGCAGAGGAAGTGCCATGCAGTGTTGCCCTGGCGAGATAGTGTTGCTACAGTGAGGCCCAGGGAAAACACACTGTCTAAAGAAATCCTAGCAAAGCCCTGTGTTTCCCCACAGGAATGTATGTCACTTTCAGTTCTTTGCCAGCAACGGAGCTCAGAGGCAACGTCAGATTGTGTGTATCTCAGGGAGAGAAAGAACACTGTGACTTCCCCCGTTCCTCTGACGAAAGCGGTTAGAGGGAGAAAAGCGTCCTTTGCTTTCGCTTTCCCGCAAGGAGCTCGGCAGATCTGCCCTTCGCGAAGGGCCGTTTTCCCCCGGAGAACTGCCTCGCCGTAGCCCGGTTCTGGAAGTGGAACGAGTATGCAGTGTTAGCGTTCAGCTATTGTGAAGGCTCGCTTTGGCCCAGGGCAAACGAAGCGCCGGGGGAAATCTTAGCAGAGCCCGGCGCCTTTCCACGGTTCAAAGCGTGGAACTGCAGACTCTTTTGCAAAGAAGAGAGCGCCCAGGCAACAGCAGCCCGCACGTTTCTCAGTGAAAGGGAGAACTCCCTGACTTCATCCGGTCCTCTGAGCAAAGCAGGCAGAGGGAGAGAAACTTTCTTTCCTTCCTCTTTCCTGCCACGAATTCCTCATTTGCTCGTGCAAACGCAGGGCTTCTTCGGAAAAACTACGCCGCGGTGCAGGGATCCTTCCAGAGGAGCAACGACATAGTTTGAGCTGGAAGGGCTTGGCAGAGCAGCCGGGGAGAAAAGGCCTCTTGCTATTCTCTTTTCTTTCTGCCTGAATGCGGTCAATTCGCACTTGCCAAAGCAAGGTTTCCCAGCACAAACTCCAAAGCAGCAGCTCTCTCCTGGCAGAGGAAGTGCCATGCAGTGTTGCCCTGGCGAGATCGTGTTGCTACAGTGAGGCCCAGGGAAAACACACTGCCTAGAGAAATCCTAGCAAAGCCCTGTGTTTCCCCACAGGAATGTATGTCACTTTCAGTTCTTTGCCAGCAACGGAGCTCAGAGGCAACGTCAGATTGTGTGTATCTCAGGGAGAGAAAGAACACTGTGACTTCCCCCGTTCCTCTGACGAAAGCGGTTAGAGGGAGAAAAGCGTCCTTTGCTTTCGCTTTCCCGCAAGGAGCTCGGCAGATCTGCCCTTCGCGAAGGGCCGTTTTCCCCCGGAGAACTGCCTCGCCGTAGCCCGGTTCTGGAAGTGGAACGAGTATGCAGTGTTAGCGTTCAGCTATTGTGAAGGCTCGCTTTGGCCCAGGGCAAACGAAGCGCCGGGGGAAATCTTAGCAGAGCCCGGCGCCTTTCCACGGTTCAAAGCGTGGAACTGCAGACTCTTTTGCAAAGAAGAGAGCGCCCAGGCAACAGCAGCCCGCACGTTTCTCAGTGAAAGGGAGAACTCCCTGACTTCATCCGGTCCTCTGAGCAAAGCAGGCAGAGGGAGAGAAACTTTCTTTCCTTCCTCTTTGCTGCCACGAATTCCTCATTTGCTCGTGCAAACGCAGGGCTTCTTCGGAAAAACTACGCCGCGGTGCAGGGATCCTTCCAGAGGAGCAACGACATAGTTTGAGCTGGAAGGGCTTGGCAGAGCAGCCGGGGAGAAAAGGCCTCTTGCTATTCTCTTTTCTTTCTGCCTGAATGCGGTCAATTCGCACTTGCCAAAGCAAGGTTTCCCAGCACAAACTCCAAAGCAGCAGCTCTCTCCTGGCAGAGGAAGTGCCATGCAGTGTTGCCCTGGCGAGATCGTGTTGCTACAGTGAGGCCCAGGGAAAACACACTGCCTAGAGAAATCCTAGCAAAGCCCTGTGTTTCCCCACAGGAATGTATGTCACTTTCAGTTCTTTGCCAGCAACGGAGCTCAGAGGCAACGTCAGATTGTGTGTATCTCAGGGAGAGAAAGAACACTGTGACTTCCCCCGTTCCTCTGACGAAAGCGGTTAGAGGGAGAAAAGCGTCCTTTGCTTTCGCTTTCCCGCAAGGAGCTCGGCAGATCTGCCCTTCGCGAAGGGCCGTTTTCCCCCGGAGAACTGCCTCGCCGTAGCCCGGTTCTGGAAGTGGAACGAGTATGCAGTGTTAGCGTTCAGCTATTGTGAAGGCTCGCTTTGGCCCAGGGCAAACGAAGCGCCGGGGGAAATCTTAGCAGAGCCCGGCGCCTTTCCACGGTTCAAAGCGTGGAACTGCAGACTCTTTTGCAAAGAAGAGAGCGCCCAGGCAACAGCAGCCCGCACGTTTCTCAGTGAAAGGGAGAACTCCCTGACTTCATCCGGTCCTCTGAGCAAAGCAGGCAGAGGGAGAGAAACTTTCTTTCCTTCCTCTTTGCTGCCACGAATTCCTCATTTGCTCGTGCAAACGCAGGGCTTCTTCGGAAAAACTACGCCGCGGTGCAGGGATCCTTCCAGAGGAGCAACGACATAGTTTGAGCTGGAAGGGCTTGGCAGAGCAGCCGGGGAGAAAAGGCCTCTTGCTATTCTCTTTTCTTTCTGCCTGAATGCGGTCAATTCGCACTTGCCAAAGCAAGGTTTCCCAGCACAAACTCCAAAGCAGCAGCTCTCTCCTGGCAGAGGAAATCCCATGCAGTTCTACCCTTGCGAGATCGTGTTGCTAAAGTGAAGCCCAGGGAAAACACACTGCCTAGAGAAATCCTAGCAAAGCCCTGTGTTTCCCCACAGGAATGTATGTCACTTTCAGTTCTTTGCCAGCAACGGAGCTCAGAGGCAACGTCAGATTGTGTGTATCTCAGGGAGAGAAAGAACACTGTGACTTCCCCCGTTCCTCTGACGAAAGCGGTTAGAGGGAGAAAAGCGTCCTTTGCTTTCGCTTTCCCGCAAGGAGCTCGGCAGATCTGCCCTTCGCGAAGGGCCGTTTTCCCCCGGAGAACTGCCTCGCCGTAGCCCGGTTCTGGAAGTGGAACGAGTATGCAGTGTTAGCGTTCAGCTATTGTGAAGGCTCGCTTTGGCCCAGGGCAAACGAAGCGCCGGGGGAAATCTTAGCAGAGCCCGGCGCCTTTCCACGGTTCAAAGCGTGGAACTGCAGACTCTTTTGCAAAGAAGAGAGCGCCCAGGCAACAGCAGCCCGCACGTTTCTCAGTGAAAGGGAGAACTCCCTGACTTCATCCGGTCCTCTGAGCAAAGCAGGCAGAGGGAGAGAAACTTTCTTTCCTTCTTCTTTCCTGCCACGAATTCCTCATTTGCTCGTGCAAACGCAGGGCTTCTTCGGAAAAACTACGCCGCGGTGCAGGGATCCTTCCAGAGGAGCAACGACATAGTTTGAGCTGGAAGGGCTTGGCAGAGCAGCCGGGGAGAAAAGGCCTCTTGCTATTCTCTTTTCTTTCTGCCTGAATGCGGTCAATTTGCACTTGCCAAAGCAAGGTTTCCCAGCACAAACTCCAAAGCAGCAGCTCTCTCCTGGCAGAGGAAGTGCCATGCAGTGTTGCCCTGGCGAGATAGTGTTGCTACAGTGAGGCCCAGGGAAAACACACTGCCTAGAGAAATCCTAGCAAAGCCCTGTGTTTCCCCACAGGAATGTATGTCACTTTCAGTTCTTTGCCAGCAACGGAGCTCAGAGGCAACGTCAGATTGTGTGTATCTCAGGGAGAGAAAGAACACTGTGACTTCCCCCGTTCCTCTGACGAAAGCGGTTAGAGGGAGAAAAGCGTCCTTTGCTTTCGCTTTCCCGCAATGAGCTCGGCAGATCTGCCCTTCGCGAAGGGCCGTTTTCCCCCGGAGAACTGCCTCGCCGTAGCCCGGTTCTGGAAGTGGAACGAGTATGCAGTGTTAGCGTTCAGCTATTGTGAAGGCTCGCTTTGGCCCAGGGCAAACGAAGCGCCGGGGGAAATCTTAGCAGAGCCCGGCGCCTTTCCACGGTTCAAAGCGTGGAACTGCAGACTCTTTTGCAAAGAAGAGAGCGCCCAGGCAACAGCAGCCCGCACGTTTCTCAGTGAAAGGGAGAACTCCCTGACTTCATCCGGTCCTCTGAGCAAAGCAGGCAGAGGGAGAGAAACTTTCTTTCCTTCCTCTTTGCTGCCACGAATTCCTCATTTGCTCGTGCAAACGCAGGGCTTCTTCGGAAAAACTACGCCGCGGTGCAGGGATCCTTCCAGAGGAGCAACGACATAGTTTGAGCTGGAAGGGCTTGGCAGAGCAGCCGGGGAGAAAAGGCCTCTTGCTATTCTCTTTTCTTTCTGCCTGAATGCGGTCAATTCGCACTTGCCAAAGCAAGGTTTCCCAGCACAAACTCCAAAGCAGCAGCTCTCTCCTGGCAGAGGAAGTGCCATGCAGTGTTGCCCTGGCGAGATAGTGTTGCTACAGTGAGGCCCAGGGAAAACACACTGCCTAGAGAAATCCTAGCAAAGCCCTGTGTTTCCCCACAGGAATGTATGTCACTTTCAGTTCTTTGCCAGCAACGGAGCTCAGAGGCAACGTCAGACTCTGTGTATCTCAGGGAGAGAAAGAACACTGTGACTTCCCCCGTTCCTCTGACGAAAGCGGTTAGAGGGAGAAAAGCGTCCTTTGCTTTCGCTTTCCCGCAAGGAGCTCGGCAGATCTGCCCTTCGCGAAGGGCCGTTTTCCCCCGGAGAACTGCCTCGCCGTAGCCCGGTTCTGGAAGTGGAACGAGTATGCAGTGTTAGCGTTCAGCTATTGTGAAGGCTCGCTTTGGCCCAGGGCAAACGAAGCGCCGGGGGAAATCTTAGCAGAGCCCGGCGCCTTTCCACGGTTCAAAGCGTGGAACTGCAGACTCTTTTGCAAAGAAGAGAGCGCCCAGGCAACAGCAGCCCGCACGTTTCTCAGTGAAAGGGAGAACTCCCTGACTTCATCCGGTCCTCTGAGCAAAGCAGGCAGAGGGAGAGAAACTTTCTTTCCTTCCTCTTTGCTGCCACGAATTCCTCATTTGCTCGTGCAAACGCAGGGCTTCTTCGGAAAAACTACGCCGCGGTGCAGGGATCCTTCCAGAGGAGCAACGACATAGTTTGAGCTGGAAGGGCTTGGCAGAGCAGCCGGGGAGAAAAGGCCTCTTGCTATTCTCTTTTCTTTCTGCCTGAATGCGGTCAATTTGCACTTGCCAAAGCAAGGTTTCCCAGCACAAACTCCAAAGCAGCAGCTCTCTCCTGGCAGAGGAAGTGCCATGCAGTGTTGCCCTGGCGAGATAGTGTTGCTACAGTGAGGCCCAGGGAAAACACACTGCCTAGAGAAATCCTAGCAAAGCCCTGTGTTTCCCCACAGGAATGTATGTCACTTTCAGTTCTTTGCCAGCAACGGAGCTCAGAGGCAACGTCAGATTGTGTGTATCTCAGGGAGAGAAAGAACACTGTGACTTCCCCCGTTCCTCTGACGAAAGCGGTTAGAGGGAGAAAAGCGTCCTTTGCTTTCGCTTTCCCGCAATGAGCTCGGCAGATCTGCCCTTCGCGAAGGGCCGTTTTCCCCCGGAGAACTGCCTCGCCGTAGCCCGGTTCTGGAAGTGGAACGAGTATGCAGTGTTAGCGTTCAGCTATTGTGAAGGCTCGCTTTGGCCCAGGGCAAACGAAGCGCCGGGGGAAATCTTAGCAGAGCCCGGCGCCTTTCCACGGTTCAAAGCGTGGAACTGCAGACTCTTTTGCAAAGAAGAGAGCGCCCAGGCAACAGCAGCCCGCACGTTTCTCAGTGAAAGGGAGAACTCCCTGACTTCATCCGGTCCTCTGAGCAAAGCAGGCAGAGGGAGAGAAACTTTCTTTCCTTCCTCTTTGCTGCCACGAATTCCTCATTTGCTCGTGCAAACGCAGGGCTTCTTCGGAAAAACTACGCCGCGGTGCAGGGATCCTTCCAGAGGAGCAACGACATAGTTTGAGCTGGAAGGGCTTGGCAGAGCAGCCGGGGAGAAAAGGCCTCTTGCTATTCTCTTTTCTTTCTGCCTGAATGCGGTCAATTCGCACTTGCCAAAGCAAGGTTTCCCAGCACAAACTCCAAAGCAGCAGCTCTCTCCTGGCAGAGGAAGTGCCATGCAGTGTTGCCCTGGCGAGATAGTGTTGCTACAGTGAGGCCCAGGGAAAACACACTGCCTAGAGAAATCCTAGCAAAGCCCTGTGTTTCCCCACAGGAATGTATGTCACTTTCAGTTCTTTGCCAGCAACGGAGCTCAGAGGCAACGTCAGACTCTGTGTATCTCAGGGAGAGAAATAACACTGTCACTTCCCCCGTTCCTCTGACGAAAGCGGTTAGAGGGAGAAAAGCGTCCTTTGCTTTCGCTTTCCCGCAAGGAGCTCGGCAGATCTGCCCTTCGCGAAGGGCCGTTTTCCCCCGGAGAACTGCCTCGCCGTAGCCCGGTTCTGGAAGTGGAACGAGTATGCAGTGTTAGCGTTCAGCTATTGTGAAGGCTCGCTTTGGCCCAGGGCAAACGAAGCGCCGGGGGAAATCTTAGCAGAGCCCGGCGCCTTTCCACGGTTCAAAGCGTGGAACTGCAGACTCTTTTGCAAAGAAGAGAGCGCCCAGGCAACAGCAGCCCGCACGTTTCTCAGTGAAAGGGAGAACTCCCTGACTTCATCCGGTCCTCTGAGCAAAGCAGGCAGAGGGAGAGAAACTTTCTTTCCTTCCTCTTTGCTGCCACGAATTCCTCATTTGCTCGTGCAAACGCAGGGCTTCTTCGGAAAAACTACGCCGCGGTGCAGGGATCCTTCCAGAGGAGCAACGACATAGTTTGAGCTGGAAGGGCTTGGCAGAGCAGCCGGGGAGAAAAGGCCTCTTGCTATTCTCTTTTCTTTCTGCCTGAATGCGGTCAATTCGCACTTGCCAAAGCAAGGTTTCCCAGCACAAACTCCAAAGCAGCAGCTCTCTCCTGGCAGAGGAAGTGCCATGCAGTGTTGCCCTGGCGAGATCGTGTTGCTACAGTGAGGCCCAGGGAAAACACACTGCCTAGAGAAATCCTAGCAAAGCCCTGTGTTTCCCCACAGGAATGTATGTCACTTTCAGTTCTTTGCCAGCAACGGAGCTCAGAGGCAACGTCAGATTGTGTGTATCTCAGGGAGAGAAAGAACACTGTGACTTCCCCCGTTCCTCTGACGAAAGCGGTTAGAGGGAGAAAAGCGTCCTTTGCTTTCGCTTTCCCGCAAGGAGCTCGGCAGATCTGCCCTTCGCGAAGGGCCGTTTTCCCCCGGAGAACTGCCTCGCCGTAGCCCGGTTCTGGAAGTGGAACGAGTATGCAGTGTTAGCGTTCAGCTATTGTGAAGGCTCGCTTTGGCCCAGGGCAAACGAAGCGCCGGGGGAAATCTTAGCAGAGCCCGGCGCCTTTCCACGGTTCAAAGCGTGGAACTGCAGACTCTTTTGCAAAGAAGAGAGCGCCCAGGCAACAGCAGCCCGCACGTTTCTCAGTGAAAGGGAGAACTCCCTGACTTCATCCGGTCCTCTGAGCAAAGCAGGCAGAGGGAGAGAAACTTTCTTTCCTTCCTCTTTCCTGCCACGAATTCCTCATTTGCTCGTGCAAACGCAGGGCTTCTTCGGAAAAACTACGCCGCGGTGCAGGGATCCTTCCAGAGGAGCAACGACATAGTTTGAGCTGGAAGGGCTTGGCAGAGCAGCCGGGGAGAAAAGGCCTCTTGCTATTCTCTTTTCTTTCTGCCTGAATGCGGTCAATTCGCACTTGCCAAAGCAAGGTTTCCCAGCACAAACTCCAAAGCAGCAGCTCTCTCCTGGCAGAGGAAGTGCCATGCAGTGTTGCCCTGGCGAGATAGTGTTGCTACAGTGAGGCCCAGGGAAAACACACTGCCTAGAGAAATCCTAGCAAAGCCCTGTGTTTCCCCACAGGAATGTATGTCACTTTCAGTTCTTTGCCAGCAACGGAGCTCAGAGGCAACGTCAGATTGTGTGTATCTCAGGGAGAGAAAGAACACTGTGACTTCCCCCGTTCCTCTGACGAAAGCGGTTAGAGGGAGAAAAGCGTCCTTTGCTTTCGCTTTCCCGCAAGGAGCTCGGCAGATCTGCCCTTCGCGAAGGGCCGTTTTCCCCCGGAGAACTGCCTCGCCGTAGCCCGGTTCTGGAAGTGGAACGAGTATGCAGTGTTAGCGTTCAGCTATTGTGAAGGCTCGCTTTGGCCCAGGGCAAACGAAGCGCCGGGGGAAATCTTAGCAGAGCCCGGCGCCTTTCCACGGTTCAAAGCGTGGAACTGCAGACTCTTTTGCAAAGAAGAGAGCGCCCAGGCAACAGCAGCCCGCACGTTTCTCAGTGAAAGGGAGAACTCCCTGACTTCATCCGGTCCTCTGAGCAAAGCAGGCAGAGGGAGAGAAACTTTCTTTCCTTCCTCTTTCCTGCCACGAATTCCTCATTTGCTCTTGCAAACGCAGGGCTTCTTCGGAAAAACTACGCCGCGGTGCAGGGATCCTTCCAGAGGAGCAACGACATAGTTTGAGCTGGAAGGGCTTGGCAGAGCAGCCGGGGAGAAAAGGCCTCTTGCTATTCTCTTTTCTTTCTGCCTGAATGCGGTCAATTCGCACTTGCCAAAGCAAGGTTTCCCAGCACAAACTCCAAAGCAGCAGCTCTCTCCTGGCAGAGGAAATCCCATGCAGTTCTAACCTTGCGAGATCGTGTTGCTAAAGTGAGGCCCAGGGAAAACACACTGCCTAGAGAAATCCTAGCAAAGCCCTGTGTTTCCCCACAGGAATGTATGTCACTTTCAGTTCTTTGCCAGCAACGGAGCTCAGAGGCAACGTCAGATTGTGTGTATCTCAGGGAGAGAAAGAACACTGTGACTTCCCCCGTTCCTCTGACGAAAGCGGTTAGAGGGAGAAAAGCGTCCTTTGCTTTCGCTTTCCCGCAAGGAGCTCGGCAGATCTGCCCTTCGCGAAGGGCCGTTTTCCCCCGGAGAACTGCCTCGCCGTAGCCCGGTTCTGGAAGTGGAACGAGTATGCAGTGTTAGCGTTCAGCTATTGTGAAGGCTCGCTTTGGCCCAGGGCAAACGAAGCGCCGGGGGAAATCTTAGCAGAGCCCGGTGTCTTTCCACGGTTCAAAGCGTGGAACTGCAGACTCTTTTGCAAAGAAGAGAGCGCCCAGGCAACAGCAGCCCGCACGTTTCTCAGTGAAAGGGAGAACTCCCTGACTTCATCCGGTCCTCTGAGCAAAGCAGGCAGAGGGAGAGAAACTTTCTTTCCTTCCTCTTTCCTGCCACGAATTCCTCATTTGCTCGTGCAAACGCAGGGCTTCTTCGGAAAAACTACGCCGCGGTGCAGGGATCCTTCCAGAGGAGCAACGACATAGTTTGAGCTGGAAGGGCTTGGCAGAGCAGCCGGGGAGAAAAGGCCTCTTGCTATTCTCTTTTCTTTCTGCCTGAATGCGGTCAATTCGCACTTGCCAAAGCAAGGTTTCCCAGCACAAACTCCAAAGCAGCAGCTCTCTCCTGGCAGAGGAAGTGCCATGCAGTGTTGCCCTGGCGAGATAGTGTTGCTACAGTGAGGCCCAGGGAAAACACACTGCCTAGAGAAATCCTAGCAAAGCCCTGTGTTTCCCCACAGGAATGTATGTCACTTTCAGTTCTTTGCCAGCAACGGAGCTCAGAGGCAACGTCAGATTGTGTGTATCTCAGGGAGAGAAAGAACACTGTGACTTCCCCCGTTCCTCTGACGAAAGCGGTTAGAGGGAGAAAAGCGTCCTTTGCTTTCGCTTTCCCGCAAGGAGCTCGGCAGATCTGCCCTTCGCGAAGGGCCGTTTTCCCCCGGAGAACTGCCTCGCCGTAGCCCGGTTCTGGAAGTGGAACGAGTATGCAGTGTTAGCGTTCAGCTATTGTGAAGGCTCGCTTTGGCCCAGGGCAAACGAAGCGCCGGGGGAAATCTTAGCAGAGCCCGGCGCCTTTCCACGGTTCAAAGCGTGGAACTGCAGACTCTTTTGCAAAGAAGAGAGCGCCCAGGCAACAGCAGCCCGCACGTTTCTCAGTGAAAGGGAGAACTCCCTGACTTCATCCGGTCCTCTGAGCAAAGCAGGCAGAGGGAGAGAAACTTTCTTTCCTTCCTCTTTCCTGCCACGAATTCCTCATTTGCTCGTGCAAACGCAGGGCTTCTTCGGAAAAACTACGCCGCGGTGCAGGGATCCTTCCAGAGGAGCAACGACATAGTTTGAGCTGGAAGGGCTTGGCAGAGCAGCCGGGGAGAAAAGGCCTCTTGCTATTCTCTTTTCTTTCTGCCTGAATGCGGTCAATTCGCACTTGCCAAAGCAAGGTTTCCCAGCACAAACTCCAAAGCAGCAGCTCTCTCCTGGCAGAGGAAATCCCATGCAGTTCTAACCTTGCGAGATCGTGTTGCTAAAGTGAGGCCCAGGGAAAACACACTGCCTAGAGAAATCCTAGCAAAGCCCTGTGTTTCCCCACAGGAATGTATGTCACTTTCAGTTCTTTGCCAGCAACGGAGCTCAGAGGCAACGTCAGATTGTGTGTATCTCAGGGAGAGAAAGAACACTGTGACTTCCCCCGTTCCTCTGACGAAAGCGGTTAGAGGGAGAAAAGCGTCCTTTGCTTTCGCTTTCCCGCAAGGAGCTCGGCAGATCTGCCCTTCGCGAAGGGCCGTTTTCCCCCGGAGAACTGCCTCGCCGTAGCCCGGTTCTGGAAGTGGAACGAGTATGCAGTGTTAGCGTTCAGCTATTGTGAAGGCTCGCTTTGGCCCAGGGCAAACGAAGCGCCGGGGGAAATCTTAGCAGAGCCCGGCGCCTTTCCACGGTTCAAAGCGTGGAACTGCAGACTCTTTTGCAAAGAAGAGAGCGCCCAGGCAACAGCAGCCCGCACTTTTCTCAGTGAAAGGGAGAACTCCCTGACTTCATCCGGTCCTCTGAGCAAAGCAGGCAGAGGGAGAGAAACTTTCTTTCCTTCCTCTTTCCTGCCACGAATTCCTCATTTGCTCTTGCAAACGCAGGGCTTCTTCGGAAAAACTACGCCGCGGTGCAGGGATCCTTCCAGAGGAGCAACGAAATAGTTTGAGCTGGAAGGGCTTGGCAGAGCAGCCGGGGAGAAAAGGCCTCTTGCTATTCTCTTTTCTTTCTGCCTGAATGCGGTCAATTTGCACTTGCCAAAGCAAGGTTTCCCAGCACAAACTACAAAGCAGCAGCTCTCTCCTGGCAGAGGAAGTGCCATGCAGTGTTGCCCTGGCGAGATAGTGTTGCTACAGTGAGGCCCAGGGAAAACACACTGCCTAGAGAAATCCTAGCAAAGCCCTGTGTTTCCCCACAGGAATGTATGTCACTTTCAGTTCTTTGCCAGCAACGGAGCTCAGAGGCAACGTCAGATTGTGTGTATCTCAGGGAGAGAAAGAACACTGTGACTTCCCCCGTTCCTCTGACGAAAGCGGTTAGAGGGAGAAAAGCGTCCTTTGCTTTCGCTTTCCCGCAATGAGCTCGGCAGATCTGCCCTTCGCGAAGGGCCGTTTTCCCCCGGAGAACTGCCTCGCCGTAGCCCGGTTCTGGAAGTGGAACGAGTATGCAGTGTTAGCGTTCAGCTATTGTGAAGGCTCGCTTTGGCCCAGGGCAAACGAAGCGCCGGGGGAAATCTTAGCAGAGCCCGGCGCCTTTCCACGGTTCAAAGCGTGGAACTGCAGACTCTTTTGCAAAGAAGAGAGCGCCCAGGCAACAGCAGCCCGCACGTTTCTCAGTGAAAGGGAGAACTCCCTGACTTCATCCGGTCCTCTGAGCAAAGCAGGCAGAGGGAGAGAAACTTTCTTTCCTTCCTCTTTCCTGCCACGAATTCCTCATTTGCTCTTGCAAACGCAGGGCTTCTTCGGAAAAACTACGCCGCGGTGCAGGGATCCTTCCAGAGGAGCAACGACATAGTTTGAGCTGGAAGGGCTTGGCAGAGCAGCCGGGGAGAAAAGGCCTCTTGCTATTCTCTTTTCTTTCTGCCTGAATGCGGTCAATTTGCACTTGCCAAAGCAAGGTTTCCCAGCACAAACTCCAAAGCAGCAGCTCTCTCCTGGCAGAGGAAGTGCCATGCAGTGTTGCCCTGGCGAGATAGTGTTGCTACAGTGAGGCCCAGGGAAAACACACTGCCTAGAGAAATCCTAGCAAAGCCCTGTGTTTCCCCACAGGAATGTATGTCACTTTCAGTTCTTTGCCAGCAACGGAGCTCAGAGGCAACGTCAGATTGTGTGTATCTCAGGGAGAGAAAGAACACTGTGACTTCCCCCGTTCCTCTGACGAAAGCGGTTAGAGGGAGAAAAGCGTCCTTTGCTTTCGCTTTCCCGCAATGAGCTCGGCAGATCTGCCCTTCGCGAAGGGCCGTTTTCCCCCGGAGAACTGCCTCGCCGTAGCCCGGTTCTGGAAGTGGAACGAGTATGCAGTGTTAGCGTTCAGCTATTGTGAAGGCTCGCTTTGGCCCAGGGCAAACGAAGCGCCGGGGGAAATCTTAGCAGAGCCCGGCGCCTTTCCACGGTTCAAAGCGTGGAACTGCAGACTCTTTTGCAAAGAAGAGAGCGCCCAGGCAACAGCAGCCCGCACGTTTCTCAGTGAAAGGGAGAACTCCCTGACTTCATCCGGTCCTCTGAGCAAAGCAGGCAGAGGGAGAGAAACTTTCTTTCCTTCCTCTTTCCTGCCACGAATTCCTCATTTGCTCTTGCAAACGCAGGGCTTCTTCGGAAAAACTACGCCGCGGTGCAGGGATCCTTCCAGAGGAGCAACGACATAGTTTGAGCTGGAAGGGCTTGGCAGAGCAGCCGGGGAGAAAAGGCCTCTTGCTATTCTCTTTTCTTTCTGCCTGAATGCGGTCAATTCGCACTTGCCAAAGCAAGGTTTCCCAGCACAAACTCCAAAGCAGCAGCTCTCTCCTGGCAGAGGAAATCCCATGCAGTTCTAACCTTGCGAGATCGTGTTGCTAAAGTGAGGCCCAGGGAAAACACACTGCCTAGAGAAATCCTAGCAAAGCCCTGTGTTTCCCCACAGGAATGTATGTCACTTTCAGTTCTTTGCCAGCAACGGAGCTCAGAGGCAACGTCAGATTGTGTGTATCTCAGGGAGAGAAAGAACACTGTGACTTCCCCCGTTCCTCTGACGAAAGCGGTTAGAGGGAGAAAAGCGTCCTTTGCTTTCGCTTTCCCGCAAGGAGCTCGGCAGATCTGCCCTTCGCGAAGGGCCGTTTTCCCCCGGAGAACTGCCTCGCCGTAGCCCGGTTCTGGAAGTGGAACGAGTATGCAGTGTTAGCGTTCAGCTATTGTGAAGGCTCGCTTTGGCCCAGGGCAAACGAAGCGCCGGGGGAAATCTTAGCAGAGCCCGGCGCCTTTCCACGGTTCAAAGCGTGGAACTGCAGACTCTTTTGCAAAGAAGAGAGCGCCCAGGCAACAGCAGCCCGCACGTTTCTCAGTGAAAGGGAGAACTCCCTGACTTCATCCGGTCCTCTGAGCAAAGCAGGCAGAGGGAGAGAAACTTTCTTTCCTTCCTCTTTCCTGCCACGAATTCCTCATTTGCTCGTGCAAACGCAGGGCTTCTTCGGAAAAACTACGCCGCGGTGCAGGGATCCTTCCAGAGGAGCAACGAAATAGTTTGAGCTGGAAGGGCTTGGCAGAGCAGCCGGGGAGAAAAGGCCTCTTGCTATTCTCTTTTCTTTCTGCCTGAATGCGGTCAATTTGCACTTGCCAAAGCAAGGTTTCCCAGCACAAACTCCAAAGCAGCAGCTCTCTCCTGGCAGAGGAAGTGCCATGCAGTGTTGCCCTGGCGAGATAGTGTTGCTACAGTGAGGCCCAGGGAAAACACACTGCCTAGAGAAATCCTAGCAAAGCCCTGTGTTTCCCCACAGGAATGTATGTCACTTTCAGTTCTTTGCCAGCAACGGAGCTCAGAGGCAACGTCAGATTGTGTGTATCTCAGGGAGAGAAAGAACACTGTGACTTCCCCCGTTCCTCTGACGAAAGCGGTTAGAGGGAGAAAAGCGTCCTTTGCTTTCGCTTTCCCGCAATGAGCTCGGCAGATCTGCCCTTCGCGAAGGGCCGTTTTCCCCCGGAGAACTGCCTCGCCGTAGCCCGGTTCTGGAAGTGGAACGAGTATGCAGTGTTAGCGTTCAGCTATTGTGAAGGCTCGCTTTGGCCCAGGGCAAACGAAGCGCCGGGGGAAATCTTAGCAGAGCCCGGCGCCTTTCCACGGTTCAAAGCGTGGAACTGCAGACTCTTTTGCAAAGAAGTGAGCGCCCAGGCAACAGCAGCCCGCACGTTTCTCAGTGAAAGGGAGAACTCCCTGACTTCATCCGGTCCTCTGAGCAAAGCAGGCAGAGGGAGAGAAACTTTCTTTCCTTCCTCTTTCCTGCCACGAATTCCTCATTTGCTCGTGCAAACGCAGGGCTTCTTCGGAAAAACTACGCCGCGGTGCAGGGATCCTTCCAGAGGAGCAACGAAATAGTTTGAGCTGGAAGGGCTTGGCAGAGCAGCCGGGGAGAAAAGGCCTCTTGCTATTCTCTTTTCTTTCTGCCTGAATGCGGTCAATTTGCACTTGCCAAAGCAAGGTTTCCCAGCACAAACTCCAAAGCAGCAGCTCTCTCCTGGCAGAGGAAGTGCCATGCAGTGTTGCCCTGGCGAGATAGTGTTGCTACAGTGAGGCCCAGGGAAAACACACTGCCTAGAGAAATCCTAGCAAAGCCCTGTGTTTCCCCACAGGAATGTATGTCACTTTCAGTTCTTTGCCAGCAACGGAGCTCAGAGGCAACGTCAGATTGTGTGTATCTCAGGGAGAGAAAGAACACTGTGACTTCCCCCGTTCCTCTGACGAAAGCGGTTAGAGGGAGAAAAGCGTCCTTTGCTTTCGCTTTCCCGCAATGAGCTCGGCAGATCTGCCCTTCGCGAAGGGCCGTTTTCCCCCGGAGAACTGCCTCGCCGTAGCCCGGTTCTGGAAGTGGAACGAGTATGCAGTGTTAGCGTTCAGCTATTGTGAAGGCTCGCTTTGGCCCAGGGCAAACGAAGCGCCGGGGGAAATCTTAGCAGAGCCCGGCGCCTTTCCACGGTTCAAAGCGTGGAACTGCAGACTCTTTTGCAAAGAAGAGAGCGCCCAGGCAACAGCAGCCCGCACGTTTCTCAGTGAAAGGGAGAACTCCCTGACTTCATCCGGTCCTCTGAGCAAAGCAGGCAGAGGGAGAGAAACTTTCTTTCCTTCCTCTTTCCTGCCACGAATTCCTCATTTGCTCGTGCAAACGCAGGGCTTCTTCGGAAAAACTACGCCGCGGTGCAGGGATCCTTCCAGAGGAGCAACGACATAGTTTGAGCTGGAAGGGCTTGGCAGAGCAGCCGGGGAGAAAAGGCCTCTTGCTATTCTCTTTTCTTTCTGCCTGAATGCGGTCAATTCGCACTTGCCAAAGCAAGGTTTCCCAGCACAAACTCCAAAGCAGCAGCTCTCTCCTGGCAGAGGAAATCCCATGCAGTTCTAACCTTGCGAGATCGTGTTGCTAAAGTGAGGCCCAGGGAAAACACACTGCCTAGAGAAATCCTAGCAAAGCCCTGTGTTTCCCCACAGGAATGTATGTCACTTTCAGTTCTTTGCCAGCAACGGAGCTCAGAGGCAACGTCAGATTGTGTGTATCTCAGGGAGAGAAAGAACACTGTGACTTCCCCCGTTCCTCTGACGAAAGCGGTTAGAGGGAGAAAAGCGTCCTTTGCTTTCGCTTTCCCGCAAGGAGCTCGGCAGATCTGCCCTTCGCGAAGGGCCGTTTTCCCCCGGAGAACTGCCTCGCCGTAGCCCGGTTCTGGAAGTGGAACGAGTATGCAGTGTTAGCGTTCAGCTATTGTGAAGGCTCGCTTTGGCCCAGGGCAAACGAAGCGCCGGGGGAAATCTTAGCAGAGCCCGGCGCCTTTCCACGGTTCAAAGCGTGGAACTGCAGACTCTTTTGCAAAGAAGAGAGCGCCCAGGCAACAGCAGCCCGCACGTTTCTCAGTGAAAGGGAGAACTCCCTGACTTCATCCGGTCCTCTGAGCAAAGCAGGCAGAGGGAGAGAAACTTTCTTTCCTTCCTCTTTCCTGCCACGAATTCCTCATTTGCTCGTGCAAACGCAGGGCTTCTTCGGAAAAACTACGCCGCGGTGCAGGGATCCTTCCAGAGGAGCAACGACATAGTTTGAGCTGGAAGGGCTTGGCAGAGCAGCCGGGGAGAAAAGGCCTCTTGCTATTCTCTTTTCTTTCTGCCTGAATGCGGTCAATTCGCACTTGCCAAAGCAAGGTTTCCCAGCACAAACTCCAAAGCAGCAGCTCTCTCCTGGCAGAGGAAGTGCCATGCAGTGTTGCCCTGGCGAGATAGTGTTGCTACAGTGAGGCCCAGGGAAAACACACTGCCTAGAGAAATCCTAGCAAAGCCCTGTGTTTCCCCACAGGAATGTATGTCACTTTCAGTTCTTTGCCAGCAACGGAGCTCAGAGGCAACGTCAGATTGTGTGTATCTCAGGGAGAGAAAGAACACTGTGACTTCCCCCGTTCCTCTGACGAAAGCGGTTAGAGGGAGAAAAGCGTCCTTTGCTTTCGCTTTCCCGCAATGAGCTCGGCAGATCTGCCCTTCGCGAAGGGCCGTTTTCCCCCGGAGAACTGCCTCGCCGTAGCCCGGTTCTGGAAGTGGAACGAGTATGCAGTGTTAGCGTTCAGCTATTGTGAAGGCTCGCTTTGGCCCAGGGCAAACGAAGCGCCGGGGGAAATCTTAGCAGAGCCCGGCGCCTTTCCACGGTTCAAAGCGTGGAACTGCAGACTCTTTTGCAAAGAAGAGAGCGCCCAGGCAACAGCAGCCCGCACGTTTCTCAGTGAAAGGGAGAACTCCCTGACTTCATCCGGTCCTCTGAGCAAAGCAGGCAGAGGGAGAGAAACTTTCTTTCCTTCCTCTTTCCTGCCACGAATTCCTCATTTGCTCGTGCAAACGCAGGGCTTCTTCGGAAAAACTACGCCGCGGTGCAGGGATCCTTCCAGAGGAGCAACGAAATAGTTTGAGCTGGAAGGGCTTGGCAGAGCAGCCGGGGAGAAAAGGCCTCTTGCTATTCTCTTTTCTTTCTGCCTGAATGCGGTCAATTTGCACTTGCCAAAGCAAGGTTTCCCAGCACAAACTCCAAAGCAGCAGCTCTCTCCTGGCAGAGGAAGTGCCATGCAGTGTTGCCCTGGCGAGATAGTGTTGCTACAGTGAGGCCCAGGGAAAACACACTGTCTAGAGAAATCCTAGCAAAGCCCTGTGTTTCCCCACAGGAATGTATGTCACTTTCAGTTCTTTGCCAGCAACGGAGCTCAGAGGCAACGTCAGATTGTGTGTATCTCAGGGAGAGAAAGAACACTGTGACTTCCCCCGTTCCTCTGACGAAAGCGGTTAGAGGGAGAAAAGCGTCCTTTGCTTTCGCTTTCCCGCAATGAGCTCGGCAGATCTGCCCTTCGCGAAGGGCCGTTTTCCCCCGGAGAACTGCCTCGCCGTAGCCCGGTTCTGGAAGTGGAACGAGTATGCAGTGTTAGCGTTCAGCTATTGTGAAGGCTCGCTTTGGCCCAGGGCAAACGAAGCGCCGGGGGAAATCTTAGCAGAGCCCGGCGCCTTTCCACGGTTCAAAGCGTGGAACTGCAGACTCTTTTGCAAAGAAGAGAGCGCCCAGGCAACAGCAGCCCGCACGTTTCTCAGTGAAAGGGAGAACTCCCTGACTTCATCCGGTCCTCTGAGCAAAGCAGGCAGAGGGAGAGAAACTTTCTTTCCTTCCTCTTTCCTGCCACGAATTCCTCATTTGCTCTTGCAAACGCAGGGCTTCTTCGGAAAAACTACGCCGCGGTGCAGGGATCCTTCCAGAGGAGCAACGACATAGTTTGAGCTGGAAGGGCTTGGCAGAGCAGCCGGGGAGAAAAGGCCTCTTGCTATTCTCTTTTCTTTCTGCCTGAATGCGGTCAATTCGCACTTGCCAAAGCAAGGTTTCCCAGCACAAACTCCAAAGCAGCAGCTCTCTCCTGGCAGAGGAAATCCCATGCAGTTCTAACCTTGCGAGATCGTGTTGCTAAAGTGAGGCCCAGGGAAAACACACTGCCTAGAGAAATCCTAGCAAAGCCCTGTGTTTCCCCACAGGAATGTATGTCACTTTCAGTTCTTTGCCAGCAACGGAGCTCAGAGGCAACGTCAGATTGTGTGTATCTCAGGGAGAGAAAGAACACTGTGACTTCCCCCGTTCCTCTGACGAAAGCGGTTAGAGGGAGAAAAGCGTCCTTTGCTTTCGCTTTCCCGCAAGGAGCTCGGCAGATCTGCCCTTCGCGAAGGGCCGTTTTCCCCCGGAGAACTGCCTCGCCGTAGCCCGGTTCTGGAAGTGGAACGAGTATGCAGTGTTAGCGTTCAGCTATTGTGAAGGCTCGCTTTGGCCCAGGGCAAACGAAGCGCCGGGGGAAATCTTAGCAGAGCCCGGCGCCTTTCCACGGTTCAAAGCGTGGAACTGCAGACTCTTTTGCAAAGAAGAGAGCGCCCAGGCAACAGCAGCCCGCACGTTTCTCAGTGAAAGGGAGAACTCCCTGACTTCATCCGGTCCTCTGAGCAAAGCAGGCAGAGGGAGAGAAACTTTCTTTCCTTCCTCTTTCCTGCCACGAATTCCTCATTTGCTCGTGCAAACGCAGGGCTTCTTCGGAAAAACTACGCCGCGGTGCAGGGATCCTTCCAGAGGAGCAACGACATAGTTTGAGCTGGAAGGGCTTGGCAGAGCAGCCGGGGAGAAAAGGCCTCTTGCTATTCTCTTTTCTTTCTGCCTGAATGCGGTCAATTCGCACTTGCCAAAGCAAGGTTTCCCAGCACAAACTCCAAAGCAGCAGCTCTCTCCTGGCAGAGGAAGTGCCATGCAGTGTTGCCCTGGCGAGATAGTGTTGCTACAGTGAGGCCCAGGGAAAACACACTGCCTAGAGAAATCCTAGCAAAGCCCTGTGTTTCCCCACAGGAATGTATGTCACTTTCAGTTCTTTGCCAGCAACGGAGCTCAGAGGCAACGTCAGATTGTGTGTATCTCAGGGAGAGAAAGAACACTGTGACTTCCCCCGTTCCTCTGACGAAAGCGGTTAGAGGGAGAAAAGCGTCCTTTGCTTTCGCTTTCCCGCAAGGAGCTCGGCAGATCTGCCCTTCGCGAAGGGCCGTTTTCCCCCGGAGAACTGCCTCGCCGTAGCCCGGTTCTGGAAGTGGAACGAGTATGCAGTGTTAGCGTTCAGCTATTGTGAAGGCTCGCTTTGGCCCAGGGCAAACGAAGCGCCGGGGGAAATCTTAGCAGAGCCCGGCGCCTTTCCACGGTTCAAAGCGTGGAACTGCAGACTCTTTTGCAAAGAAGAGAGCGCCCAGGCAACAGCAGCCCGCACGTTTCTCAGTGAAAGGGAGAACTCCCTGACTTCATCCGGTCCTCTGAGCAAAGCAGGCAGAGGGAGAGAAACTTTCTTTCCTTCCTCTTTCCTGCCACGAATTCCTCATTTGCTCTTGCAAACGCAGGGCTTCTTCGGAAAAACTACGCCGCGGTGCAGGGATCCTTCCAGAGGAGCAACGACATAGTTTGAGCTGGAAGGGCTTGGCAGAGCAGCCGGGGAGAAAAGGCCTCTTGCTATTCTCTTTTCTTTCTGCCTGAATGCGGTCAATTTGCACTTGCCAAAGCAAGGTTTCCCAGCACAAACTCCAAAGCAGCAGCTCTCTCCTGGCAGAGGAAGTGCCATGCAGTGTTGCCCTGGCGAGATAGTGTTGCTACAGTGAGGCCCAGGGAAAACACACTGCCTAGAGAAATCCTAGCAAAGCCCTGTGTTTCCCCACAGGAATGTATGTCACTTTCAGTTCTTTGCCAGCAACGGAGCTCAGAGGCAACGTCAGATTGTGTGTATCTCAGGGAGAGAAAGAACACTGTGACTTCCCCCGTTCCTCTGACGAAAGCGGTTAGAGGGAGAAAAGCGTCCTTTGCTTTCGCTTTCCCGCAATGAGCTCGGCAGATCTGCCCTTCGCGAAGGGCCGTTTTCCCCCGGAGAACTGCCTCGCCGTAGCCCGGTTCTGGAAGTGGAACGAGTATGCAGTGTTAGCGTTCAGCTATTGTGAAGGCTCGCTTTGGCCCAGGGCAAACGAAGCGCCGGGGGAAATCTTAGCAGAGCCCGGCGCCTTTCCACGGTTCAAAGCGTGGAACTGCAGACTCTTTTGCAAAGAAGAGAGCGCCCAGGCAACAGCAGCCCGCACGTTTCTCAGTGAAAGGGAGAACTCCCTGACTTCATCCGGTCCTCTGAGCAAAGCAGGCAGAGGGAGAGAAACTTTCTTTCCTTCCTCTTTCCTGCCACGAATTCCTCATTTGCTCTTGCAAACGCAGGGCTTCTTCGGAAAAACTACGCCGCGGTGCAGGGATCCTTCCAGAGGAGCAACGACATAGTTTGAGCTGGAAGGGCTTGGCAGAGCAGCCGGGGAGAAAAGGCCTCTTGCTATTCTCTTTTCTTTCTGCCTGAATGCGGTCAATTCGCACTTGCCAAAGCAAGGTTTCCCAGCACAAACTCCAAAGCAGCAGCTCTCTCCTGGCAGAGGAAATCCCATGCAGTTCTAACCTTGCGAGATCGTGTTGCTAAAGTGAGGCCCAGGGAAAACACACTGCCTAGAGAAATCCTAGCAAAGCCCTGTGTTTCCCCACAGGAATGTATGTCACTTTCAGTTCTTTGCCAGCAACGGAGCTCAGAGGCAACGTCAGATTGTGTGTATCTCAGGGAGAGAAAGAACACTGTGACTTCCCCCGTTCCTCTGACGAAAGCGGTTAGAGGGAGAAAAGCGTCCTTTGCTTTCGCTTTCCCGCAAGGAGCTCGGCAGATCTGCCCTTCGCGAAGGGCCGTTTTCCCCCGGAGAACTGCCTCGCCGTAGCCCGGTTCTGGAAGTGGAACGAGTATGCAGTGTTAGCGTTCAGCTATTGTGAAGGCTCGCTTTGGCCCAGGGCAAACGAAGCGCCGGGGGAAATCTTAGCAGAGCCCGGCGCCTTTCCACGGTTCAAAGCGTGGAACTGCAGACTCTTTTGCAAAGAAGAGAGCGCCCAGGCAACAGCAGCCCGCACGTTTCTCAGTGAAAGGGAGAACTCCCTGACTTCATCCGGTCCTCTGAGCAAAGCAGGCAGAGGGAGAGAAACTTTCTTTCCTTCCTCTTTCCTGCCACGAATTCCTCATTTGCTCGTGCAAACGCAGGGCTTCTTCGGAAAAACTACGCCGCGGTGCAGGGATCCTTCCAGAGGAGCAACGAAATAGTTTGAGCTGGAAGGGCTTGGCAGAGCAGCCGGGGAGAAAAGGCCTCTTGCTATTCTCTTTTCTTTCTGCCTGAATGCGGTCAATTTGCACTTGCCAAAGCAAGGTTTCCCAGCACAAACTCCAAAGCAGCAGCTCTCTCCTGGCAGAGGAAGTGCCATGCAGTGTTGCCCTGGCGAGATAGTGTTGCTACAGTGAGGCCCAGGGAAAACACACTGCCTAGAGAAATCCTAGCAAAGCCCTGTGTTTCCCCACAGGAATGTATGTCACTTTCAGTTCTTTGCCAGCAACGGAGCTCAGAGGCAACGTCAGATTGTGTGTATCTCAGGGAGAGAAAGAACACTGTGACTTCCCCCGTTCCTCTGACGAAAGCGGTTAGAGGGAGAAAAGCGTCCTTTGCTTTCGCTTTCCCGCAATGAGCTCGGCAGATCTGCCCTTCGCGAAGGGCCGTTTTCCCCCGGAGAACTGCCTCGCCGTAGCCCGGTTCTGGAAGTGGAACGAGTATGCAGTGTTAGCGTTCAGCTATTGTGAAGGCTCGCTTTGGCCCAGGGCAAACGAAGCGCCGGGGGAAATCTTAGCAGAGCCCGGCGCCTTTCCACGGTTCAAAGCGTGGAACTGCAGACTCTTTTGCAAAGAAGAGAGCGCCCAGGCAACAGCAGCCCGCACGTTTCTCAGTGAAAGGGAGAACTCCCTGACTTCATCCGGTCCTCTGAGCAAAGCAGGCAGAGGGAGAGAAACTTTCTTTCCTTCCTCTTTCCTGCCACGAATTCCTCATTTGCTCGTGCAAACGCAGGGCTTCTTCGGAAAAACTACGCCGCGGTGCAGGGATCCTTCCAGAGGAGCAACGAAATAGTTTGAGCTGGAAGGGCTTGGCAGAGCAGCCGGGGAGAAAAGGCCTCTTGCTATTCTCTTTTCTTTCTGCCTGAATGCGGTCAATTTGCACTTGCCAAAGCAAGGTTTCCCAGCACAAACTCCAAAGCAGCAGCTCTCTCCTGGCAGAGGAAGTGCCATGCAGTGTTGCCCTGGCGAGATAGTGTTGCTACAGTGAGGCCCAGGGAAAACACACTGCCTAGAGAAATCCTAGCAAAGCCCTGTGTTTCCCCACAGGAATGTATGTCACTTTCAGTTCTTTGCCAGCAACGGAGCTCAGAGGCAACGTCAGATTGTGTGTATCTCAGGGAGAGAAAGAACACTGTGACTTCCCCCGTTCCTCTGACGAAAGCGGTTAGAGGGAGAAAAGCGTCCTTTGCTTTCGCTTTCCCGCAATGAGCTCGGCAGATCTGCCCTTCGCGAAGGGCCGTTTTCCCCCGGAGAACTGCCTCGCCGTAGCCCGGTTCTGGAAGTGGAACGAGTATGCAGTGTTAGCGTTCAGCTATTGTGAAGGCTCGCTTTGGCCCAGGGCAAACGAAGCGCCGGGGGAAATCTTAGCAGAGCCCGGCGCCTTTCCACGGTTCAAAGCGTGGAACTGCAGACTCTTTTGCAAAGAAGAGAGCGCCCAGGCAACAGCAGCCCGCACGTTTCTCAGTGAAAGGGAGAACTCCCTGACTTCATCCGGTCCTCTGAGCAAAGCAGGCAGAGGGAGAGAAACTTTCTTTCCTTCCTCTTTCCTGCCACGAATTCCTCATTTGCTCGTGCAAACGCAGGGCTTCTTCGGAAAAACTACGCCGCGGTGCAGGGATCCTTCCAGAGGAGCAACGACATAGTTTGAGCTGGAAGGGCTTGGCAGAGCAGCCGGGGAGAAAAGGCCTCTTGCTATTCTCTTTTCTTTCTGCCTGAATGCGGTCAATTCGCACTTGCCAAAGCAAGGTTTCCCAGCACAAACTCCAAAGCAGCAGCTCTCTCCTGGCAGAGGAAATCCCATGCAGTTCTAACCTTGCGAGATCGTGTTGCTAAAGTGAGGCCCAGGGAAAACACACTGCCTAGAGAAATCCTAGCAAAGCCCTGTGTTTCCCCACAGGAATGTATGTCACTTTCAGTTCTTTGCCAGCAACGGAGCTCAGAGGCAACGTCAGATTGTGTGTATCTCAGGGAGAGAAAGAACACTGTGACTTCCCCCGTTCCTCTGACGAAAGCGGTTAGAGGGAGAAAAGCGTCCTTTGCTTTCGCTTTCCCGCAAGGAGCTCGGCAGATCTGCCCTTCGCGAAGGGCCGTTTTCCCCCGGAGAACTGCCTCGCCGTAGCCCGGTTCTGGAAGTGGAACGAGTATGCAGTGTTAGCGTTCAGCTATTGTGAAGGCTCGCTTTGGCCCAGGGCAAACGAAGCGCCGGGGGAAATCTTAGCAGAGCCCGGCGCCTTTCCACGGTTCAAAGCGTGGAACTGCAGACTCTTTTGCAAAGAAGAGAGCGCCCAGGCAACAGCAGCCCGCACGTTTCTCAGTGAAAGGGAGAACTCCCTGACTTCATCCGGTCCTCTGAGCAAAGCAGGCAGAGGGAGAGAAACTTTCTTTCCTTCCTCTTTCCTGCCACGAATTCCTCATTTGCTCGTGCAAACGCAGGGCTTCTTCGGAAAAACTACGCCGCGGTGCAGGGATCCTTCCAGAGGAGCAACGACATAGTTTGAGCTGGAAGGGCTTGGCAGAGCAGCCGGGGAGAAAAGGCCTCTTGCTATTCTCTTTTCTTTCTGCCTGAATGCGGTCAATTCGCACTTGCCAAAGCAAGGTTTCCCAGCACAAACTCCAAAGCAGCAGCTCTCTCCTGGCAGAGGAAGTGCCATGCAGTGTTGCCCTGGCGAGATAGTGTTGCTACAGTGAGGCCCAGGGAAAACACACTGCCTAGAGAAATCCTAGCAAAGCCCTGTGTTTCCCCACAGGAATGTATGTCACTTTCAGTTCTTTGCCAGCAACGGAGCTCAGAGGCAACGTCAGATTGTGTGTATCTCAGGGAGAGAAAGAACACTGTGACTTCCCCCGTTCCTCTGACGAAAGCGGTTAGAGGGAGAAAAGCGTCCTTTGCTTTCGCTTTCCCGCAATGAGCTCGGCAGATCTGCCCTTCGCGAAGGGCCGTTTTCCCCCGGAGAACTGCCTCGCCGTAGCCCGGTTCTGGAAGTGGAACGAGTATGCAGTGTTAGCGTTCAGCTATTGTGAAGGCTCGCTTTGGCCCAGGGCAAACGAAGCGCCGGGGGAAATCTTAGCAGAGCCCGGCGCCTTTCCACGGTTCAAAGCGTGGAACTGCAGACTCTTTTGCAAAGAAGAGAGCGCCCAGGCAACAGCAGCCCGCACGTTTCTCAGTGAAAGGGAGAACTCCCTGACTTCATCCGGTCCTCTGAGCAAAGCAGGCAGAGGGAGAGAAACTTTCTTTCCTTCCTCTTTCCTGCCACGAATTCCTCATTTGCTCGTGCAAACGCAGGGCTTCTTCGGAAAAACTACGCCGCGGTGCAGGGATCCTTCCAGAGGAGCAACGAAATAGTTTGAGCTGGAAGGGCTTGGCAGAGCAGCCGGGGAGAAAAGGCCTCTTGCTATTCTCTTTTCTTTCTGCCTGAATGCGGTCAATTTGCACTTGCCAAAGCAAGGTTTCCCAGCACAAACTCCAAAGCAGCAGCTCTCTCCTGGCAGAGGAAGTGCCATGCAGTGTTGCCCTGGCGAGATAGTGTTGCTACAGTGAGGCCCAGGGAAAACACACTGTCTAGAGAAATCCTAGCAAAGCCCTGTGTTTCCCCACAGGAATGTATGTCACTTTCAGTTCTTTGCCAGCAACGGAGCTCAGAGGCAACGTCAGATTGTGTGTATCTCAGGGAGAGAAAGAACACTGTGACTTCCCCCGTTCCTCTGACGAAAGCGGTTAGAGGGAGAAAAGCGTCCTTTGCTTTCGCTTTCCCGCAATGAGCTCGGCAGATCTGCCCTTCGCGAAGGGCCGTTTTCCCCCGGAGAACTGCCTCGCCGTAGCCCGGTTCTGGAAGTGGAACGAGTATGCAGTGTTAGCGTTCAGCTATTGTGAAGGCTCGCTTTGGCCCAGGGCAAACGAAGCGCCGGGGGAAATCTTAGCAGAGCCCGGCGCCTTTCCACGGTTCAAAGCGTGGAACTGCAGACTCTTTTGCAAAGAAGAGAGCGCCCAGGCAACAGCAGCCCGCACGTTTCTCAGTGAAAGGGAGAACTCCCTGACTTCATCCGGTCCTCTGAGCAAAGCAGGCAGAGGGAGAGAAACTTTCTTTCCTTCCTCTTTCCTGCCACGAATTCCTCATTTGCTCTTGCAAACGCAGGGCTTCTTCGGAAAAACTACGCCGCGGTGCAGGGATCCTTCCAGAGGAGCAACGACATAGTTTGAGCTGGAAGGGCTTGGCAGAGCAGCCGGGGAGAAAAGGCCTCTTGCTATTCTCTTTTCTTTCTGCCTGAATGCGGTCAATTCGCACTTGCCAAAGCAAGGTTTCCCAGCACAAACTCCAAAGCAGCAGCTCTCTCCTGGCAGAGGAAATCCCATGCAGTTCTAACCTTGCGAGATCGTGTTGCTAAAGTGAGGCCCAGGGAAAACACACTGCCTAGAGAAATCCTAGCAAAGCCCTGTGTTTCCCCACAGGAATGTATGTCACTTTCAGTTCTTTGCCAGCAACGGAGCTCAGAGGCAACGTCAGATTGTGTGTATCTCAGGGAGAGAAAGAACACTGTGACTTCCCCCGTTCCTCTGACGAAAGCGGTTAGAGGGAGAAAAGCGTCCTTTGCTTTCGCTTTCCCGCAAGGAGCTCGGCAGATCTGCCCTTCGCGAAGGGCCGTTTTCCCCCGGAGAACTGCCTCGCCGTAGCCCGGTTCTGGAAGTGGAACGAGTATGCAGTGTTAGCGTTCAGCTATTGTGAAGGCTCGCTTTGGCCCAGGGCAAACGAAGCGCCGGGGGAAATCTTAGCAGAGCCCGGCGCCTTTCCACGGTTCAAAGCGTGGAACTGCAGACTCTTTTGCAAAGAAGAGAGCGCCCAGGCAACAGCAGCCCGCACGTTTCTCAGTGAAAGGGAGAACTCCCTGACTTCATCCGGTCCTCTGAGCAAAGCAGGCAGAGGGAGAGAAACTTTCTTTCCTTCCTCTTTCCTGCCACGAATTCCTCATTTGCTCGTGCAAACGCAGGGCTTCTTCGGAAAAACTACGCCGCGGTGCAGGGATCCTTCCAGAGGAGCAACGACATAGTTTGAGCTGGAAGGGCTTGGCAGAGCAGCCGGGGAGAAAAGGCCTCTTGCTATTCTCTTTTCTTTCTGCCTGAATGCGGTCAATTCGCACTTGCCAAAGCAAGGTTTCCCAGCACAAACTCCAAAGCAGCAGCTCTCTCCTGGCAGAGGAAATCCCATGCAGTTCTACCCTTGCGAGATCGTGTTGCTAAAGTGAGGCCCAGGGAAAACACACTGCCTAGAGAAATCCTAGCAAAGCCCTGTGTTTCCCCACAGGAATGTATGTCACTTTCAGTTCTTTGCCAGCAACGGAGCTCAGAGGCAACGTCAGATTGTGTGTATCTCAGGGAGAGAAAGAACACTGTGACTTCCCCCGTTCCTCTGACGAAAGCGGTTAGAGGGAGAAAAGCGTCCTTTGCTTTCGCTTTCCCGCAAGGAGCTCGGCAGATCTGCCCTTCGCGAAGGGCCGTTTTCCCCCGGAGAACTGCCTCGCCGTAGCCCGGTTCTGGAAGTGGAACGAGTATGCAGTGTTAGCGTTCAGCTATTGTGAAGGCTCGCTTTGGCCCAGGGCAAACGAAGCGCCGGGGGAAATCTTAGCAGAGCCCGGCGCCTTTCCACGGTTCAAAGCGTGGAACTGCAGACTCTTTTGCAAAGAAGAGAGCGCCCAGGCAACAGCAGCCCGCACGTTTCTCAGTGAAAGGGAGAACTCCCTGACTTCATCCGGTCCTCTGAGCAAAGCAGGCAGAGGGAGAGAAACTTTCTTTCCTTCCTCTTTGCTGCCACGAATTCCTCATTTGCTCGTGCAAACGCAGGGCTTCTTCGGAAAAACTACGCCGCGGTGCAGGGATCCTTCCAGAGGAGCAACGAAATAGTTTGAGCTGGAAGGGCTTGGCAGAGCAGCCGGGGAGAAAAGGCCTCTTGCTATTCTCTTTTCTTTCTGCCTGAATGCGGTCAATTTGCACTTGCCAAAGCAAGGTTTCCCAGCACAAACTCCAAAGCAGCAGCTCTCTCCTGGCAGAGGAAGTGCCATGCAGTGTTGCCCTGGCGAGATAGTGTTGCTACAGTGAGGCCCAGGGAAAACACACTGCCTAGAGAAATCCTAGCAAAGCCCTGTGTTTCCCCACAGGAATGTATGTCACTTTCAGTTCTTTGCCAGCAACGGAGCTCAGAGGCAAAGTCAGATTGTGTGTATCTCAGGGAGAGAAAGAACACTGTGACTTCCCCCGTTCCTCTGACGAAAGCGGTTAGAGGGAGAAAAGCGTCCTTTGCTTTCGCTTTCCCGCAATGAGCTCGGCAGATCTGCCCTTCGCGAAGGGCCGTTTTCCCCCGGAGAACTGCCTCGCCGTAGCCCGGTTCTGGAAGTGGAACGAGTATGCAGTGTTAGCGTTCAGCTATTGTGAAGGCTCGCTTTGGCCCAGGGCAAACGAAGCGCCGGGGGAAATCTTAGCAGAGCCCGGCGCCTTTCCACGGTTCAAAGCGTGGAACTGCAGACTCTTTTGCAAAGAAGAGAGCGCCCAGGCAACAGCAGCCCGCACGTTTCTCAGTGAAAGGGAGAACTCCCTGACTTCATCCGGTCCTCTGAGCAAAGCAGGCAGAGGGAGAGAAACTTTCTTTCCTTCCTCTTTGCTGCCACGAATTCCTCATTTGCTCGTGCAAACGCAGGGCTTCTTCGGAAAAACTACGCCGCGGTGCAGGGATCCTTCCAGAGGAGCAACGACATAGTTTGAGCTGGAAGGGCTTGGCAGAGCAGCCGGGGAGAAAAGGCCTCTTGCTATTCTCTTTTCTTTCTGCCTGAATGCGGTCAATTCGCACTTGCCAAAGCAAGGTTTCCCAGCACAAACTCCAAAGCAGCAGCTCTCTCCTGGCAGAGGAAGTGCCATGCAGTGTTGCCCTGGCGAGATAGTGTTGCTACAGTGAGGCCCAGGGAAAACACACTGCCTAGGGAAATCCTAGCAAAGCCCTGTGTTTCCCCACAGGAATGTATGTCACTTTCAGTTCTTTGCCAGCAACGGAGCTCAGAGGCAACGTCAGACTCTGTGTATCTCAGGGAGAGAAAGAACACTGTGACTTCCCCCGTTCCTCTGACGAAAGCGGTTAGAGGGAGAAAAGCGTCCTTTGCTTTCGCTTTCCCGCAATGAGCTCGGCAGATCTGCCCTTCGCGAAGGGCCGTTTTCCCCCGGAGAACTGCCTCGCCGTAGCCCGGTTCTGGAAGTGGAACGAGTATGCAGTGTTAGCGTTCAGCTATTGTGAAGGCTCGCTTTGGCCCAGGGCAAACGAAGCGCCGGGGGAAATCTTAGCAGAGCCCGGCGCCTTTCCACGGTTCAAAGCGTGGAACTGCAGACTCTTTTGCAAAGAAGAGAGCGCCCAGGCAACAGCAGCCCGCACGTTTCTCAGTGAAAGGGAGAACTCCCTGACTTCATCCGGTCCTCTGAGCAAAGCAGGCAGAGGGAGAGAAACTTTCTTTCCTTCCTCTTTGCTGCCACGAATTCCTCATTTGCTCGTGCAAACGCAGGGCTTCTTCGGAAAAACTACGCCGCGGTGCAGGGATCCTTCCAGAGGAGCAACGACATAGTTTGAGCTGGAAGGGCTTGGCAGAGCAGCCGGGGAGAAAAGGCCTCTTGCTATTCTCTTTTCTTTCTGCCTGAATGCGGTCAATTCGCACTTGCCAAAGCAAGGTTTCCCAGCACAAACTCCAAAGCAGCAGCTCTCTCCTGGCAGAGGAAGTGCCATGCAGTGTTGCCCTGGCGAGATAGTGTTGCTACAGTGAGGCCCAGGGAAAACACACTGCCTAGAGAAATCCTAGCAAAGCCCTGTGTTTCCCCACAGGAATGTATGTCACTTTCAGTTCTTTGCCAGCAACGGAGCTCAGAGGCAACGTCAGATTGTGTGTATCTCAGGGAGAGAAAGAACACTGTGACTTCCCCCGTTCCTCTGACGAAAGCGGTTAGAGGGAGAAAAGCGTCCTTTGCTTTCGCTTTCCCGCAAGGAGCTCGGCAGATCTGCCCTTCGCGAAGGGCCGTTTTCCCCCGGAGAACTGCCTCGCCGTAGCCCGGTTCTGGAAGTGGAACGAGTATGCAGTGTTAGCGTTCAGCTATTGTGAAGGCTCGCTTTGGCCCAGGGCAAACGAAGCGCCGGGGGAAATCTTAGCAGAGCCCGGCGCCTTTCCACGGTTCAAAGCGTGGAACTGCAGACTCTTTTGCAAAGAAGAGAGCGCCCAGGCAACAGCAGCCCGCACGTTTCTCAGTGAAAGGGAGAACTCCCTGACTTCATCCGGTCCTCTGAGCAAAGCAGGCAGAGGGAGAGAAACTTTCTTTCCTTCCTCTTTGCTGCCACGAATTCCTCATTTGCTCGTGCAAACGCAGGGCTTCTTCGGAAAAACTACGCCGCGGTGCAGGGATCCTTCCAGAGGAGCAACGACATAGTTTGAGCTGGAAGGGCTTGGCAGAGCAGCCGGGGAGAAAAGGCCTCTTGCTATTCTCTTTTCTTTCTGCCTGAATGCGGTCAATTCGCACTTGCCAAAGCAAGGTTTCCCAGCACAAACTCCAAAGCAGCAGCTCTCTCCTGGCAGAGGAAGTGCCATGCAGTGTTGCCCTGGCGAGATAGTGTTGCTACAGTGAGGCCCAGGGAAAACACACTGCCTAGAGAAATCCTAGCAAAGCCCTGTGTTTCCCCACAGGAATGTATGTCACTTTCAGTTCTTTGCCAGCAACGGAGCTCAGAGGCAACGTCAGATTGTGTGTATCTCAGGGAGAGAAAGAACACTGTGACTTCCCCCGTTCCTCTGACGAAAGTGGTTAGAGGGAGAAAAGCGTCCTTTGCTTTCGCTTTCCCGCAAGGAGCTCGGCAGATCTGCCCTTCGCGAAGGGCCGTTTTCCCCCGGAGAACTGCCTCGCCGTAGCCCGGTTCTGGAAGTGGAACGAGTATGCAGTGTTAGCGTTCAGCTATTGTGAAGGCTCGCTTTGGCCCAGGGCAAACGAAGCGCCGGGGGAAATCTTAGCAGAGCCCGGCGCCTTTCCACGGTTCAAAGCGTGGAACTGCAGACTCTTTTGCAAAGAAGAGAGCGCCCAGGCAACAGCAGCCCGCACGTTTCTCAGTGAAAGGGAGAACTCCCTGACTTCATCCGGTCCTCTGAGCAAAGCAGGCAGAGGGAGAGAAACTTTCTTTCCTTCCTCTTTCCTGCCACGAATTCCTCATTTGCTCGTGCAAACGCAGGGCTTCTTCGGAAAAACTACGCCGCGGTGCAGGGATCCTTCCAGAGGAGCAACGACATAGTTTGAGCTGGAAGGGCTTGGCAGAGCAGCCGGGGAGAAAAGGCCTCTTGCTATTCTCTTTTCTTTCTGCCTGAATGCGGTCAATTCGCACTTGCCAAAGCAAGGTTTCCCAGCACAAACTCCAAAGCAGCAGCTCTCTCCTGGCAGAGGAAATCCCATGCAGTTCTACCCTTGCGAGATCGTGTTGCTAAAGTGAGGCCCAGGGAAAACACACTGCCTAGAGAAATCCTAGCAAAGCCCTGTGTTTCCCCACAGGAATGTATGTCACTTTCAGTTCTTTGCCAGCAACGGAGCTCAGAGGCAACGTCAGATTGTGTGTATCTCAGGGAGAGAAAGAACACTGTGACTTCCCCCGTTCCTCTGACGAAAGCGGTTAGAGGGAGAAAAGCGTCCTTTGCTTTCGCTTTCCCGCAATGAGCTCGGCAGATCTGCCCTTCGCGAAGGGCCGTTTTCCCCCGGAGAACTGCCTCGCCGTAGCCCGGTTCTGGAAGTGGAACGAGTATGCAGTGTTAGCGTTCAGCTATTGTGAAGGCTCGCTTTGGCCCAGGGCAAACGAAGCGCCGGGGGAAATCTTAGCAGAGCCCGGCGCCTTTCCACGGTTCAAAGCGTGGAACTGCAGACTCTTTTGCAAAGAAGAGAGCGCCCAGGCAACAGCAGCCCGCACGTTTCTCAGTGAAAGGGAGAACTCCCTGACTTCATCCGGTCCTCTGAGCAAAGCAGGCAGAGGGAGAGAAACTTTCTTTCCTTCCTCTTTGCTGCCACGAATTCCTCATTTGCTCGTGCAAACGCAGGGCTTCTTCGGAAAAACTACGCCGCGGTGCAGGGATCCTTCCAGAGGAGCAACGACATAGTTTGAGCTGGAAGGGCTTGGCAGAGCAGCCGGGGAGAAAAGGCCTCTTGCTATTCTCTTTTCTTTCTGCCTGAATGCGGTCAATTCGCACTTGCCAAAGCAAGGTTTCCCAGCACAAACTCCAAAGCAGCAGCTCTCTCCTGGCAGAGGAAGTGCCATGCAGTGTTGCCCTGGCGAGATAGTGTTGCTACAGTGAGGCCCAGGGAAAACACACTGCCTAGAGAAATCCTAGCAAAGCCCTGTGTTTCCCCACAGGAATGTATGTCACTTTCAGTTCTTTGCCAGCAACGGAGCTCAGAGGCAACGTCAGATTGTGTGTATCTCAGGGAGAGAAAGAACACTGTGACTTCCCCCGTTCCTCTGACGAAAGCGGTTAGAGGGAGAAAAGCGTCCTTTGCTTTCGCTTTCCCGCAAGGAGCTCGGCAGATCTGCCCTTCGCGAAGGGCCGTTTTCCCCCGGAGAACTGCCTCGCCGTAGCCCGGTTCTGGAAGTGGAACGAGTATGCAGTGTTAGCGTTCAGCTATTGTGAAGGCTCGCTTTGGCCCAGGGCAAACGAAGCGCCGGGGGAAATCTTAGCAGAGCCCGGCGCCTTTCCACGGTTCAAAGCGTGGAACTGCAGACTCTTTTGCAAAGAAGAGAGCGCCCAGGCAACAGCAGCCCGCACGTTTCTCAGTGAAAGGGAGAACTCCCTGACTTCATCCGGTCCTCTGAGCAAAGCAGGCAGAGGGAGAGAAACTTTCTTTCCTTCCTCTTTCCTGCCACGAATTCCTCATTTGCTCGTGCAAACGCAGGGCTTCTTCGGAAAAACTACGCCGCGGTGCAGGGATCCTTCCAGAGGAGCAACGACATAGTTTGAGCTGGAAGGGCTTGGCAGAGCAGCCGGGGAGAAAAGGCCTCTTGCTATTCTCTTTTCTTTCTGCCTGAATGCGGTCAATTCGCACTTGCCAAAGCAAGGTTTCCCAGCACAAACTCCAAAGCAGCAGCTCTCTCCTGGCAGAGGAAATCCCATGCAGTTCTACCCTTGCGAGATCGTGTTGCTAAAGTGAGGCCCAGGGAAAACACACTGCCTAGAGAAATCCTAGCAAAGCCCTGTGTTTCCCCACAGGAATGTATGTCACTTTCAGTTCTTTGCCAGCAACGGAGCTCAGAGGCAACGTCAGATTGTGTGTATCTCAGGGAGAGAAAGAACACTGTGACTTCCCCCGTTCCTCTGACGAAAGCGGTTAGAGGGAGAAAAGCGTCCTTTGCTTTCGCTTTCCCGCAATGAGCTCGGCAGATCTGCCCTTCGCGAAGGGCCGTTTTCCCCCGGAGAACTGCCTCGCCGTAGCCCGGTTCTGGAAGTGGAACGAGTATGCAGTGTTAGCGTTCAGCTATTGTGAAGGCTCGCTTTGGCCCAGGGCAAACGAAGCGCCGGGGGAAATCTTAGCAGAGCCCGGCGCCTTTCCACGGTTCAAAGCGTGGAACTGCAGACTCTTTTGCAAAGAAGAGAGCGCCCAGGCAACAGCAGCCCGCACGTTTCTCAGTGAAAGGGAGAACTCCCTGACTTCATCCGGTCCTCTGAGCAAAGCAGGCAGAGGGAGAGAAACTTTCTTTCCTTCCTCTTTGCTGCCACGAATTCCTCATTTGCTCGTGCAAACGCAGGGCTTCTTCGGAAAAACTACGCCGCGGTGCAGGGATCCTTCCAGAGGAGCAACGACATAGTTTGAGCTGGAAGGGCTTGGCAGAGCAGCCGGGGAGAAAAGGCCTCTTGCTATTCTCTTTTCTTTCTGCCTGAATGCGGTCAATTCGCACTTGCCAAAGCAAGGTTTCCCAGCACAAACTCCAAAGCAGCAGCTCTCTCCTGGCAGAGGAAGTGCCATGCAGTGTTGCCCTGGCGAGATAGTGTTGCTACAGTGAGGCCCAGGGAAAACACACTGCCTAGAGAAATCCTAGCAAAGCCCTGTGTTTCCCCACAGGAATGTATGTCACTTTCAGTTCTTTGCCAGCAACGGAGCTCAGAGGCAACGTCAGATTGTGTGTATCTCAGGGAGAGAAAGAACACTGTGACTTCCCCCGTTCCTCTGACGAAAGCGGTTAGAGGGAGAAAAGCGTCCTTTGCTTTCGCTTTCCCGCAAGGAGCTCGGCAGATCTGCCCTTCGCGAAGGGCCGTTTTCCCCCGGAGAACTGCCTCGCCGTAGCCCGGTTCTGGAAGTGGAACGAGTATGCAGTGTTAGCGTTCAGCTATTGTGAAGGCTCGCTTTGGCCCAGGGCAAACGAAGCGCCGGGGGAAATCTTAGCAGAGCCCGGCGCCTTTCCACGGTTCAAAGCGTGGAACTGCAGACTCTTTTGCAAAGAAGAGAGCGCCCAGGCAACAGCAGCCCGCACGTTTCTCAGTGAAAGGGAGAACTCCCTGACTTCATCCGGTCCTCTGAGCAAAGCAGGCAGAGGGAGAGAAACTTTCTTTCCTTCCTCTTTGCTGCCACGAATTCCTCATTTGCTCGTGCAAACGCAGGGCTTCTTCGGAAAAACTACGCCGCGGTGCAGGGATCTTTCCAGAGGAGCAACGACATAGTTTGAGCTGGAAGGGCTTGGCAGAGCAGCCGGGGAGAAAAGGCCTCTTGCTATTCTCTTTTCTTTCTGCCTGAATGCGGTCAATTCGCACTTGCCAAAGCAAGGTTTCCCAGCACAAACTCCAAAGCAGCAGCTCTCTCCTGGCAGAGGAAATCCCATGCAGTTCTACCCTTGCGAGATCGTGTTGCTAAAGTGAGGCCCAGGGAAAACACACTGCCTAGAGAAATCCTAGCAAAGCCCTGTGTTTCCCCACAGGAATGTATGTCACTTTCAGTTCTTTGCCAGCAACGGAGCTCAGAGGCAACGTCAGATTGTGTGTATCTCAGGGAGAGAAAGAACACTGTGACTTCCCCCGTTCCTCTGACGAAAGCGGTTAGAGGGAGAAAAGCGTCCTTTGCTTTCGCTTTCCCGCAATGAGCTCGGCAGATCTGCCCTTCGCGAAGGGCCGTTTTCCCCCGGAGAACTGCCTCGCCGTAGCCCGGTTCTGGAAGTGGAACGAGTATGCAGTGTTAGCGTTCAGCTATTGTGAAGGCTCGCTTTGGCCCAGGGCAAACGAAGCGCCGGGGGAAATCTTAGCAGAGCCCGGCGCCTTTCCACGGTTCAAAGCGTGGAACTGCAGACTCTTTTGCAAAGAAGAGAGCGCCCAGGCAACAGCAGCCCGCACGTTTCTCAGTGAAAGGGAGAACTCCCTGACTTCATCCGGTCCTCTGAGCAAAGCAGGCAGAGGGAGAGAAACTTTCTTTCCTTCCTCTTTCCTGCCACGAATTCCTCATTTGCTCGTGCAAACGCAGGGCTTCTTCGGAAAAACTACGCCGCGGTGCAGGGATCCTTCCAAAGGAGCAACGAAATAGTTTGAGCTGGAAGGGCTTGGCAGAGCAGCCGGGGAGAAAAGGCCTCTTGCTATTCTCTTTTCTTTCTGCCTGAATGCGGTCAATTCGCACTTGCCAAAGCAAGGTTTCCCAGCACAAACTCCAAAGCAGCAGCTCTCTCCTGGCAGAGGAAATCCCATGCAGTTCTACCCTTGCGAGATCGTGTTGCTAAAGTGAGGCCCAGGGAAAACACACTGCCTAGAGAAATCCTAGCAAAGCCCTGTGTTTCCCCACAGGAATGTATGTCACTTTCAGTTCTTTGCCAGCAACGGAGCTCAGAGGCAACATCAGATTGTGTGTATCTCAGGGAGAGAAAGAACACTGTGACTTCCCCCGTTCCTCTGACGAAAGCGGTTAGAGGGAGAAAAGCGTCCTTTGCTTTCGCTTTCCCGCAATGAGCTCGGCAGATCTGCCCTTCGCGAAGGGCCGTTTTCCCCCGGAGAACTGCCTCGCCGTAGCCCGGTTCTGGAAGTGGAACGAGTATGCAGTGTTAGCGTTCAGCTATTGTGAAGGCTCGCTTTGGCCCAGGGCAAACGAAGCGCCGGGGGAAATCTTAGCAGAGCCCGGCGCCTTTCCACGGTTCAAAGCGTGGAACTGCAGACTCTTTTGCAAAGAAGAGAGCGCCCAGGCAACAGCAGCCCGCACGTTTCTCAGTGAAAGGGAGAACTCCCTGACTTCATCCGGTCCTCTGAGCAAAGCAGGCAGAGGGAGAGAAACTTTCTTTCCTTCCTCTTTGCTGCCACGAATTCCTCATTTGCTCGTGCAAACGCAGGGCTTCTTCGGAAAAACTACGCCGCGGTGCAGGGATCCTTCCAGAGGAGCAACGACATAGTTTGAGCTGGAAGGGCTTGGCAGAGCAGCCGGGGAGAAAAGGCCTCTTGCTATTCTCTTTTCTTTCTGCCTGAATGCGGTCAATTCGCACTTGCCAAAGCAAGGTTTCCCAGCACAAACTCCAAAGCAGCAGCTCTCTCCTGGCAGAGGAAGTGCCATGCAGTGTTGCCCTGGCGAGATAGTGTTGCTACAGTGAGGCCCAGGGAAAACACACTGCCTAGAGAAATCCTAGCAAAGCCCTGTGTTTCCCCACAGGAATGTATGTCACTTTCAGTTCTTTGCCAGCAACGGAGCTCAGAGGCAACGTCAGACTCTGTGTATCTCAGGGAGAGAAAGAACACTGTGACTTCCCCCGTTCCTCTGACGAAAGCGGTTAGAGGGAGAAAAGCGTCCTTTGCTTTCGCTTTCCCGCAAGGAGCTCGGCAGATCTGCCCTTCGCGAAGGGCCGTTTTCCCCCGGAGAACTGCCTCGCCGTAGCCCGGTTCTGGAAGTGGAACGAGTATGCAGTGTTAGCGTTCAGCTATTGTGAAGGCTCGCTTTGGCCCAGGGCAAACGAAGCGCCGGGGGAAATCTTAGCAGAGCCCGGCGCCTTTCCACGGTTCAAAGCGTGGAACTGCAGACTCTTTTGCAAAGAAGAGAGCGCCCAGGCAACAGCAGCCCACACGTTTCTCAGTGAAAGGGAGAACTCCCTGACTTCATCCGGTCCTCTGAGCAAAGCAGGCAGAGGGAGAGAAACTTTCTTTCCTTCCTCTTTCCTGCCACGAATTCCTCATTTGCTCTTGCAAACGCAGGGCTTCTTCGGAAAAACTACGCCGCGGTGCAGGGATCCTTCCAGAGGAGCAACGACATAGTTTGAGCTGGAAGGGCTTGGCAGAGCAGCCGGGGAGAAAAGGCCTCTTGCTATTCTCTTTTCTTTCTGCCTGAATGCGGTCAATTTGCACTTGCCAAAGCAAGGTTTCCCAGCACAAACTACAAAGCAGCAGCTCTCTCCTGGCAGAGGAAGTGCCATGCAGTGTTGCCCTGGCGAGATCGTGTTGCTACAGTGAGGCCCAGGGAAAACACACTGCCTAGAGAAATCCTAGCAAAGCCCTGTGTTTCCCCACAGGAATGTATGTCACTTTCAGTTCTTTGCCAGCAACGGAGCTCAGAGGCAACGTCAGATTGTGTGTATCTCAGGGAGAGAAAGAACACTGTGACTTCCCCCGTTCCTCTGACGAAAGCGGTTAGAGGGAGAAAAGCGTCCTTTGCTTTCGCTTTCCCGCAAGGAGCTCGGCAGATCTGCCCTTCGCGAAGGGCCGTTTTCCCCCGGAGAACTGCCTCGCCGTAGCCCGGTTCTGGAAGTGGAACGAGTATGCAGTGTTAGCGTTCAGCTATTGTGAAGGCTCGCTTTGGCCCAGGGCAAACGAAGCGCCGGGGGAAATCTTAGCAGAGCCCGGCGCCTTTCCACGGTTCAAAGCGTGGAACTGCAGACTCTTTTGCAAAGAAGAGAGCGCCCAGGCAACAGCAGCCCGCACGTTTCTCAGTGAAAGGGAGAACTCCCTGACTTCATCCGGTCCTCTGAGCAAAGCAGGCAGAGGGAGAGAAACTTTCTTTCCTTCCTCTTTGCTGCCACGAATTCCTCATTTGCTCGTGCAAACGCAGGGCTTCTTCGGAAAAACTACGCCGCGGTGCAGGGATCCTTCCAGAGGAGCAACGACATAGTTTGAGCTGGAAGGGCTTGGCAGAGCAGCCGGGGAGAAAAGGCCTCTTGCTATTCTCTTTTCTTTCTGCCTGAATGCGGTCAATTCGCACTTGCCAAAGCAAGGTTTCCCAGCACAAACTCCAAAGCAGCAGCTCTCTCCTGGCAGAGGAAATCCCATGCAGTTCTGCCCTTGCGAGATCGTGTTGCTAAAGTGAGGCCCAGGGAAAACACACTGCCTAGAGAAATCCTAGCAAAGCCCTGTGTTTCCCCACAGGAATGTATGTCACTTTCAGTTCTTTGCCAGCAACGGAGCTCAGAGGCAACGTCAGATTGTGTGTATCTCAGGGAGAGAAAGAACACTGTGACTTCCCCCGTTCCTCTGACGAAAGCGGTTAGAGGGAGAAAAGCGTCCTTTGCTTTCGCTTTCCCGCAATGAGCTCGGCAGATCTGCCCTTCGCGAAGGGCCGTTTTCCCCCGGAGAACTGCCTCGCCGTAGCCCGGTTCTGGAAGTGGAACGAGTATGCAGTGTTAGCGTTCAGCTATTGTGAAGGCTCGCTTTGGCCCAGGGCAAACGAAGCGCCGGGGGAAATCTTAGCAGAGCCCGGCGCCTTTCCACGGTTCAAAGCGTGGAACTGCAGACTCTTTTGCAAAGAAGAGAGCGCCCAGGCAACAGCAGCCCGCACGTTTCTCAGTGAAAGGGAGAACTCCCTGACTTCATCCGGTCCTCTGAGCAAAGCAGGCAGAGGGAGAGAAACTTTCTTTCCTTCCTCTTTCCTGCCACGAATTCCTCATTTGCTCGTGCAAACGCAGGGCTTCTTCGGAAAAACTACGCCGCGGTGCAGGGATCCTTCCAAAGGAGCAACGACATAGTTTGAGCTGGAAGGGCTTGGCAGAGCAGCCGGGGAGAAAAGGCCTCTTGCTATTCTCTTTTCTTTCTGCCTGAATGCGGTCAATTCGCACTTGCCAAAGCAAGGTTTCCCAGCACAAACTCCAAAGCAGCAGCTCTCTCCTGGCAGAGGAAGTGCCATGCAGTGTTGCCCTGGCGAGATAGTGTTGCTACAGTGAGGCCCAGGGAAAACACACTGCCTAGAGAAATCCTAGCAAAGCCCTGTGTTTCCCCACAGGAATGTATGTCACTTTCAGTTCTTTGCCAGCAACGGAGCTCAGAGGCAACGTCAGATTGTGTGTATCTCAGGGAGAGAAAGAACACTGTGACTTCCCCCGTTCCTCTGACGAAAGCGGTTAGAGGGAGAAAAGCGTCCTTTGCTTTCGCTTTCCCGCAAGGAGCTCGGCAGATCTGCCCTTCGCGAAGGGCCGTTTTCCCCCGGAGAACTGCCTCGCCGTAGCCCGGTTCTGGAAGTGGAACGAGTATGCAGTGTTAGCGTTCAGCTATTGTGAAGGCTCGCTTTGGCCCAGGGCAAACGAAGCGCCGGGGGAAATCTTAGCAGAGCCCGGCGCCTTTCCACGGTTCAAAGCGTGGAACTGCAGACTCTTTTGCAAAGAAGAGAGCGCCCAGGCAACAGCAGCCCGCACGTTTCTCAGTGAAAGGGAGAACTCCCTGACTTCATCCGGTCCTCTGAGCAAAGCAGGCAGAGGGAGAGAAACTTTCTTTCCTTCCTCTTTCCTGCCACGAATTCCTCATTTGCTCGTGCAAACGCAGGGCTTCTTCGGAAAAACTACGCCGCGGTGCAGGGATCCTTCCAGAGGAGCAACGACATAGTTTGAGCTGGAAGGGCTTGGCAGAGCAGCCGGGGAGAAAAGGCCTCTTGCTATTCTCTTTTCTTTCTGCCTGAATGCGGTCAATTCGCACTTGCCAAAGCAAGGTTTCCCAGCACAAACTCCAAAGCAGCAGCTCTCTCCTGGCAGAGGAAATCCCATGCAGTTCTACCCTTGCGAGATCGTGTTGCTAAAGTGAGGCCCAGGGAAAACACACTGCCTAGAGAAATCCTAGCAAAGCCCTGTGTTTCCCCACAGGAATGTATGTCACTTTCAGTTCTTTGCCAGCAACGGAGCTCAGAGGCAACGTCAGATTGTGTGTATCTCAGGGAGAGAAAGAACACTGTGACTTCCCCCGTTCCTCTGACGAAAGCGGTTAGAGGGAGAAAAGCGTCCTTTGCTTTCGCTTTCCCGCAAGGAGCTCGGCAGATCTGCCCTTCGCGAAGGGCCGTTTTCCCCCGGAGAACTGCCTCGCCGTAGCCCGGTTCTGGAAGTGGAACGAGTATGCAGTGTTAGCGTTCAGCTATTGTGAAGGCTCGCTTTGGCCCAGGGCAAACGAAGCGCCGGGGGAAATCTTAGCAGAGCCCGGCGCCTTTCCACGGTTCAAAGCGTGGAACTGCAGACTCTTTTGCAAAGAAGAGAGCGCCCAGGCAACAGCAGCCCGCACGTTTCTCAGTGAAAGGGAGAACTCCCTGACTTCATCCGGTCCTCTGAGCAAAGCAGGCAGAGGGAGAGAAACTTTCTTTCCTTCCTCTTTGCTGCCACGAATTCCTCATTTGCTCGTGCAAACGCAGGGCTTCTTCGGAAAAACTACGCCGCGGTGCAGGGATCCTTCCAGAGGAGCAACGAAATAGTTTGAGCTGGAAGGGCTTGGCAGAGCAGCCGGGGAGAAAAGGCCTCTTGCTATTCTCTTTTCTTTCTGCCTGAATGCGGTCAATTTGCACTTGCCAAAGCAAGGTTTCCCAGCACAAACTCCAAAGCAGCAGCTCTCTCCTGGCAGAGGAAGTGCCATGCAGTGTTGCCCTGGCGAGATAGTGTTGCTACAGTGAGGCCCAGGGAAAACACACTGCCTAGAGAAATCCTAGCAAAGCCCTGTGTTTCCCCACAGGAATGTATGTCACTTTCAGTTCTTTGCCAGCAACGGAGCTCAGAGGCAAAGTCAGATTGTGTGTATCTCAGGGAGAGAAAGAACACTGTGACTTCCCCCGTTCCTCTGACGAAAGCGGTTAGAGGGAGAAAAGCGTCCTTTGCTTTCGCTTTCCCGCAATGAGCTCGGCAGATCTGCCCTTCGCGAAGGGCCGTTTTCCCCCGGAGAACTGCCTCGCCGTAGCCCGGTTCTGGAAGTGGAACGAGTATGCAGTGTTAGCGTTCAGCTATTGTGAAGGCTCGCTTTGGCCCAGGGCAAACGAAGCGCCGGGGGAAATCTTAGCAGAGCCCGGCGCCTTTCCACGGTTCAAAGCGTGGAACTGCAGACTCTTTTGCAAAGAAGAGAGCGCCCAGGCAACAGCAGCCCGCACGTTTCTCAGTGAAAGGGAGAACTCCCTGACTTCATCCGGTCCTCTGAGCAAAGCAGGCAGAGGGAGAGAAACTTTCTTTCCTTCCTCTTTGCTGCCACGAATTCCTCATTTGCTCGTGCAAACGCAGGGCTTCTTCGGAAAAACTACGCCGCGGTGCAGGGATCCTTCCAGAGGAGCAACGACATAGTTTGAGCTGGAAGGGCTTGGCAGAGCAGCCGGGGAGAAAAGGCCTCTTGCTATTCTCTTTTCTTTCTGCCTGAATGCGGTCAATTCGCACTTGCCAAAGCAAGGTTTCCCAGCACAAACTCCAAAGCAGCAGCTCTCTCCTGGCAGAGGAAGTGCCATGCAGTGTTGCCCTGGCGAGATAGTGTTGCTACAGTGAGGCCCAGGGAAAACACACTGCCTAGGGAAATCCTAGCAAAGCCCTGTGTTTCCCCACAGGAATGTATGTCACTTTCAGTTCTTTGCCAGCAACGGAGCTCAGAGGCAACGTCAGACTCTGTGTATCTCAGGGAGAGAAAGAACACTGTGACTTCCCCCGTTCCTCTGACGAAAGCGGTTAGAGGGAGAAAAGCGTCCTTTGCTTTCGCTTTCCCGCAATGAGCTCGGCAGATCTGCCCTTCGCGAAGGGCCGTTTTCCCCCGGAGAACTGCCTCGCCGTAGCCCGGTTCTGGAAGTGGAACGAGTATGCAGTGTTAGCGTTCAGCTATTGTGAAGGCTCGCTTTGGCCCAGGGCAAACGAAGCGCCGGGGGAAATCTTAGCAGAGCCCGGCGCCTTTCCACGGTTCAAAGCGTGGAACTGCAGACTCTTTTGCAAAGAAGAGAGCGCCCAGGCAACAGCAGCCCGCACGTTTCTCAGTGAAAGGGAGAACTCCCTGACTTCATCCGGTCCTCTGAGCAAAGCAGGCAGAGGGAGAGAAACTTTCTTTCCTTCCTCTTTGCTGCCACGAATTCCTCATTTGCTCGTGCAAACGCAGGGCTTCTTCGGAAAAACTACGCCGCGGTGCAGGGATCCTTCCAGAGGAGCAACGACATAGTTTGAGCTGGAAGGGCTTGGCAGAGCAGCCGGGGAGAAAAGGCCTCTTGCTATTCTCTTTTCTTTCTGCCTGAATGCGGTCAATTCGCACTTGCCAAAGCAAGGTTTCCCAGCACAAACTCCAAAGCAGCAGCTCTCTCCTGGCAGAGGAAGTGCCATGCAGTGTTGCCCTGGCGAGATAGTGTTGCTACAGTGAGGCCCAGGGAAAACACACTGCCTAGAGAAATCCTAGCAAAGCCCTGTGTTTCCCCACAGGAATGTATGTCACTTTCAGTTCTTTGCCAGCAACGGAGCTCAGAGGCAACGTCAGATTGTGTGTATCTCAGGGAGAGAAAGAACACTGTGACTTCCCCCGTTCCTCTGACGAAAGCGGTTAGAGGGAGAAAAGCGTCCTTTGCTTTCGCTTTCCCGCAATGAGCTCGGCAGATCTGCCCTTCGCGAAGGGCCGTTTTCCCCCGGAGAACTGCCTCGCCGTAGCCCGGTTCTGGAAGTGGAACGAGTATGCAGTGTTAGCGTTCAGCTATTGTGAAGGCTCGCTTTGGCCCAGGGCAAACGAAGCGCCGGGGGAAATCTTAGCAGAGCCCGGCGCCTTTCCACGGTTCAAAGCGTGGAACTGCAGACTCTTTTGCAAAGAAGAGAGCGCCCAGGCAACAGCAGCCCGCACGTTTCTCAGTGAAAGGGAGAACTCCCTGACTTCATCCGGTCCTCTGAGCAAAGCAGGCAGAGGGAGAGAAACTTTCTTTCCTTCCTCTTTGCTGCCACGAATTCCTCATTTGCTCGTGCAAACGCAGGGCTTCTTCGGAAAAACTACGCCGCGGTGCAGGGATCCTTCCAGAGGAGCAACGACATAGTTTGAGCTGGAAGGGCTTGGCAGAGCAGCCGGGGAGAAAAGGCCTCTTGCTATTCTCTTTTCTTTCTGCCTGAATGCGGTCAATTCGCACTTGCCAAAGCAAGGTTTCCCAGCACAAACTCCAAAGCAGCAGCTCTCTCCTGGCAGAGGAAGTGCCATGCAGTGTTGCCCTGGCGAGATAGTGTTGCTACAGTGAGGCCCAGGGAAAACACACTGCCTAGAGAAATCCTAGCAAAGCCCTGTGTTTCCCCACAGGAATGTATGTCACTTTCAGTTCTTTGCCAGCAACGGAGCTCAGAGGCAACGTCAGATTGTGTGTATCTCAGGGAGAGAAAGAACACTGTGACTTCCCCCGTTCCTCTGACGAAAGTGGTTAGAGGGAGAAAAGCGTCCTTTGCTTTCGCTTTCCCGCAAGGAGCTCGGCAGATCTGCCCTTCGCGAAGGGCCGTTTTCCCCCGGAGAACTGCCTCGCCGTAGCCCGGTTCTGGAAGTGGAACGAGTATGCAGTGTTAGCGTTCAGCTATTGTGAAGGCTCGCTTTGGCCCAGGGCAAACGAAGCGCCGGGGGAAATCTTAGCAGAGCCCGGCGCCTTTCCACGGTTCAAAGCGTGGAACTGCAGACTCTTTTGCAAAGAAGAGAGCGCCCAGGCAACAGCAGCCCGCACGTTTCTCAGTGAAAGGGAGAACTCCCTGACTTCATCCGGTCCTCTGAGCAAAGCAGGCAGAGGGAGAGAAACTTTCTTTCCTTCCTCTTTCCTGCCACGAATTCCTCATTTGCTCGTGCAAACGCAGGGCTTCTTCGGAAAAACTACGCCGCGGTGCAGGGATCCTTCCAGAGGAGCAACGACATAGTTTGAGCTGGAAGGGCTTGGCAGAGCAGCCGGGGAGAAAAGGCCTCTTGCTATTCTCTTTTCTTTCTGCCTGAATGCGGTCAATTCGCACTTGCCAAAGCAAGGTTTCCCAGCACAAACTCCAAAGCAGCAGCTCTCTCCTGGCAGAGGAAATCCCATGCAGTTCTACCCTTGCGAGATCGTGTTGCTAAAGTGAGGCCCAGGGAAAACACACTGCCTAGAGAAATCCTAGCAAAGCCCTGTGTTTCCCCACAGGAATGTATGTCACTTTCAGTTCTTTGCCAGCAACGGAGCTCAGAGGCAACGTCAGATTGTGTGTATCTCAGGGAGAGAAAGAACACTGTGACTTCCCCCGTTCCTCTGACGAAAGCGGTTAGAGGGAGAAAAGCGTCCTTTGCTTTCGCTTTCCCGCAATGAGCTCGGCAGATCTGCCCTTCGCGAAGGGCCGTTTTCCCCCGGAGAACTGCCTCGCCGTAGCCCGGTTCTGGAAGTGGAACGAGTATGCAGTGTTAGCGTTCAGCTATTGTGAAGGCTCGCTTTGGCCCAGGGCAAACGAAGCGCCGGGGGAAATCTTAGCAGAGCCCGGCGCCTTTCCACGGTTCAAAGCGTGGAACTGCAGACTCTTTTGCAAAGAAGAGAGCGCCCAGGCAACAGCAGCCCGCACGTTTCTCAGTGAAAGGGAGAACTCCCTGACTTCATCCGGTCCTCTGAGCAAAGCAGGCAGAGGGAGAGAAACTTTCTTTCCTTCCTCTTTGCTGCCACGAATTCCTCATTTGCTCGTGCAAACGCAGGGCTTCTTCGGAAAAACTACGCCGCGGTGCAGGGATCCTTCCAGAGGAGCAACGACATAGTTTGAGCTGGAAGGGCTTGGCAGAGCAGCCGGGGAGAAAAGGCCTCTTGCTATTCTCTTTTCTTTCTGCCTGAATGCGGTCAATTCGCACTTGCCAAAGCAAGGTTTCCCAGCACAAACTCCAAAGCAGCAGCTCTCTCCTGGCAGAGGAAGTGCCATGCAGTGTTGCCCTGGCGAGATAGTGTTGCTACAGTGAGGCCCAGGGAAAACACACTGCCTAGAGAAATCCTAGCAAAGCCCTGTGTTTCCCCACAGGAATGTATGTCACTTTCAGTTCTTTGCCAGCAACGGAGCTCAGAGGCAACGTCAGATTGTGTGTATCTCAGGGAGAGAAAGAACACTGTGACTTCCCCCGTTCCTCTGACGAAAGCGGTTAGAGGGAGAAAAGCGTCCTTTGCTTTCGCTTTCCCGCAAGGAGCTCGGCAGATCTGCCCTTCGCGAAGGGCCGTTTTCCCCCGGAGAACTGCCTCGCCGTAGCCCGGTTCTGGAAGTGGAACGAGTATGCAGTGTTAGCGTTCAGCTATTGTGAAGGCTCGCTTTGGCCCAGGGCAAACGAAGCGCCGGGGGAAATCTTAGCAGAGCCCGGCGCCTTTCCACGGTTCAAAGCGTGGAACTGCAGACTCTTTTGCAAAGAAGAGAGCGCCCAGGCAACAGCAGCCCGCACGTTTCTCAGTGAAAGGGAGAACTCCCTGACTTCATCCGGTCCTCTGAGCAAAGCAGGCAGAGGGAGAGAAACTTTCTTTCCTTCCTCTTTCCTGCCACGAATTCCTCATTTGCTCGTGCAAACGCAGGGCTTCTTCGGAAAAACTACGCCGCGGTGCAGGGATCCTTCCAGAGGAGCAACGACATAGTTTGAGCTGGAAGGGCTTGGCAGAGCAGCCGGGGAGAAAAGGCCTCTTGCTATTCTCTTTTCTTTCTGCCTGAATGCGGTCAATTCGCACTTGCCAAAGCAAGGTTTCCCAGCACAAACTCCAAAGCAGCAGCTCTCTCCTGGCAGAGGAAATCCCATGCAGTTCTACCCTTGCGAGATCGTGTTGCTAAAGTGAGGCCCAGGGAAAACACACTGCCTAGAGAAATCCTAGCAAAGCCCTGTGTTTCCCCACAGGAATGTATGTCACTTTCAGTTCTTTGCCAGCAACGGAGCTCAGAGGCAACGTCAGATTGTGTGTATCTCAGGGAGAGAAAGAACACTGTGACTTCCCCCGTTCCTCTGACGAAAGCGGTTAGAGGGAGAAAAGCGTCCTTTGCTTTCGCTTTCCCGCAATGAGCTCGGCAGATCTGCCCTTCGCGAAGGGCCGTTTTCCCCCGGAGAACTGCCTCGCCGTAGCCCGGTTCTGGAAGTGGAACGAGTATGCAGTGTTAGCGTTCAGCTATTGTGAAGGCTCGCTTTGGCCCAGGGCAAACGAAGCGCCGGGGGAAATCTTAGCAGAGCCCGGCGCCTTTCCACGGTTCAAAGCGTGGAACTGCAGACTCTTTTGCAAAGAAGAGAGCGCCCAGGCAACAGCAGCCCGCACGTTTCTCAGTGAAAGGGAGAACTCCCTGACTTCATCCGGTCCTCTGAGCAAAGCAGGCAGAGGGAGAGAAACTTTCTTTCCTTCCTCTTTGCTGCCACGAATTCCTCATTTGCTCGTGCAAACGCAGGGCTTCTTCGGAAAAACTACGCCGCGGTGCAGGGATCCTTCCAGAGGAGCAACGACATAGTTTGAGCTGGAAGGGCTTGGCAGAGCAGCCGGGGAGAAAAGGCCTCTTGCTATTCTCTTTTCTTTCTGCCTGAATGCGGTCAATTCGCACTTGCCAAAGCAAGGTTTCCCAGCACAAACTCCAAAGCAGCAGCTCTCTCCTGGCAGAGGAAGTGCCATGCAGTGTTGCCCTGGCGAGATAGTGTTGCTACAGTGAGGCCCAGGGAAAACACACTGCCTAGAGAAATCCTAGCAAAGCCCTGTGTTTCCCCACAGGAATGTATGTCACTTTCAGTTCTTTGCCAGCAACGGAGCTCAGAGGCAACGTCAGATTGTGTGTATCTCAGGGAGAGAAAGAACACTGTGACTTCCCCCGTTCCTCTGACGAAAGCGGTTAGAGGGAGAAAAGCGTCCTTTGCTTTCGCTTTCCCGCAAGGAGCTCGGCAGATCTGCCCTTCGCGAAGGGCCGTTTTCCCCCGGAGAACTGCCTCGCCGTAGCCCGGTTCTGGAAGTGGAACGAGTATGCAGTGTTAGCGTTCAGCTATTGTGAAGGCTCGCTTTGGCCCAGGGCAAACGAAGCGCCGGGGGAAATCTTAGCAGAGCCCGGCGCCTTTCCACGGTTCAAAGCGTGGAACTGCAGACTCTTTTGCAAAGAAGAGAGCGCCCAGGCAACAGCAGCCCGCACGTTTCTCAGTGAAAGGGAGAACTCCCTGACTTCATCCGGTCCTCTGAGCAAAGCAGGCAGAGGGAGAGAAACTTTCTTTCCTTCCTCTTTGCTGCCACGAATTCCTCATTTGCTCGTGCAAACGCAGGGCTTCTTCGGAAAAACTACGCCGCGGTGCAGGGATCCTTCCAGAGGAGCAACGACATAGTTTGAGCTGGAAGGGCTTGGCAGAGCAGCCGGGGAGAAAAGGCCTCTTGCTATTCTCTTTTCTTTCTGCCTGAATGCGGTCAATTCGCACTTGCCAAAGCAAGGTTTCCCAGCACAAACTCCAAAGCAGCAGCTCTCTCCTGGCAGAGGAAATCCCATGCAGTTCTACCCTTGCGAGATCGTGTTGCTAAAGTGAGGCCCAGGGAAAACACACTGCCTAGAGAAATCCTAGCAAAGCCCTGTGTTTCCCCACAGGAATGTATGTCACTTTCAGTTCTTTGCCAGCAACGGAGCTCAGAGGCAACGTCAGATTGTGTGTATCTCAGGGAGAGAAAGAACACTGTGACTTCCCCCGTTCCTCTGACGAAAGCGGTTAGAGGGAGAAAAGCGTCCTTTGCTTTCGCTTTCCCGCAATGAGCTCGGCAGATCTGCCCTTCGCGAAGGGCCGTTTTCCCCCGGAGAACTGCCTCGCCGTAGCCCGGTTCTGGAAGTGGAACGAGTATGCAGTGTTAGCGTTCAGCTATTGTGAAGGCTCGCTTTGGCCCAGGGCAAACGAAGCGCCGGGGGAAATCTTAGCAGAGCCCGGCGCCTTTCCACGGTTCAAAGCGTGGAACTGCAGACTCTTTTGCAAAGAAGAGAGCGCCCAGGCAACAGCAGCCCGCACGTTTCTCAGTGAAAGGGAGAACTCCCTGACTTCATCCGGTCCTCTGAGCAAAGCAGGCAGAGGGAGAGAAACTTTCTTTCCTTCCTCTTTGCTGCCACGAATTCCTCATTTGCTCGTGCAAACGCAGGGCTTCTTCGGAAAAACTACGCCGCGGTGCAGGGATCCTTCCAGAGGAGCAACGACATAGTTTGAGCTGGAAGGGCTTGGCAGAGCAGCCGGGGAGAAAAGGCCTCTTGCTATTCTCTTTTCTTTCTGCCTGAATGCGGTCAATTCGCACTTGCCAAAGCAAGGTTTCCCAGCACAAACTCCAAAGCAGCAGCTCTCTCCTGGCAGAGGAAGTGCCATGCAGTGTTGCCCTGGCGAGATAGTGTTGCTACAGTGAGGCCCAGGGAAAACACACTGCCTAGAGAAATCCTAGCAAAGCCCTGTGTTTCCCCACAGGAATGTATGTCACTTTCAGTTCTTTGCCAGCAACGGAGCTCAGAGGCAACGTCAGATTGTGTGTATCTCAGGGAGAGAAAGAACACTGTGACTTCCCCCGTTCCTCTGACGAAAGCGGTTAGAGGGAGAAAAGCGTCCTTTGCTTTCGCTTTCCCGCAAGGAGCTCGGCAGATCTGCCCTTCGCGAAGGGCCGTTTTCCCCCGGAGAACTGCCTCGCCGTAGCCCGGTTCTGGAAGTGGAACGAGTATGCAGTGTTAGCGTTCAGCTATTGTGAAGGCTCGCTTTGGCCCAGGGCAAACGAAGCGCCGGGGGAAATCTTAGCAGAGCCCGGCGCCTTTCCACGGTTCAAAGCGTGGAACTGCAGACTCTTTTGCAAAGAAGAGAGCGCCCAGGCAACAGCAGCCCGCACGTTTCTCAGTGAAAGGGAGAACTCCCTGACTTCATCCGGTCCTCTGAGCAAAGCAGGCAGAGGGAGAGAAACTTTCTTTCCTTCCTCTTTCCTGCCACGAATTCCTCATTTGCTCGTGCAAACGCAGGGCTTCTTCGGAAAAACTACGCCGCGGTGCAGGGATCCTTCCAGAGGAGCAACGACATAGTTTGAGCTGGAAGGGCTTGGCAGAGCAGCCGGGGAGAAAAGGCCTCTTGCTATTCTCTTTTCTTTCTGCCTGAATGCGGTCAATTCGCACTTGCCAAAGCAAGGTTTCCCAGCACAAACTCCAAAGCAGCAGCTCTCTCCTGGCAGAGGAAGTGCCATGCAGTGTTGCCCTGGCGAGATAGTGTTGCTACAGTGAGGCCCAGGGAAAACACACTGCCTAGAGAAATCCTAGCAAAGCCCTGTGTTTCCCCACAGGAATGTATGTCACTTTCAGTTCTTTGCCAGCAACGGAGCTCAGAGGCAACGTCAGATTGTGTGTATCTCAGGGAGAGAAAGAACACTGTGACTTCCCCCGTTCCTCTGACGAAAGCGGTTAGAGGGAGAAAAGCGTCCTTTGCTTTCGCTTTCCCGCAAGGAGCTCGGCAGATCTGCCCTTCGCGAAGGGCCGTTTTCCCCCGGAGAACTGCCTCGCCGTAGCCCGGTTCTGGAAGTGGAACGAGTATGCAGTGTTAGCGTTCAGCTATTGTGAAGGCTCGCTTTGGCCCAGGGCAAACGAAGCGCCGGGGGAAATCTTAGCAGAGCCCGGCGCCTTTCCACGGTTCAAAGCGTGGAACTGCAGACTCTTTTGCAAAGAAGAGAGCGCCCAGGCAACAGCAGCCCGCACGTTTCTCAGTGAAAGGGAGAACTCCCTGACTTCATCCGGTCCTCTGAGCAAAGCAGGCAGAGGGAGAGAAACTTTCTTTCCTTCCTCTTTGCTGCCACGAATTCCTCATTTGCTCGTGCAAACGCAGGGCTTCTTCGGAAAAACTACGCCGCGGTGCAGGGATCCTTCCAGAGGAGCAACGACATAGTTTGAGCTGGAAGGGCTTGGCAGAGCAGCCGGGGAGAAAAGGCCTCTTGCTATTCTCTTTTCTTTCTGCCTGAATGCGGTCAATTCGCACTTGCCAAAGCAAGGTTTCCCAGCACAAACTCCAAAGCAGCAGCTCTCTCCTGGCAGAGGAAATCCCATGCAGTTCTACCCTTGCGAGATCGTGTTGCTAAAGTGAGGCCCAGGGAAAACACACTGCCTAGAGAAATCCTAGCAAAGCCCTGTGTTTCCCCACAGGAATGTATGTCACTTTCAGTTCTTTGCCAGCAACGGAGCTCAGAGGCAACGTCAGATTGTGTGTATCTCAGGGAGAGAAAGAACACTGTGACTTCCCCCGTTCCTCTGACGAAAGCGGTTAGAGGGAGAAAAGCGTCCTTTGCTTTCGCTTTCCCGCAATGAGCTCGGCAGATCTGCCCTTCGCGAAGGGCCGTTTTCCCCCGGAGAACTGCCTCGCCGTAGCCCGGTTCTGGAAGTGGAACGAGTATGCAGTGTTAGCGTTCAGCTATTGTGAAGGCTCGCTTTGGCCCAGGGCAAACGAAGCGCCGGGGGAAATCTTAGCAGAGCCCGGCGCCTTTCCACGGTTCAAAGCGTGGAACTGCAGACTCTTTTGCAAAGAAGAGAGCGCCCAGGCAACAGCAGCCCGCACGTTTCTCAGTGAAAGGGAGAACTCCCTGACTTCATCCGGTCCTCTGAGCAAAGCAGGCAGAGGGAGAGAAACTTTCTTTCCTTCCTCTTTGCTGCCACGAATTCCTCATTTGCTCGTGCAAACGCAGGGCTTCTTCGGAAAAACTACGCCGCGGTGCAGGGATCCTTCCAGAGGAGCAACGACATAGTTTGAGCTGGAAGGGCTTGGCAGAGCAGCCGGGGAGAAAAGGCCTCTTGCTATTCTCTTTTCTTTCTGCCTGAATGCGGTCAATTCGCACTTGCCAAAGCAAGGTTTCCCAGCACAAACTCCAAAGCAGCAGCTCTCTCCTGGCAGAGGAAGTGCCATGCAGTGTTGCCCTGGCGAGATAGTGTTGCTACAGTGAGGCCCAGGGAAAACACACTGCCTAGAGAAATCCTAGCAAAGCCCTGTGTTTCCCCACAGGAATGTATGTCACTTTCAGTTCTTTGCCAGCAACGGAGCTCAGAGGCAACGTCAGATTGTGTGTATCTCAGGGAGAGAAAGAACACTGTGACTTCCCCCGTTCCTCTGACGAAAGCGGTTAGAGGGAGAAAAGCGTCCTTTGCTTTCGCTTTCCCGCAAGGAGCTCGGCAGATCTGCCCTTCGCGAAGGGCCGTTTTCCCCCGGAGAACTGCCTCGCCGTAGCCCGGTTCTGGAAGTGGAACGAGTATGCAGTGTTAGCGTTCAGCTATTGTGAAGGCTCGCTTTGGCCCAGGGCAAACGAAGCGCCGGGGGAAATCTTAGCAGAGCCCGGCGCCTTTCCACGGTTCAAAGCATGGAACTGCAGACTCTTTTGCAAAGAAGAGAGCGCCCAGGCAACAGCAGCCCGCACGTTTCTCAGTGAAAGGGAGAACTCCCTGACTTCATCCGGTCCTCTGAGCAAAGCAGGCAGAGGGAGAGAAACTTTCTTTCCTTCCTCTTTCCTGCCACGAATTCCTCATTTGCTCGTGCAAACGCAGGGCTTCTTCGGAAAAACTACGCCGCGGTGCAGGGATCCTTCCAGAGGAGCAACGACATAGTTTGAGCTGGAAGGGCTTGGCAGAGCAGCCGGGGAGAAAAGGCCTCTTGCTATTCTCTTTTCTTTCTGCCTGAATGCGGTCAATTCGCACTTGCCAAAGCAAGGTTTCCCAGCACAAACTCCAAAGCAGCAGCTCTCTCCTGGCAGAGGAAATCCCATGCAGTTCTACCCTTGCGAGATCGTGTTGCTAAAGTGAGGCCCAGGGAAAACACACTGCCTAGAGAAATCCTAGCAAAGCCCTGTGTTTCCCCACAGGAATGTATGTCACTTTCAGTTCTTTGCCAGCAACGGAGCTCAGAGGCAACGTCAGATTGTGTGTATCTCAGGGAGAGAAAGAACACTGTGACTTCCCCCGTTCCTCTGACGAAAGCGGTTAGAGGGAGAAAAGCGTCCTTTGCTTTCGCTTTCCCGCAATGAGCTCGGCAGATCTGCCCTTCGCGAAGGGCCGTTTTCCCCCGGAGAACTGCCTCGCCGTAGCCCGGTTCTGGAAGTGGAACGAGTATGCAGTGTTAGCGTTCAGCTATTGTGAAGGCTCGCTTTGGCCCAGGGCAAACGAAGCGCCGGGGGAAATCTTAGCAGAGCCCGGCGCCTTTCCACGGTTCAAAGCGTGGAACTGCAGACTCTTTTGCAAAGAAGAGAGCGCCCAGGCAACAGCAGCCCGCACGTTTCTCAGTGAAAGGGAGAACTCCCTGACTTCATCCGGTCCTCTGAGCAAAGCAGGCAGAGGGAGAGAAACTTTCTTTCCTTCCTCTTTGCTGCCACGAATTCCTCATTTGCTCGTGCAAACGCAGGGCTTCTTCGGAAAAACTACGCCGCGGTGCAGGGATCCTTCCAGAGGAGCAACGACATAGTTTGAGCTGGAAGGGCTTGGCAGAGCAGCCGGGGAGAAAAGGCCTCTTGCTATTCTCTTTTCTTTCTGCCTGAATGCGGTCAATTCGCACTTGCCAAAGCAAGGTTTCCCAGCACAAACTCCAAAGCAGCAGCTCTCTCCTGGCAGAGGAAGTGCCATGCAGTGTTGCCCTGGCGAGATAGTGTTGCTACAGTGAGGCCCAGGGAAAACACACTGCCTAGAGAAATCCTAGCAAAGCCCTGTGTTTCCCCACAGGAATGTATGTCACTTTCAGTTCTTTGCCAGCAACGGAGCTCAGAGGCAACGTCAGATTGTGTGTATCTCAGGGAGAGAAAGAACACTGTGACTTCCCCCGTTCCTCTGACGAAAGCGGTTAGAGGGAGAAAAGCGTCCTTTGCTTTCGCTTTCCCGCAAGGAGCTCGGCAGATCTGCCCTTCGCGAAGGGCCGTTTTCCCCCGGAGAACTGCCTCGCCGTAGCCCGGTTCTGGAAGTGGAACGAGTATGCAGTGTTAGCGTTCAGCTATTGTGAAGGCTCGCTTTGGCCCAGGGCAAACGAAGCGCCGGGGGAAATCTTAGCAGAGCCCGGCGCCTTTCCACGGTTCAAAGCGTGGAACTGCAGACTCTTTTGCAAAGAAGAGAGCGCCCAGGCAACAGCAGCCCGCACGTTTCTCAGTGAAAGGGAGAACTCCCTGACTTCATCCGGTCCTCTGAGCAAAGCAGGCAGAGGGAGAGAAACTTTCTTTCCTTCCTCTTTGCTGCCACGAATTCCTCATTTGCTCGTGCAAACGCAGGGCTTCTTCGGAAAAACTACGCCGCGGTGCAGGGATCCTTCCAGAGGAGCAACGACATAGTTTGAGCTGGAAGGGCTTGGCAGAGCAGCCGGGGAGAAAAGGCCTCTTGCTATTCTCTTTTCTTTCTGCCTGAATGCGGTCAATTCGCACTTGCCAAAGCAAGGTTTCCCAGCACAAACTCCAAAGCAGCAGCTCTCTCCTGGCAGAGGAAATCCCATGCAGTTCTACCCTTGCGAGATCGTGTTGCTAAAGTGAGGCCCAGGGAAAACACACTGCCTAGAGAAATCCTAGCAAAGCCCTGTGTTTCCCCACAGGAATGTATGTCACTTTCAGTTCTTTGCCAGCAACGGAGCTCAGAGGCAACGTCAGATTGTGTGTATCTCAGGGAGAGAAAGAACACTGTGACTTCCCCCGTTCCTCTGACGAAAGCGGTTAGAGGGAGAAAAGCGTCCTTTGCTTTCGCTTTCCCGCAATGAGCTCGGCAGATCTGCCCTTCGCGAAGGGCCGTTTTCCCCCGGAGAACTGCCTCGCCGTAGCCCGGTTCTGGAAGTGGAACGAGTATGCAGTGTTAGCGTTCAGCTATTGTGAAGGCTCGCTTTGGCCCAGGGCAAACGAAGCGCCGGGGGAAATCTTAGCAGAGCCCGGCGCCTTTCCACGGTTCAAAGCGTGGAACTGCAGACTCTTTTGCAAAGAAGAGAGCGCCCAGGCAACAGCAGCCCGCACGTTTCTCAGTGAAAGGGAGAACTCCCTGACTTCATCCGGTCCTCTGAGCAAAGCAGGCAGAGGGAGAGAAACTTTCTTTCCTTCCTCTTTGCTGCCACGAATTCCTCATTTGCTCGTGCAAACGCAGGGCTTCTTCGGAAAAACTACGCCGCGGTGCAGGGATCCTTCCAGAGGAGCAACGACATAGTTTGAGCTGGAAGGGCTTGGCAGAGCAGCCGGGGAGAAAAGGCCTCTTGCTATTCTCTTTTCTTTCTGCCTGAATGCGGTCAATTCGCACTTGCCAAAGCAAGGTTTCCCAGCACAAACTCCAAAGCAGCAGCTCTCTCCTGGCAGAGGAAGTGCCATGCAGTGTTGCCCTGGCGAGATAGTGTTGCTACAGTGAGGCCCAGGGAAAACACACTGCCTAGAGAAATCCTAGCAAAGCCCTGTGTTTCCCCACAGGAATGTATGTCACTTTCAGTTCTTTGCCAGCAACGGAGCTCAGAGGCAACGTCAGATTGTGTGTATCTCAGGGAGAGAAAGAACACTGTGACTTCCCCCGTTCCTCTGACGAAAGCGGTTAGAGGGAGAAAAGCGTCCTTTGCTTTCGCTTTCCCGCAAGGAGCTCGGCAGATCTGCCCTTCGCGAAGGGCCGTTTTCCCCCGGAGAACTGCCTCGCCGTAGCCCGGTTCTGGAAGTGGAACGAGTATGCAGTGTTAGCGTTCAGCTATTGTGAAGGCTCGCTTTGGCCCAGGGCAAACGAAGCGCCGGGGGAAATCTTAGCAGAGCCCGGCGCCTTTCCACGGTTCAAAGCGTGGAACTGCAGACTCTTTTGCAAAGAAGAGAGCGCCCAGGCAACAGCAGCCCGCACGTTTCTCAGTGAAAGGGAGAACTCCCTGACTTCATCCGGTCCTCTGAGCAAAGCAGGCAGAGGGAGAGAAACTTTCTTTCCTTCCTCTTTGCTGCCACGAATTCCTCATTTGCTCGTGCAAACGCAGGGCTTCTTCGGAAAAACTACGCCGCGGTGCAGGGATCCTTCCAGAGGAGCAACGACATAGTTTGAGCTGGAAGGGCTTGGCAGAGCAGCCGGGGAGAAAAGGCCTCTTGCTATTCTCTTTTCTTTCTGCCTGAATGCGGTCAATTCGCACTTGCCAAAGCAAGGTTTCCCAGCACAAACTCCAAAGCAGCAGCTCTCTCCTGGCAGAGGAAGTGCCATGCAGTGTTGCCCTGGCGAGATAGTGTTGCTACAGTGAGGCCCAGGGAAAACACACTGCCTAGAGAAATCCTAGCAAAGCCCTGTGTTTCCCCACAGGAATGTATGTCACTTTCAGTTCTTTGCCAGCAACGGAGCTCAGAGGCAACGTCAGATTGTGTGTATCTCAGGGAGAGAAAGAACACTGTGACTTCCCCCGTTCCTCTGACGAAAGCGGTTAGAGGGAGAAAAGCGTCCTTTGCTTTCGCTTTCCCGCAATGAGCTCGGCAGATCTGCCCTTCGCGAAGGGCCGTTTTCCCCCGGAGAACTGCCTCGCCGTAGCCCGGTTCTGGAAGTGGAACGAGTATGCAGTGTTAGCGTTCAGCTATTGTGAAGGCTCGCTTTGGCCCAGGGCAAACGAAGCGCCGGGGGAAATCTTAGCAGAGCCCGGCGCCTTTCCACGGTTCAAAGCGTGGAACTGCAGACTCTTTTGCAAAGAAGAGAGCGCCCAGGCAACAGCAGCCCGCACGTTTCTCAGTGAAAGGGAGAACTCCCTGACTTCATCCGGTCCTCTGAGCAAAGCAGGCAGAGGGAGAGAAACTTTCTTTCCTTCCTCTTTGCTGCCACGAATTCCTCATTTGCTCGTGCAAACGCAGGGCTTCTTCGGAAAAACTACGCCGCGGTGCAGGGATCCTTCCAGAGGAGCAACGACATAGTTTGAGCTGGAAGGGCTTGGCAGAGCAGCCGGGGAGAAAAGGCCTCTTGCTATTCTCTTTTCTTTCTGCCTGAATGCGGTCAATTCGCACTTGCCAAAGCAAGGTTTCCCAGCACAAACTCCAAAGCAGCAGCTCTCTCCTGGCAGAGGAAGTGCCATGCAGTGTTGCCCTGGCGAGATAGTGTTGCTACAGTGAGGCCCAGGGAAAACACACTGCCTAGAGAAATCCTAGCAAAGCCCTGTGTTTCCCCACAGGAATGTATGTCACTTTCAGTTCTTTGCCAGCAACGGAGCTCGGAGGCAACGTCAGATTGTGTGTATCTCAGGGAGAGAAAGAACACTGTGACTTCCCCCGTTCCTCTGACGAAAGCGGTTAGAGGGAGAAAAGCGTCCTTTGCTTTCGCTTTCCCGCAAGGAGCTCGGCAGATCTGCCCTTCGCGAAGGGCCGTTTTCCCCCGGAGAACTGCCTCGCCGTAGCCCGGTTCTGGAAGTGGAACGAGTATGCAGTGTTAGCGTTCAGCTATTGTGAAGGCTCGCTTTGGCCCAGGGCAAACGAAGCGCCGGGGGAAATCTTAGCAGAGCCCGGCGCCTTTCCACGGTTCAAAGCGTGGAACTGCAGACTCTTTTGCAAAGAAGAGAGCGCCCAGGCAACAGCAGCCCGCACGTTTCTCAGTGAAAGGGAGAACTCCCTGACTTCATCCGGTCCTCTGAGCAAAGCAGGCAGAGGGAGAGAAACTTTCTTTCCTTCCTCTTTCCTGCCACGAATTCCTCATTTGCTCGTGCAAACGCAGGGCTTCTTCGGAAAAACTACGCCGCGGTGCAGGGATCCTTCCAGAGGAGCAACGACATAGTTTGAGCTGGAAGGGCTTGGCAGAGCAGCCGGGGAGAAAAGGCCTCTTGCTATTCTCTTTTCTTTCTGCCTGAATGCGGTCAATTCGCACTTGCCAAAGCAAGGTTTCCCAGCACAAACTCCAAAGCAGCAGCTCTCTCCTGGCAGAGGAAATCCCATGCAGTTCTACCCTTGCGAGATCGTGTTGCTAAAGTGAGGCCCAGGGAAAACACACTGTCTAGAGAAATCCTAGCAAAGCCCTGTGTTTCCCCACAGGAATGTATGTCACTTTCAGTTCTTTGCCAGCAACGGAGCTCAGAGGCAACGTCAGATTGTGTGTATCTCAGGGAGAGAAAGAACACTGTGACTTCCCCCGTTCCTCTGACGAAAGCGGTTAGAGGGAGAAAAGCGTCCTTTGCTTTCGCTTTCCCGCAATGAGCTCGGCAGATCTGCCCTTCGCGAAGGGCCGTTTTCCCCCGGAGAACTGCCTCGCCGTAGCCCGGTTCTGGAAGTGGAACGAGTATGCAGTGTTAGCGTTCAGCTATTGTGAAGGCTCGCTTTGGCCCAGGGCAAACGAAGCGCCGGGGGAAATCTTAGCAGAGCCCGGCGCCTTTCCACGGTTCAAAGCGTGGAACTGCAGACTCTTTTGCAAAGAAGAGAGCGCCCAGGCAACAGCAGCCCGCACGTTTCTCAGTGAAAGGGAGAACTCCCTGACTTCATCCGGTCCTCTGAGCAAAGCAGGCAGAGGGAGAGAAACTTTCTTTCCTTCCTCTTTGCTGCCACGAATTCCTCATTTGCTCGTGCAAACGCAGGGCTTCTTCGGAAAAACTACGCCGCGGTGCAGGGATCCTTCCAGAGGAGCAACGACATAGTTTGAGCTGGAAGGGCTTGGCAGAGCAGCCGGGGAGAAAAGGCCTCTTGCTATTCTCTTTTCTTTCTGCCTGAATGCGGTCAATTCGCACTTGCCAAAGCAAGGTTTCCCAGCACAAACTCCAAAGCAGCAGCTCTCTCCTGGCAGAGGAAGTGCCATGCAGTGTTGCCCTGGCGAGATAGTGTTGCTACAGTGAGGCCCAGGGAAAACACACTGCCTAGAGAAATCCTAGCAAAGCCCTGTGTTTCCCCACAGGAATGTATGTCACTTTCAGTTCTTTGCCAGCAACGGAGCTCAGAGGCAACGTCAGATTGTGTGTATCTCAGGGAGAGAAAGAACACTGTGACTTCCCCCGTTCCTCTGACGAAAGTGGTTAGAGGGAGAAAAGCGTCCTTTGCTTTCGCTTTCCCGCAAGGAGCTCGGCAGATCTGCCCTTCGCGAAGGGCCGTTTTCCCCCGGAGAACTGCCTCGCCGTAGCCCGGTTCTGGAAGTGGAACGAGTATGCAGTGTTAGCGTTCAGCTATTGTGAAGGCTCGCTTTGGCCCAGGGCAAACGAAGCGCCGGGGGAAATCTTAGCAGAGCCCGGCGCCTTTCCACGGTTCAAAGCGTGGAACTGCAGACTCTTTTGCAAAGAAGAGAGCGCCCAGGCAACAGCAGCCCGCACGTTTCTCAGTGAAAGGGAGAACTCCCTGACTTCATCCGGTCCTCTGAGCAAAGCAGGCAGAGGGAGAGAAACTTTCTTTCCTTCCTCTTTGCTGCCACGAATTCCTCATTTGCTCGTGCAAACGCAGGGCTTCTTCGGAAAAACTACGCCGCGGTGCAGGGATCCTTCCAGAGGAGCAACGACATAGTTTGAGCTGGAAGGGCTTGGCAGAGCAGCCGGGGAGAAAAGGCCTCTTGCTATTCTCTTTTCTTTCTGCCTGAATGCGGTCAATTCGCACTTGCCAAAGCAAGGTTTCCCAGCACAAACTCCAAAGCAGCAGCTCTCTCCTGGCAGAGGAAATCCCATGCAGTTCTACCCTTGCGAGATCGTGTTGCTAAAGTGAGGCCCAGGGAAAACACACTGCCTAGAGAAATCCTAGCAAAGCCCTGTGTTTCCCCACAGGAATGTATGTCACTTTCAGTTCTTTGCCAGCAACGGAGCTCAGAGGCAACGTCAGATTGTGTGTATCTCAGGGAGAGAAAGAACACTGTGACTTCCCCCGTTCCTCTGACGAAAGCGGTTAGAGGGAGAAAAGCGTCCTTTGCTTTCGCTTTCCCGCAATGAGCTCGGCAGATCTGCCCTTCGCGAAGGGCCGTTTTCCCCCGGAGAACTGCCTCGCCGTAGCCCGGTTCTGGAAGTGGAACGAGTATGCAGTGTTAGCGTTCAGCTATTGTGAAGGCTCGCTTTGGCCCAGGGCAAACGAAGCGCCGGGGGAAATCTTAGCAGAGCCCGGCGCCTTTCCACGGTTCAAAGCGTGGAACTGCAGACTCTTTTGCAAAGAAGAGAGCGCCCAGGCAACAGCAGCCCGCACGTTTCTCAGTGAAAGGGAGAACTCCCTGACTTCATCCGGTCCTCTGAGCAAAGCAGGCAGAGGGAGAGAAACTTTCTTTCCTTCCTCTTTGCTGCCACGAATTCCTCATTTGCTCGTGCAAACGCAGGGCTTCTTCGGAAAAACTACGCCGCGGTGCAGGGATCCTTCCAGAGGAGCAACGACATAGTTTGAGCTGGAAGGGCTTGGCAGAGCAGCCGGGGAGAAAAGGCCTCTTGCTATTCTCTTTTCTTTCTGCCTGAATGCGGTCAATTCGCACTTGCCAAAGCAAGGTTTCCCAGCACAAACTCCAAAGCAGCAGCTCTCTCCTGGCAGAGGAAGTGCCATGCAGTGTTGCCCTGGCGAGATAGTGTTGCTACAGTGAGGCCCAGGGAAAACACACTGCCTAGAGAAATCCTAGCAAAGCCCTGTGTTTCCCCACAGGAATGTATGTCACTTTCAGTTCTTTGCCAGCAACGGAGCTCAGAGGCAACGTCAGATTGTGTGTATCTCAGGGAGAGAAAGAACACTGTGACTTCCCCCGTTCCTCTGACGAAAGCGGTTAGAGGGAGAAAAGCGTCCTTTGCTTTCGCTTTCCCGCAAGGAGCTCGGCAGATCTGCCCTTCGCGAAGGGCCGTTTTCCCCCGGAGAACTGCCTCGCCGTAGCCCGGTTCTGGAAGTGGAACGAGTATGCAGTGTTAGCGTTCAGCTATTGTGAAGGCTCGCTTTGGCCCAGGGCAAACGAAGCGCCGGGGGAAATCTTAGCAGAGCCCGGCGCCTTTCCACGGTTCAAAGCGTGGAACTGCAGACTCTTTTGCAAAGAAGAGAGCGCCCAGGCAACAGCAGCCCGCACGTTTCTCAGTGAAAGGGAGAACTCCCTGACTTCATCCGGTCCTCTGAGCAAAGCAGGCAGAGGGAGAGAAACTTTCTTTCCTTCCTCTTTGCTGCCACGAATTCCTCATTTGCTCGTGCAAACGCAGGGCTTCTTCGGAAAAACTACGCCGCGGTGCAGGGATCCTTCCAGAGGAGCAACGACATAGTTTGAGCTGGAAGGGCTTGGCAGAGCAGCCGGGGAGAAAAGGCCTCTTGCTATTCTCTTTTCTTTCTGCCTGAATGCGGTCAATTCGCACTTGCCAAAGCAAGGTTTCCCAGCACAAACTCCAAAGCAGCAGCTCTCTCCTGGCAGAGGAAATCCCATGCAGTTCTACCCTTGCGAGATCGTGTTGCTAAAGTGAGGCCCAGGGAAAACACACTGCCTAGAGAAATCCTAGCAAAGCCCTGTGTTTCCCCACAGGAATGTATGTCACTTTCAGTTCTTTGCCAGCAACGGAGCTCAGAGGCAACGTCAGATTGTGTGTATCTCAGGGAGAGAAAGAACACTGTGACTTCCCCCGTTCCTCTGACGAAAGCGGTTAGAGGGAGAAAAGCGTCCTTTGCTTTCGCTTTCCCGCAATGAGCTCGGCAGATCTGCCCTTCGCGAAGGGCCGTTTTCCCCCGGAGAACTGCCTCGCCGTAGCCCGGTTCTGGAAGTGGAACGAGTATGCAGTGTTAGCGTTCAGCTATTGTGAAGGCTCGCTTTGGCCCAGGGCAAACGAAGCGCCGGGGGAAATCTTAGCAGAGCCCGGCGCCTTTCCACGGTTCAAAGCGTGGAACTGCAGACTCTTTTGCAAAGAAGAGAGCGCCCAGGCAACAGCAGCCCGCACGTTTCTCAGTGAAAGGGAGAACTCCCTGACTTCATCCGGTCCTCTGAGCAAAGCAGGCAGAGGGAGAGAAACTTTCTTTCCTTCCTCTTTGCTGCCACGAATTCCTCATTTGCTCGTGCAAACGCAGGGCTTCTTCGGAAAAACTACGCCGCGGTGCAGGGATCCTTCCAGAGGAGCAACGACATAGTTTGAGCTGGAAGGGCTTGGCAGAGCAGCCGGGGAGAAAAGGCCTCTTGCTATTCTCTTTTCTTTCTGCCTGAATGCGGTCAATTCGCACTTGCCAAAGCAAGGTTTCCCAGCACAAACTCCAAAGCAGCAGCTCTCTCCTGGCAGAGGAAGTGCCATGCAGTGTTGCCCTGGCGAGATAGTGTTGCTACAGTGAGGCCCAGGGAAAACACACTGCCTAGAGAAATCCTAGCAAAGCCCTGTGTTTCCCCACAGGAATGTATGTCACTTTCAGTTCTTTGCCAGCAACGGAGCTCAGAGGCAACGTCAGATTGTGTGTATCTCAGGGAGAGAAAGAACACTGTGACTTCCCCCGTTCCTCTGACGAAAGCGGTTAGAGGGAGAAAAGCGTCCTTTGCTTTCGCTTTCCCGCAAGGAGCTCGGCAGATCTGCCCTTCGCGAAGGGCCGTTTTCCCCCAGAGAACTGCCTCGCCGTAGCCCGGTTCTGGAAGTGGAACGAGTATGCAGTGTTAGCGTTCAGCTATTGTGAAGGCTCGCTTTGGCCCAGGGCAAACGAAGCGCCGGGGGAAATCTTAGCAGAGCCCGGCGCCTTTCCACGGTTCAAAGCGTGGAACTGCAGACTCTTTTGCAAAGAAGAGAGCGCCCAGGCAACAGCAGCCCGCACGTTTCTCAGTGAAAGGGAGAACTCCCTGACTTCATCCGGTCCTCTGAGCAAAGCAGGCAGAGGGAGAGAAACTTTCTTTCCTTCCTCTTTCCTGCCACGAATTCCTCATTTGCTCGTGCAAACGCAGGGCTTCTTCGGAAAAACTACGCCGCGGTGCAGGGATCCTTCCAGAGGAGCAACGACATAGTTTGAGCTGGAAGGGCTTGGCAGAGCAGCCGGGGAGAAAAGGCCTCTTGCTATTCTCTTTTCTTTCTGCCTGAATGCGGTCAATTCGCACTTGCCAAAGCAAGGTTTCCCAGCACAAACTCCAAAGCAGCAGCTCTCTCCTGGCAGAGGAAATCCCATGCAGTTCTACCCTTGCGAGATCGTGTTGCTAAAGTGAGGCCCAGGGAAAACACACTGCCTAGAGAAATCCTAGCAAAGCCCTGTGTTTCCCCACAGGAATGTATGTCACTTTCAGTTCTTTGCCAGCAACGGAGCTCAGAGGCAACGTCAGATTGTGTGTATCTCAGGGAGAGAAAGAACACTGTGACTTCCCCCGTTCCTCTGACGAAAGCGGTTAGAGGGAGAAAAGCGTCCTTTGCTTTCGCTTTCCCGCAATGAGCTCGGCAGATCTGCCCTTCGCGAAGGGCCGTTTTCCCCCGGAGAACTGCCTCGCCGTAGCCCGGTTCTGGAAGTGGAACGAGTATGCAGTGTTAGCGTTCAGCTATTGTGAAGGCTCGCTTTGGCCCAGGGCAAACGAAGCGCCGGGGGAAATCTTAGCAGAGCCCGGCGCCTTTCCACGGTTCAAAGCGTGGAACTGCAGACTCTTTTGCAAAGAAGAGAGCGCCCAGGCAACAGCAGCCCGCACGTTTCTCAGTGAAAGGGAGAACTCCCTGACTTCATCCGGTCCTCTGAGCAAAGCAGGCAGAGGGAGAGAAACTTTCTTTCCTTCCTCTTTCCTGCCACGAATTCCTCATTTGCTCGTGCAAACGCAGGGCTTCTTCGGAAAAACTACGCCGCGGTGCAGGGATCCTTCCAGAGGAGCAACGACATAGTTTGAGCTGGAAGGGCTTGGCAGAGCAGCCGGGGAGAAAAGGCCTCTTGCTATTCTCTTTTCTTTCTGCCTGAATGCGGTCAATTCGCACTTGCCAAAGCAAGGTTTCCCAGCACAAACTCCAAAGCAGCAGCTCTCTCCTGGCAGAGGAAGTGCCATGCAGTGTTGCCCTGGCGAGATAGTGTTGCTACAGTGAGGCCCAGGGAAAACACACTGCCTAGAGAAATCCTAGCAAAGCCCTGTGTTTCCCCACAGGAATGTATGTCACTTTCAGTTCTTTGCCAGCAACGGAGCTCAGAGGCAACGTCAGATTGTGTGTATCTCAGGGAGAGAAAGAACACTGTGACTTCCCCCGTTCCTCTGACGAAAGCGGTTAGAGGGAGAAAAGCGTCCTTTGCTTTCGCTTTCCCGCAAGGAGCTCGGCAGATCTGCCCTTCGCGAAGGGCCGTTTTCCCCCGGAGAACTGCCTCGCCGTAGCCCGGTTCTGGAAGTGGAACGAGTATGCAGTGTTAGCGTTCAGCTATTGTGAAGGCTCGCTTTGGCCCAGGGCAAACGAAGCGCCGGGGGAAATCTTAGCAGAGCCCGGCGCCTTTCCACGGTTCAAAGCGTGGAACTGCAGACTCTTTTGCAAAGAAGAGAGCGCCCAGGCAACAGCAGCCCGCACGTTTCTCAGTGAAAGGGAGAACTCCCTGACTTCATCCGGTCCTCTGAGCAAAGCAGGCAGAGGGAGAGAAACTTTCTTTCCTTCCTCTTTGCTGCCACGAATTCCTCATTTGCTCGTGCAAACGCAGGGCTTCTTCGGAAAAACTACGCCGCGGTGCAGGGATCCTTCCAGAGGAGCAACGACATAGTTTGAGCTGGAAGGGCTTGGCAGAGCAGCCGGGGAGAAAAGGCCTCTTGCTATTCTCTTTTCTTTCTGCCTGAATGCGGTCAATTCGCACTTGCCAAAGCAAGGTTTCCCAGCACAAACTCCAAAGCAGCAGCTCTCTCCTGGCAGAGGAAATCCCATGCAGTGTTGCCCTGGCGAGATCGTGTTGCTACAGTGAGGCCCAGGGAAAACACACTGCCTAGAGAAATCCTAGCAAAGCCCTGTGTTTCCCCACAGGAATGTATGTCACTTTCAGTTCTTTGCCAGCAACGGAGCTCAGAGGCAACGTCAGATTGTGTGTATCTCAGGGAGAGAAAGAACACTGTGACTTCCCCCGTTCCTCTGACGAAAGCGGTTAGAGGGAGAAAAGCGTCCTTTGCTTTCGCTTTCCCGCAAGGAGCTCGGCAGATCTGCCCTTCGCGAAGGGCCGTTTTCCCCCGGAGAACTGCCTCGCCGTAGCCCGGTTCTGGAAGTGGAACGAGTATGCAGTGTTAGCGTTCAGCTATTGTGAAGGCTCGCTTTGGCCCAGGGCAAACGAAGCGCCGGGGGAAATCTTAGCAGAGCCCGGCGCCTTTCCACGGTTCAAAGCGTGGAACTGCAGACTCTTTTGCAAAGAAGAGAGCGCCCAGGCAACAGCAGCCCGCACGTTTCTCAGTGAAAGGGAGAACTCCCTGACTTCATCCGGTCCTCTGAGCAAAGCAGGCAGAGGGAGAGAAACTTTCTTTCCTTCCTCTTTGCTGCCACGAATTCCTCATTTGCTCGTGCAAACGCAGGGCTTCTTCGGAAAAACTACGCCGCGGTGCAGGGATCCTTCCAGAGGAGCAACGACATAGTTTGAGCTGGAAGGGCTTGGCAGAGCAGCCGGGGAGAAAAGGCCTCTTGCTATTCTCTTTTCTTTCTGCCTGAATGCGGTCAATTCGCACTTGCCAAAGCAAGGTTTCCCAGCACAAACTCCAAAGCAGCAGCTCTCTCCTGGCAGAGGAAGTGCCATGCAGTGTTGCCCTGGCGAGATAGTGTTGCTACAGTGAGGCCCAGGGAAAACACACTGCCTAGAGAAATCCTAGCAAAGCCCTGTGTTTCCCCACAGGAATGTATGTCACTTTCAGTTCTTTGCCAGCAACGGAGCTCAGAGGCAACGTCAGATTGTGTGTATCTCAGGGAGAGAAAGAACACTGTGACTTCCCCCGTTCCTCTGACGAAAGCGGTTAGAGGGAGAAAAGCGTCCTTTGCTTTCGCTTTCCCGCAAGGAGCTCGGCAGATCTGCCCTTCGCGAAGGGCCGTTTTCCCCCGGAGAACTGCCTCGCCGTAGCCCGGTTCTGGAAGTGGAACGAGTATGCAGTGTTAGCGTTCAGCTATTGTGAAGGCTCGCTTTGGCCCAGGGCAAACGAAGCGCCGGGGGAAATCTTAGCAGAGCCCGGCGCCTTTCCACGGTTCAAAGCGTGGAACTGCAGACTCTTTTGCAAAGAAGAGAGCGCCCAGGCAACAGCAGCCCGCACGTTTCTCAGTGAAAGGGAGAACTCCCTGACTTCATCCGGTCCTCTGAGCAAAGCAGGCAGAGGGAGAGAAACTTTCTTTCCTTCCTCTTTGCTGCCACGAATTCCTCATTTGCTCGTGCAAACGCAGGGCTTCTTCGGAAAAACTACGCCGCGGTGCAGGGATCCTTCCAGAGGAGCAACGACATAGTTTGAGCTGGAAGGGCTTGGCAGAGCAGCCGGGGAGAAAAGGCCTCTTGCTATTCTCTTTTCTTTCTGCCTGAATGCGGTCAATTCGCACTTGCCAAAGCAAGGTTTCCCAGCACAAACTCCAAAGCAGCAGCTCTCTCCTGGCAGAGGAAATCCCATGCAGTGTTGCCCTGGCGAGATCGTGTTGCTACAGTGAGGCCCAGGGAAAACACACTGCCTAGAGAAATCCTAGCAAAGCCCTGTGTTTCCCCACAGGAATGTATGTCACTTTCAGTTCTTTGCCAGCAACGGAGCTCAGAGGCAACGTCAGATTGTGTGTATCTCAGGGAGAGAAAGAACACTGTGACTTCCCCCGTTCCTCTGACGAAAGCGGTTAGAGGGAGAAAAGCGTCCTTTGCTTTCGCTTTCCCGCAAGGAGCTCGGCAGATCTGCCCTTCGCGAAGGGCCGTTTTCCCCCGGAGAACTGCCTCGCCGTAGCCCGGTTCTGGAAGTGGAACGAGTATGCAGTGTTAGCGTTCAGCTATTGTGAAGGCTCGCTTTGGCCCAGGGCAAACGAAGCGCCGGGGGAAATCTTAGCAGAGCCCGGCGCCTTTCCACGGTTCAAAGCGTGGAACTGCAGACTCTTTTGCAAAGAAGAGAGCGCCCAGGCAACAGCAGCCCGCACGTTTCTCAGTGAAAGGGAGAACTCCCTGACTTCATCCGGTCCTCTGAGCAAAGCAGGCAGAGGGAGAGAAACTTTCTTTCCTTCCTCTTTCCTGCCACGAATTCCTCATTTGCTCGTGCAAACGCAGGGCTTCTTCGGAAAAACTACGCCGCGGTGCAGGGATCCTTCCAGAGGAGCAACGACATAGTTTGAGCTGGAAGGGCTTGGCAGAGCAGCCGGGGAGAAAAGGCCTCTTGCTATTCTCTTTTCTTTCTGCCTGAATGCGGTCAATTCGCACTTGCCAAAGCAAGGTTTCCCAGCACAAACTCCAAAGCAGCAGCTCTCTCCTGGCAGAGGAAATCCCATGCAGTTCTACCCTTGCGAGATCGTGTTGCTAAAGTGAGGCCCAGGGAAAACACACTGCCTAGAGAAATCCTAGCAAAGCCCTGTGTTTCCCCACAGGAATGTATGTCACTTTCAGTTCTTTGCCAGCAACGGAGCTCAGAGGCAACGTCAGATTGTGTGTATCTCAGGGAGAGAAAGAACACTGTGACTTCCCCCGTTCCTCTGACGAAAGCGGTTAGAGGGAGAAAAGCGTCCTTTGCTTTCGCTTTCCCGCAATGAGCTCGGCAGATCTGCCCTTCGCGAAGGGCCGTTTTCCCCCGGAGAACTGCCTCGCCGTAGCCCGGTTCTGGAAGTGGAACGAGTATGCAGTGTTAGCGTTCAGCTATTGTGAAGGCTCGCTTTGGCCCAGGGCAAACGAAGCGCCGGGGGAAATCTTAGCAGAGCCCGGCGCCTTTCCACGGTTCAAAGCGTGGAACTGCAGACTCTTTTGCAAAGAAGAGAGCGCCCAGGCAACAGCAGCCCGCACGTTTCTCAGTGAAAGGGAGAACTCCCTGACTTCATCCGGTCCTCTGAGCAAAGCAGGCAGAGGGAGAGAAACTTTCTTTCCTTCCTCTTTGCTGCCACGAATTCCTCATTTGCTCGTGCAAACGCAGGGCTTCTTCGGAAAAACTACGCCGCGGTGCAGGGATCCTTCCAGAGGAGCAACGACATAGTTTGAGCTGGAAGGGCTTGGCAGAGCAGCCGGGGAGAAAAGGCCTCTTGCTATTCTCTTTTCTTTCTGCCTGAATGCGGTCAATTCGCACTTGCCAAAGCAAGGTTTCCCAGCACAAACTCCAAAGCAGCAGCTCTCTCCTGGCAGAGGAAGTGCCATGCAGTGTTGCCCTGGCGAGATAGTGTTGCTACAGTGAGGCCCAGGGAAAACACACTGCCTAGAGAAATCCTAGCAAAGCCCTGTGTTTCCCCACAGGAATGTATGTCACTTTCAGTTCTTTGCCAGCAACGGAGCTCAGAGGCAACGTCAGATTGTGTGTATCTCAGGGAGAGAAAGAACACTGTGACTTCCCCCGTTCCTCTGACGAAAGCGGTTAGAGGGAGAAAAGCGTCCTTTGCTTTCGCTTTCCTGCAAGGAGCTCGGCAGATCTGCCCTTCGCGAAGGGCCGTTTTCCCCCGGAGAACTGCCTCGCCGTAGCCCGGTTCTGGAAGTGGAACGAGTATGCAGTGTTAGCGTTCAGCTATTGTGAAGGCTCGCTTTGGCCCAGGGCAATCGAAGCGCCGGGGGAAATCTTAGCAGAGCCCGGCGCCTTTCCACGGTTCAAAGCGTGGAACTGCAGACTCTTTTGCAAAGAAGAGAGCGCCCAGGCAACAGCAGCCCGAACGTTTCTCAGTGAAAGGGAGAACTCCCTGACTTCATCCGGTCCTCTGAGCAAAGCAGGCAGAGGGAGAGAAACTTTCTTTCCTTCCTCTTTCCTGCCACGAATTCCTCATTTGCTCGTGCAAACGCAGGGCTTCTTCGGAAAAACTACGCCGCGGTGCAGGGATCCTTCCAGAGGAGCAACGACATAGTTTGAGCTGGAAGGGCTTGGCAGAGCAGCCGGGGAGAAAAGGCCTCTTGCTATTCTCTTTTCTTTCTGCCTGAATGCGGTCAATTCGCACTTGCCAAAGCAAGGTTTCCCAGCACAAACTCCAAAGCAGCAGCTCTCTCCTGGCAGAGGAAGTGCCATGCAGTGTTGCCCTGGCGAGATCGTGTTGCTACAGTGAGGCCCAGGGAAAACACACTGCCTAGAGAAATCCTAGCAAAGCCCTGTGTTTCCCCACAGGAATGTATGTCACTTTCAGTTCTTTGCCAGCAACGGAGCTCAGAGGCAACGTCAGATTGTGTGTATCTCAGGGAGAGAAAGAACACTGTGACTTCCCCCGTTCCTCTGACGAAAGCGGTTAGAGGGAGAAAAGCGTCCTTTGCTTTCGCTTTCCCGCAAGGAGCTCGGCAGATCTGCCCTTCGCGAAGGGCCGTTTTCCCCCGGAGAACTGCCTCGCCGTAGCCCGGTTCTGGAAGTGGAACGAGTATGCAGTGTTAGCGTTCAGCTATTGTGAAGGCTCGCTTTGGCCCAGGGCAAACGAAGCGCCGGGGGAAATCTTAGCAGAGCCCGGCGCCTTTCCACGGTTCAAAGCGTGGAACTGCAGACTCTTTTGCAAAGAAGAGAGCGCCCAGGCAACAGCAGCCCGCACGTTTCTCAGTGAAAGGGAGAACTCCCTGACTTCATCCGGTCCTCTGAGCAAAGCAGGCAGAGGGAGAGAAACTTTCTTTCCTTCCTCTTTGCTGCCACGAATTCCTCATTTGCTCGTGCAAACGCAGGGCTTCTTCGGAAAAACTACGCCGCGGTGCAGGGATCCTTCCAGAGGAGCAACGACATAGTTTGAGCTGGAAGGGCTTGGCAGAGCAGCCGGGGAGAAAAGGCCTCTTGCTATTCTCTTTTCTTTCTGCCTGAATGCGGTCAATTCGCACTTGCCAAAGCAAGGTTTCCCAGCACAAACTCCAAAGCAGCAGCTCTCTCCTGGCAGAGGAAATCCCATGCAGTTCTACCCTTGCGAGATCGTGTTGCTAAAGTGAGGCCCAGGGAAAACACACTGCCTAGAGAAATCCTAGCAAAGCCCTGTGTTTCCCCACAGGAATGTATGTCACTTTCAGTTCTTTGCCAGCAACGGAGCTCAGAGGCAACGTCAGATTGTGTGTATCTCAGGGAGAGAAAGAACACTGTGACTTCCCCCGTTCCTCTGACGAAAGCGGTTAGAGGGAGAAAAGCGTCCTTTGCTTTCGCTTTCCCGCAAGGAGCTCGGCAGATCTGCCCTTCGCGAAGGGCCGTTTTCCCCCGGAGAACTGCCTCGCCGTAGCCCGGTTCTGGAAGTGGAACGAGTATGCAGTGTTAGCGTTCAGCTATTGTGAAGGCTCGCTTTGGCCCAGGGCAAACGAAGCGCCGGGGGAAATCTTAGCAGAGCCCGGCGCCTTTCCACGGTTCAAAGCGTGGAACTGCAGACTCTTTTGCAAAGAAGAGAGCGCCCAGGCAACAGCAGCCCGCACGTTTCTCAGTGAAAGGGAGAACTCCCTGACTTCATCCGGTCCTCTGAGCAAAGCAGGCAGAGGGAGAGAAACTTTCTTTCCTTCCTCTTTGCTGCCACGAATTCCTCATTTGCTCGTGCAAACGCAGGGCTTCTTCGGAAAAACTACGCCGCGGTGCAGGGATCCTTCCAGAGGAGCAACGACATAGTTTGAGCTGGAAGGGCTTGGCAGAGCAGCCGGGGAGAAAAGGCCTCTTGCTATTCTCTTTTCTTTCTGCCTGAATGCGGTCAATTCGCACTTGCCAAAGCAAGGTTTCCCAGCACAAACTCCAAAGCAGCAGCTCTCTCCTGGCAGAGGAAGTGCCATGCAGTGTTGCCCTGGCGAGATAGTGTTGCTACAGTGAGGCCCAGGGAAAACACACTGCCTAGAGAAATCCTAGCAAAGCCCTGTGTTTCCCCACAGGAATGTATGTCACTTTCAGTTCTTTGCCAGCAACGGAGCTCAGAGGCAACGTCAGATTGTGTGTATCTCAGGGAGAGAAAGAACACTGTGACTTCCCCCGTTCCTCTGACGAAAGCGGTTAGAGGGAGAAAAGCGTCCTTTGCTTTCGCTTTCCCGCAAGGAGCTCGGCAGATCTGCCCTTCGCGAAGGGCCGTTTTCCCCCGGAGAACTGCCTCGCCGTAGCCCGGTTCTGGAAGTGGAACGAGTATGCAGTGTTAGCGTTCAGCTATTGTGAAGGCTCGCTTTGGCCCAGGGCAAACGAAGCGCCGGGGGAAATCTTAGCAGAGCCCGGCGCCTTTCCACGGTTCAAAGCGTGGAACTGCAGACTCTTTTGCAAAGAAGAGAGCGCCCAGGCAACAGCAGCCCGCACGTTTCTCAGTGAAAGGGAGAACTCCCTGACTTCATCCGGTCCTCTGAGCAAAGCAGGCAGAGGGAGAGAAACTTTCTTTCCTTCCTCTTTCCTGCCACGAATTCCTCATTTGCTCGTGCAAACGCAGGGCTTCTTCGGAAAAACTACGCCGCGGTGCAGGGATCCTTCCAGAGGAGCAACGACATAGTTTGAGCTGGAAGGGCTTGGCAGAGCAGCCGGGGAGAAAAGGCCTCTTGCTATTCTCTTTTCTTTCTGCCTGAATGCGGTCAATTCGCACTTGCCAAAGCAAGGTTTCCCAGCACAAACTCCAAAGCAGCAGCTCTCTCCTGGCAGAGGAAATCCCATGCAGTTCTACCCTTGCGAGATCGTGTTGCTAAAGTGAGGCCCAGGGAAAACACACTGCCTAGAGAAATCCTAGCAAAGCCCTGTGTTTCCCCACAGGAATGTATGTCACTTTCAGTTCTTTGCCAGCAACGGAGCTCAGAGGCAACGTCAGATTGTGTGTATCTCAGGGAGAGAAAGAACACTGTGACTTCCCCCGTTCCTCTGACGAAAGCGGTTAGAGGGAGAAAAGCGTCCTTTGCTTTCGCTTTCCCGCAAGGAGCTCGGCAGATCTGCCCTTCGCGAAGGGCCGTTTTCCCCCGGAGAACTGCCTCGCCGTAGCCCGGTTCTGGAAGTGGAACGAGTATGCAGTGTTAGCGTTCAGCTATTGTGAAGGCTCGCTTTGGCCCAGGGCAAACGAAGCGCCGGGGGAAATCTTAGCAGAGCCCGGCGCCTTTCCACGGTTCAAAGCGTGGAACTGCAGACTCTTTTGCAAAGAAGAGAGCGCCCAGGCAACAGCAGCCCGCACGTTTCTCAGTGAAAGGGAGAACTCCCTGACTTCATCCGGTCCTCTGAGCAAAGCAGGCAGAGGGAGAGAAACTTTCTTTCCTTCTTCTTTCCTGCCACGAATTCCTCATTTGCTCGTGCAAACGCAGGGCTTCTTCGGAAAAACTACGCCGCGGTGCAGGGATCCTTCCAGAGGAGCAACGAAATAGTTTGAGCTGGAAGGGCTTGGCAGAGCAGCCGGGGAGAAAAGGCCTCTTGCTATTCTCTTTTCTTTCTGCCTGAATGCGGTCAATTTGCACTTGCCAAAGCAAGGTTTCCCAGCACAAACTCCAAAGCAGCAGCTCTCTCCTGGCAGAGGAAGTGCCATGCAGTGTTGCCCTGGCGAGATAGTGTTGCTACAGTGAGGCCCAGGGAAAACACACTGCCTAGAGAAATCCTAGCAAAGCCCTGTGTTTCCCCACAGGAATGTATGTCACTTTCAGTTCTTTGCCAGCAACGGAGCTCAGAGGCAACGTCAGATTGTGTGTATCTCAGGGAGAGAAAGAACACTGTGACTTCCCCCGTTCCTCTGACGAAAGCGGTTAGAGGGAGAAAAGCGTCCTTTGCTTTCGCTTTCCCGCAAGGAGCTCGGCAGATCTGCCCTTCGCGAAGGGCCGTTTTCCCCCGGAGAACTGCCTCGCCGTAGCCCGGTTCTGGAAGTGGAACGAGTATGCAGTGTTAGCGTTCAGCTATTGTGAAGGCTCGCTTTGGCCCAGGGCAAACGAAGCGCCGGGGGAAATCTTAGCAGAGCCCGGCGCCTTTCCACGGTTCAAAGCGTGGAACTGCAGACTCTTTTGCAAAGAAGAGAGCGCCCAGGCAACAGCAGCCCGCACGTTTCTCAGTGAAAGGGAGAACTCCCTGACTTCATCCGGTCCTCTGAGCAAAGCAGGCAGAGGGAGAGAAACTTTCTTTCCTTCCTCTTTGCTGCCACGAATTCCTCATTTGCTCGTGCAAACGCAGGGCTTCTTCGGAAAAACTACGCCGCGGTGCAGGGATCCTTCCAGAGGAGCAACGACATAGTTTGAGCTGGAAGGGCTTGGCAGAGCAGCCGGGGAGAAAAGGCCTCTTGCTATTCTCTTTTCTTTCTGCCTGAATGCGGTCAATTCGCACTTGCCAAAGCAAGGTTTCCCAGCACAAACTCCAAAGCAGCAGCTCTCTCCTGGCAGAGGAAATCCCATGCAGTTCTACCCTTGCGAGATCGTGTTGCTAAAGTGAGGCCCAGGGAAAACACACTGCCTAGAGAAATCCTAGCAAAGCCCTGTGTTTCCCCACAGGAATGTATGTCACTTTCAGTTCTTTGCCAGCAACGGAGCTCAGAGGCAACGTCAGATTGTGTGTATCTCAGGGAGAGAAAGAACACTGTGACTTCCCCCGTTCCTCTGACGAAAGCGGTTAGAGGGAGAAAAGCGTCCTTTGCTTTCGCTTTCCCGCAAGGAGCTCGGCAGATCTGCCCTTCGCGAAGGGCCGTTTTCCCCCGGAGAACTGCCTCGCCGTAGCCCGGTTCTGGAAGTGGAACGAGTATGCAGTGTTAGCGTTCAGCTATTGTGAAGGCTCGCTTTGGCCCAGGGCAAACGAAGCGCCGGGGGAAATCTTAGCAGAGCCCGGCGCCTTTCCACGGTTCAAAGCGTGGAACTGCAGACTCTTTTGCAAAGAAGAGAGCGCCCAGGCAACAGCAGCCCGCACGTTTCTCAGTGAAAGGGAGAACTCCCTGACTTCATCCGGTCCTCTGAGCAAAGCAGGCAGAGGGAGAGAAACTTTCTTTCCTTCCTCTTTCCTGCCACGAATTCCTCATTTGCTCGTGCAAACGCAGGGCTTCTTCGGAAAAACTACGCCGCGGTGCAGGGATCCTTCCAGAGGAGCAACGACATAGTTTGAGCTGGAAGGGCTTGGCAGAGCAGCCGGGGAGAAAAGGCCTCTTGCTATTCTCTTTTCTTTCTGCCTGAATGCGGTCAATTCGCACTTGCCAAAGCAAGGTTTCCCAGCACAAACTCCAAAGCAGCAGCTCTCTCCTGGCAGAGGAAATCCCATGCAGTTCTACCCTTGCGAGATCGTGTTGCTAAAGTGAGGCCCAGGGAAAACACACTGCCTAGAGAAATCCTAGCAAAGCCCTGTGTTTCCCCACAGGAATGTATGTCACTTTCAGTTCTTTGCCAGCAACGGAGCTCAGAGGCAACGTCAGATTGTGTGTATCTCAGGGAGAGAAAGAACACTGTGACTTCCCCCGTTCCTCTGACGAAAGCGGTTAGAGGGAGAAAAGCGTCCTTTGCTTTCGCTTTCCCGCAAGGAGCTCGGCAGATCTGCCCTTCGCGAAGGGCCGTTTTCCCCCGGAGAACTGCCTCGCCGTAGCCCGGTTCTGGAAGTGGAACGAGTATGCAGTGTTAGCGTTCAGCTATTGTGAAGGCTCGCTTTGGCCCAGGGCAAACGAAGCGCCGGGGGAAATCTTAGCAGAGCCCGGCGCCTTTCCACGGTTCAAAGCGTGGAACTGCAGACTCTTTTGCAAAGAAGAGAGCGCCCAGGCAACAGCAGCCCGCACGTTTCTCAGTGAAAGGGAGAACTCCCTGACTTCATCCGGTCCTCTGAGCAAAGCAGGCAGAGGGAGAGAAACTTTCTTTCCTTCTTCTTTCCTGCCACGAATTCCTCATTTGCTCGTGCAAACGCAGGGCTTCTTCGGAAAAACTACGCCGCGGTGCAGGGATCCTTCCAGAGGAGCAACGAAATAGTTTGAGCTGGAAGGGCTTGGCAGAGCAGCCGGGGAGAAAAGGCCTCTTGCTATTCTCTTTTCTTTCTGCCTGAATGCGGTCAATTTGCACTTGCCAAAGCAAGGTTTCCCAGCACAAACTCCAAAGCAGCAGCTCTCTCCTGGCAGAGGAAGTGCCATGCAGTGTTGCCCTGGCGAGATAGTGTTGCTACAGTGAGGCCCAGGGAAAACACACTGCCTAGAGAAATCCTAGCAAAGCCCTGTGTTTCCCCACAGGAATGTATGTCACTTTCAGTTCTTTGCCAGCAACGGAGCTCAGAGGCAACGTCAGATTGTGTGTATCTCAGGGAGAGAAAGAACACTGTGACTTCCCCCGTTCCTCTGACGAAAGCGGTTAGAGGGAGAAAAGCGTCCTTTGCTTTCGCTTTCCCGCAAGGAGCTCGGCAGATCTGCCCTTCGCGAAGGGCCGTTTTCCCCCGGAGAACTGCCTCGCCGTAGCCCGGTTCTGGAAGTGGAACGAGTATGCAGTGTTAGCGTTCAGCTATTGTGAAGGCTCGCTTTGGCCCAGGGCAAACGAAGCGCCGGGGGAAATCTTAGCAGAGCCCGGCGCCTTTCCACGGTTCAAAGCGTGGAACTGCAGACTCTTTTGCAAAGAAGAGAGCGCCCAGGCAACAGCAGCCCGCACGTTTCTCAGTGAAAGGGAGAACTCCCTGACTTCATCCGGTCCTCTGAGCAAAGCAGGCAGAGGGAGAGAAACTTTCTTTCCTTCCTCTTTGCTGCCACGAATTCCTCATTTGCTCGTGCAAACGCAGGGCTTCTTCGGAAAAACTACGCCGCGGTGCAGGGATCCTTCCAGAGGAGCAACGACATAGTTTGAGCTGGAAGGGCTTGGCAGAGCAGCCGGGGAGAAAAGGCCTCTTGCTATTCTCTTTTCTTTCTGCCTGAATGCGGTCAATTCGCACTTGCCAAAGCAAGGTTTCCCAGCACAAACTCCAAAGCAGCAGCTCTCTCCTGGCAGAGGAAATCCCATGCAGTTCTACCCTTGCGAGATCGTGTTGCTAAAGTGAGGCCCAGGGAAAACACACTGCCTAGAGAAATCCTAGCAAAGCCCTGTGTTTCCCCACAGGAATGTATGTCACTTTCAGTTCTTTGCCAGCAACGGAGCTCAGAGGCAACGTCAGATTGTGTGTATCTCAGGGAGAGAAAGAACACTGTGACTTCCCCCGTTCCTCTGACGAAAGCGGTTAGAGGGAGAAAAGCGTCCTTTGCTTTCGCTTTCCCGCAAGGAGCTCGGCAGATCTGCCCTTCGCGAAGGGCCGTTTTCCCCCGGAGAACTGCCTCGCCGTAGCCCGGTTCTGGAAGTGGAACGAGTATGCAGTGTTAGCGTTCAGCTATTGTGAAGGCTCGCTTTGGCCCAGGGCAAACGAAGCGCCGGGGGAAATCTTAGCAGAGCCCGGCGCCTTTCCACGGTTCAAAGCGTGGAACTGCAGACTCTTTTGCAAAGAAGAGAGCGCCCAGGCAACAGCAGCCCGCACGTTTCTCAGTGAAAGGGAGAACTCCCTGACTTCATCCGGTCCTCTGAGCAAAGCAGGCAGAGGGAGAGAAACTTTCTTTCCTTCCTCTTTGCTGCCACGAATTCCTCATTTGCTCGTGCAAACGCAGGGCTTCTTCGGAAAAACTACGCCGCGGTGCAGGGATCCTTCCAGAGGAGCAACGACATAGTTTGAGCTGGAAGGGCTTGGCAGAGCAGCCGGGGAGAAAAGGCCTCTTGCTATTCTCTTTTCTTTCTGCCTGAATGCGGTCAATTCGCACTTGCCAAAGCAAGGTTTCCCAGCACAAACTCCAAAGCAGCAGCTCTCTCCTGGCAGAGGAAGTGCCATGCAGTGTTGCCCTGGCGAGATAGTGTTGCTACAGTGAGGCCCAGGGAAAACACACTGTCTAGAGAAATCCTAGCAAAGCCCTGTGTTTCCCCACAGGAATGTATGTCACTTTCAGTTCTTTGCCAGCAACGGAGCTCAGAGGCAACGTCAGACTCTGTGTATCTCAGGGAGAGAAAGAACACTGTCACTTCCCCCGTTCCTCTGACGAAAGCGGTTAGAGGGAGAAAAGCGTCCTTTGCTTTCGCTTTCCCGCAAGGAGCTCGGCAGATCTGCCCTTCGCGAAGGGCCGTTTTCCCCCGGAGAACTGCCTCGCCGTAGCCCGGTTCTGGAAGTGGAACGAGTATGCAGTGTTAGCGTTCAGCTATTGTGAAGGCTCGCTTTGGCCCAGGGCAAACGAAGCGCCGGGGGAAATCTTAGCAGAGCCCGGCGCCTTTCCACGGTTCAAAGCGTGGAACTGCAGACTCTTTTGCAAAGAAGAGAGCGCCCAGGCAACAGCAGCCCGCACGTTTCTCAGTGAAAGGGAGAACTCCCTGACTTCATCCGGTCCTCTGAGCAAAGCAGGCAGAGGGAGAGAAACTTTCTTTCCTTCCTCTTTGCTGCCACGAATTCCTCATTTGCTCGTGCAAACGCAGGGCTTCTTCGGAAAAACTACGCCGCGGTGCAGGGATCCTTCCAGAGGAGCAACGACATAGTTTGAGCTGGAAGGGCTTGGCAGAGCAGCCGGGGAGAAAAGGCCTCTTGCTATTCTCTTTTCTTTCTGCCTGAATGCGGTCAATTCGCACTTGCCAAAGCAAGGTTTCCCAGCACAAACTCCAAAGCAGCAGCTCTCTCCTGGCAGAGGAAGTGCCATGCAGTGTTGCCCTGGCGAGATAGTGTTGCTACAGTGAGGCCCAGGGAAAACACACTGTCTAGAGAAATCCTAGCAAAGCCCTGTGTTTCCCCACAGGAATGTATGTCACTTTCAGTTCTTTGCCAGCAACGGAGCTCAGAGGCAACGTCAGATTGTGTGTATCTCAGGGAGAGAAAGAACACTGTGACTTCCCCCGTTCCTCTGACGAAAGCGGTTAGAGGGAGAAAAGCGTCCTTTGCTTTCGCTTTCCCGCAAGGAGCTCGGCAGATCTGCCCTTCGCGAAGGGCCGTTTTCCCCCGGAGAACTGCCTCGCCGTAGCCCGGTTCTGGAAGTGGAACGAGTATGCAGTGTTAGCGTTCAGCTATTGTGAAGGCTCGCTTTGGCCCAGGGCAAACGAAGCGCCGGGGGAAATCTTAGCAGAGCCCGGCGCCTTTCCACGGTTCAAAGCGTGGAACTGCAGACTCTTTTGCAAAGAAGAGAGCGCCCAGGCAACAGCAGCCCGCACGTTTCTCAGTGAAAGGGAGAACTCCCTGACTTCATCCGGTCCTCTGAGCAAAGCAGGCAGAGGGAGAGAAACTTTCTTTCCTTCCTCTTTCCTGCCACGAATTCCTCATTTGCTCGTGCAAACGCAGGGCTTCTTCGGAAAAACTACGCCGCGGTGCAGGGATCCTTCCAGAGGAGCAACGACATAGTTTGAGCTGGAAGGGCTTGGCAGAGCAGCCGGGGAGAAAAGGCCTCTTGCTATTCTCTTTTCTTTCTGCCTGAATGCGGTCAATTCGCACTTGCCAAAGCAAGGTTTCCCAGCACAAACTCCAAAGCAGCAGCTCTCTCCTGGCAGAGGAAGTGCCATGCAGTGTTGCCCTGGCGAGATAGTGTTGCTACAGTGAGGCCCAGGGAAAACACACTGCCTAGAGAAATCCTAGCAAAGCCCTGTGTTTCCCCACAGGAATGTATGTCACTTTCAGTTCTTTGCCAGCAACGGAGCTCAGAGGCAACGTCAGATTGTGTGTATCTCAGGGAGAGAAAGAACACTGTGACTTCCCCCGTTCCTCTGACGAAAGCGGTTAGAGGGAGAAAAGCGTCCTTTGCTTTCGCTTTCCCGCAATGAGCTCGGCAGATCTGCCCTTCGCGAAGGGCCGTTTTCCCCCGGAGAACTGCCTCGCCGTAGCCCGGTTCTGGAAGTGGAACGAGTATGCAGTGTTAGCGTTCAGCTATTGTGAAGGCTCGCTTTGGCCCAGGGCAAACGAAGCGCCGGGGGAAATCTTAGCAGAGCCCGGCGCCTTTCCACGGTTCAAAGCGTGGAACTGCAGACTCTTTTGCAAAGAAGAGAGCGCCCAGGCAACAGCAGCCCGCACGTTTCTCAGTGAAAGGGAGAACTCCCTGACTTCATCCGGTCCTCTGAGCAAAGCAGGCAGAGGGAGAGAAACTTTCTTTCCTTCCTCTTTCCTGCCACGAATTCCTCATTTGCTCTTGCAAACGCAGGGCTTCTTCGGAAAAACTACGCCGCGGTGCAGGGATCCTTCCAGAGGAGCAACGACATAGTTTGAGCTGGAAGGGCTTGGCAGAGCAGCCGGGGAGAAAAGGCCTCTTGCTATTCTCTTTTCTTTCTGCCTGAATGCGGTCAATTCGCACTTGCCAAAGCAAGGTTTCCCAGCACAAACTCCAAAGCAGCAGCTCTCTCCTGGCAGAGGAAGTGCCATGCAGTGTTGCCCTGGCGAGATAGTGTTGCTACAGTGAGGCCCAGGGAAAACACACTGCCTAGAGAAATCCTAGCAAAGCCCTGTGTTTCCCCACAGGAATGTATGTCACTTTCAGTTCTTTGCCAGCAACGGAGCTCAGAGGCAACGTCAGATTGTGTGTATCTCAGGGAGAGAAAGAACACTGTGACTTCCCCCGTTCCTCTGACGAAAGCGGTTAGAGGGAGAAAAGCGTCCTTTGCTTTCGCTTTCCCGCAATGAGCTCGGCAGATCTGCCCTTCGCGAAGGGCCGTTTTCCCCCGGAGAACTGCCTCGCCGTAGCCCGGTTCTGGAAGTGGAACGAGTATGCAGTGTTAGCGTTCAGCTATTGTGAAGGCTCGCTTTGGCCCAGGGCAAACGAAGCGCCGGGGGAAATCTTAGCAGAGCCCGGCGCCTTTCCACGGTTCAAAGCGTGGAACTGCAGACTCTTTTGCAAAGAAGAGAGCGCCCAGGCAACAGCAGCCCGCACGTTTCTCAGTGAAAGGGAGAACTCCCTGACTTCATCCGGTCCTCTGAGCAAAGCAGGCAGAGGGAGAGAAACTTTCTTTCCTTCCTCTTTGCTGCCACGAATTCCTCATTTGCTCGTGCAAACGCAGGGCTTCTTCGGAAAAACTACGCCGCGGTGCAGGGATCCTTCCAGAGGAGCAACGACATAGTTTGAGCTGGAAGGGCTTGGCAGAGCAGCCGGGGAGAAAAGGCCTCTTGCTATTCTCTTTTCTTTCTGCCTGAATGCGGTCAATTCGCACTTGCCAAAGCAAGGTTTCCCAGCACAAACTCCAAAGCAGCAGCTCTCTCCTGGCAGAGGAAGTGCCATGCAGTGTTGCCCTGGCGAGATAGTGTTGCTACAGTGAGGCCCAGGGAAAACACACTGTCTAGAGAAATCCTAGCAAAGCCCTGTGTTTCCCCACAGGAATGTATGTCACTTTCAGTTCTTTGCCAGCAACGGAGCTCAGAGGCAACGTCAGATTGTGTGTATCTCAGGGAGAGAAAGAACACTGTGACTTCCCCCGTTCCTCTGACGAAAGCGGTTAGAGGGAGAAAAGCGTCCTTTGCTTTCGCTTTCCCGCAAGGAGCTCGGCAGATCTGCCCTTCGCGAAGGGCCGTTTTCCCCCGGAGAACTGCCTCGCCGTAGCCCGGTTCTGGAAGTGGAACGAGTATGCAGTGTTAGCGTTCAGCTATTGTGAAGGCTCGCTTTGGCCCAGGGCAAACGAAGCGCCGGGGGAAATCTTAGCAGAGCCCGGCGCCTTTCCACGGTTCAAAGCGTGGAACTGCAGACTCTTTTGCAAAGAAGAGAGCGCCCAGGCAACAGCAGCCCGCACGTTTCTCAGTGAAAGGGAGAACTCCCTGACTTCATCCGGTCCTCTGAGCAAAGCAGGCAGAGGGAGAGAAACTTTCTTTCCTTCCTCTTTCCTGCCACGAATTCCTCATTTGCTCGTGCAAACGCAGGGCTTCTTCGGAAAAACTACGCCGCGGTGCAGGGATCCTTCCAGAGGAGCAACGACATAGTTTGAGCTGGAAGGGCTTGGCAGAGCAGCCGGGGAGAAAAGGCCTCTTGCTATTCTCTTTTCTTTCTGCCTGAATGCGGTCAATTCGCACTTGCCAAAGCAAGGTTTCCCAGCACAAACTCCAAAGCAGCAGCTCTCTCCTGGCAGAGGAAGTGCCATGCAGTGTTGCCCTGGCGAGATAGTGTTGCTACAGTGAGGCCCAGGGAAAACACACTGCCTAGAGAAATCCTAGCAAAGCCCTGTGTTTCCCCACAGGAATGTATGTCACTTTCAGTTCTTTGCCAGCAACGGAGCTCAGAGGCAACGTCAGATTGTGTGTATCTCAGGGAGAGAAAGAACACTGTGACTTCCCCCGTTCCTCTGACGAAAGCGGTTAGAGGGAGAAAAGCGTCCTTTGCTTTCGCTTTCCCGCAATGAGCTCGGCAGATCTGCCCTTCGCGAAGGGCCGTTTTCCCCCGGAGAACTGCCTCGCCGTAGCCCGGTTCTGGAAGTGGAACGAGTATGCAGTGTTAGCGTTCAGCTATTGTGAAGGCTCGCTTTGGCCCAGGGCAAACGAAGCGCCGGGGGAAATCTTAGCAGAGCCCGGCGCCTTTCCACGGTTCAAAGCGTGGAACTGCAGACTCTTTTGCAAAGAAGAGAGCGCCCAGGCAACAGCAGCCCGCACGTTTCTCAGTGAAAGGGAGAACTCCCTGACTTCATCCGGTCCTCTGAGCAAAGCAGGCAGAGGGAGAGAAACTTTCTTTCCTTCCTCTTTGCTGCCACGAATTCCTCATTTGCTCGTGCAAACGCAGGGCTTCTTCGGAAAAACTACGCCGCGGTGCAGGGATCCTTCCAGAGGAGCAACGACATAGTTTGAGCTGGAAGGGCTTGGCAGAGCAGCCGGGGAGAAAAGGCCTCTTGCTATTCTCTTTTCTTTCTGCCTGAATGCGGTCAATTCGCACTTGCCAAAGCAAGGTTTCCCAGCACAAACTCCAAAGCAGCAGCTCTCTCCTGGCAGAGGAAGTGCCATGCAGTGTTGCCCTGGCGAGATAGTGTTGCTACAGTGAGGCCCAGGGAAAACACACTGTCTAGAGAAATCCTAGCAAAGCCCTGTGTTTCCCCACAGGAATGTATGTCACTTTCAGTTCTTTGCCAGCAACGGAGCTCAGAGGCAACGTCAGATTGTGTGTATCTCAGGGAGAGAAAGAACACTGTGACTTCCCCCGTTCCTCTGACGAAAGCGGTTAGAGGGAGAAAAGCGTCCTTTGCTTTCGCTTTCCCGCAAGGAGCTCGGCAGATCTGCCCTTCGCGAAGGGCCGTTTTCCCCCGGAGAACTGCCTCGCCGTAGCCCGGTTCTGGAAGTGGAACGAGTATGCAGTGTTAGCGTTCAGCTATTGTGAAGGCTCGCTTTGGCCCAGGGCAAACGAAGCGCCGGGGGAAATCTTAGCAGAGCCCGGCGCCTTTCCACGGTTCAAAGCGTGGAACTGCAGACTCTTTTGCAAAGAAGAGAGCGCCCAGGCAACAGCAGCCCGCACGTTTCTCAGTGAAAGGGAGAACTCCCTGACTTCATCCGGTCCTCTGAGCAAAGCAGGCAGAGGGAGAGAAACTTTCTTTCCTTCCTCTTTCCTGCCACGAATTCCTCATTTGCTCGTGCAAACGCAGGGCTTCTTCGGAAAAACTACGCCGCGGTGCAGGGATCCTTCCAGAGGAGCAACGACATAGTTTGAGCTGGAAGGGCTTGGCAGAGCAGCCGGGGAGAAAAGGCCTCTTGCTATTCTCTTTTCTTTCTGCCTGAATGCGGTCAATTCGCACTTGCCAAAGCAAGGTTTCCCAGCACAAACTCCAAAGCAGCAGCTCTCTCCTGGCAGAGGAAGTGCCATGCAGTGTTGCCCTGGCGAGATAGTGTTGCTACAGTGAGGCCCAGGGAAAACACACTGCCTAGAGAAATCCTAGCAAAGCCCTGTGTTTCCCCACAGGAATGTATGTCACTTTCAGTTCTTTGCCAGCAACGGAGCTCAGAGGCAACGTCAGATTGTGTGTATCTCAGGGAGAGAAAGAACACTGTGACTTCCCCCGTTCCTCTGACGAAAGCGGTTAGAGGGAGAAAAGCGTCCTTTGCTTTCGCTTTCCCGCAATGAGCTCGGCAGATCTGCCCTTCGCGAAGGGCCGTTTTCCCCCGGAGAACTGCCTCGCCGTAGCCCGGTTCTGGAAGTGGAACGAGTATGCAGTGTTAGCGTTCAACTATTGTGAAGGCTCGCTTTGGCCCAGGGCAAACGAAGCGCCGGGGGAAATCTTAGCAGAGCCCGGCGCCTTTCCACGGTTCAAAGCGTGGAACTGCAGACTCTTTTGCAAAGAAGAGAGCGCCCAGGCAACAGCAGCCCGCACGTTTCTCAGTGAAAGGGAGAACTCCCTGACTTCATCCGGTCCTCTGAGCAAAGCAGGCAGAGGGAGAGAAACTTTCTTTCCTTCCTCTTTGCTGCCACGAATTCCTCATTTGCTCGTGCAAACGCAGGGCTTCTTCGGAAAAACTACGCCGCGGTGCAGGGATCCTTCCAGAGGAGCAACGACATAGTTTGAGCTGGAAGGGCTTGGCAGAGCAGCCGGGGAGAAAAGGCCTCTTGCTATTCTCTTTTCTTTCTGCCTGAATGCGGTCAATTCGCACTTGCCAAAGCAAGGTTTCCCAGCACAAACTCCAAAGCAGCAGCTCTCTCCTGGCAGAGGAAGTGCCATGCAGTGTTGCCCTGGCGAGATAGTGTTGCTACAGTGAGGCCCAGGGAAAACACACTGTCTAGAGAAATCCTAGCAAAGCCCTGTGTTTCCCCACAGGAATGTATGTCACTTTCAGTTCTTTGCCAGCAACGGAGCTCAGAGGCAACGTCAGATTGTGTGTATCTCAGGGAGAGAAAGAACACTGTGACTTCCCCCGTTCCTCTGACGAAAGCGGTTAGAGGGAGAAAAGCGTCCTTTGCTTTCGCTTTCCCGCAAGGAGCTCGGCAGATCTGCCCTTCGCGAAGGGCCGTTTTCCCCCGGAGAACTGCCTCGCCGTAGCCCGGTTCTGGAAGTGGAACGAGTATGCAGTGTTAGCGTTCAGCTATTGTGAAGGCTCGCTTTGGCCCAGGGCAAACGAAGCGCCGGGGGAAATCTTAGCAGAGCCCGGCGCCTTTCCACGGTTCAAAGCGTGGAACTGCAGACTCTTTTGCAAAGAAGAGAGCGCCCAGGCAACAGCAGCCCGCACGTTTCTCAGTGAAAGGGAGAACTCCCTGACTTCATCCGGTCCTCTGAGCAAAGCAGGCAGAGGGAGAGAAACTTTCTTTCCTTCCTCTTTCCTGCCACGAATTCCTCATTTGCTCGTGCAAACGCAGGGCTTCTTCGGAAAAACTACGCCGCGGTGCAGGGATCCTTCCAGAGGAGCAACGACATAGTTTGAGCTGGAAGGGCTTGGCAGAGCAGCCGGGGAGAAAAGGCCTCTTGCTATTCTCTTTTCTTTCTGCCTGAATGCGGTCAATTCGCACTTGCCAAAGCAAGGTTTCCCAGCACAAACTCCAAAGCAGCAGCTCTCTCCTGGCAGAGGAAGTGCCATGCAGTGTTGCCCTGGCGAGATAGTGTTGCTACAGTGAGGCCCAGGGAAAACACACTGCCTAGAGAAATCCTAGCAAAGCCCTGTGTTTCCCCACAGGAATGTATGTCACTTTCAGTTCTTTGCCAGCAACGGAGCTCAGAGGCAACGTCAGATTGTGTGTATCTCAGGGAGAGAAAGAACACTGTGACTTCCCCCGTTCCTCTGACGAAAGCGGTTAGAGGGAGAAAAGCGTCCTTTGCTTTCGCTTTCCCGCAATGAGCTCGGCAGATCTGCCCTTCGCGAAGGGCCGTTTTCCCCCGGAGAACTGCCTCGCCGTAGCCCGGTTCTGGAAGTGGAACGAGTATGCAGTGTTAGCGTTCAGCTATTGTGAAGGCTCGCTTTGGCCCAGGGCAAACGAAGCGCCGGGGGAAATCTTAGCAGAGCCCGGCGCCTTTCCACGGTTCAAAGCGTGGAACTGCAGACTCTTTTGCAAAGAAGAGAGCGCCCAGGCAACAGCAGCCCGCACGTTTCTCAGTGAAAGGGAGAACTCCCTGACTTCATCCGGTCCTCTGAGCAAAGCAGGCAGAGGGAGAGAAACTTTCTTTCCTTCCTCTTTCCTGCCACGAATTCCTCATTTGCTCGTGCAAACGCAGGGCTTCTTCGGAAAAACTACGCCGCGGTGCAGGGATCCTTCCAGAGGAGCAACGAAATAGTTTGAGCTGGAAGGGCTTGGCAGAGCAGCCGGGGAGAAAAGGCCTCTTGCTATTCTCTTTTCTTTCTGCCTGAATGCGGTCAATTTGCACTTGCCAAAGCAAGGTTTCCCAGCACAAACTCCAAAGCAGCAGCTCTCTCCTGGCAGAGGAAGTGCCATGCAGTGTTGCCCTGGCGAGATAGTGTTGCTACAGTGAGGCCCAGGGAAAACACACTGTCTAGAGAAATCCTAACAAAGCCCTGTGTTTCCCCACAGGAATGTATGTCACTTTCAGTTCTTTGCCAGCAACGGAGCTCAGAGGCAACGTCAGATTGTGTGTATCTCAGGGAGAGAAAGAACACTGTGACTTCCCCCGTTCCTCTGACGAAAGCGGTTAGAGGGAGAAAAGCGTCCTTTGCTTTCGCTTTCCCGCAATGAGCTCGGCAGATCTGCCCTTCGCGAAGGGCCGTTTTCCCCCGGAGAACTGCCTCGCCGTAGCCCGGTTCTGGAAGTGGAACGAGTATGCAGTGTTAGCGTTCAGCTATTGTGAAGGCTCGCTTTGGCCCAGGGCAAACGAAGCGCCGGGGGAAATCTTAGCAGAGCCCGGCGCCTTTCCACGGTTCAAAGCGTGGAACTGCAGACTCTTTTGCAAAGAAGAGAGCGCCCAGGCAACAGCAGCCCGCACGTTTCTCAGTGAAAGGGAGAACTCCCTGACTTCATCCGGTCCTCTGAGCAAAGCAGGCAGAGGGAGAGAAACTTTCTTTCCTTCCTCTTTCCTGCCACGAATTCCTCATTTGCTCTTGCAAACGCAGGGCTTCTTCGGAAAAACTACGCCGCGGTGCAGGGATCCTTCCAGAGGAGCAACGACATAGTTTGAGCTGGAAGGGCTTGGCAGAGCAGCCGGGGAGAAAAGGCCTCTTGCTATTCTCTTTTCTTTCTGCCTGAATGCGGTCAATTCGCACTTGCCAAAGCAAGGTTTCCCAGCACAAACTCCAAAGCAGCAGCTCTCTCCTGGCAGAGGAAATCCCATGCAGTTCTAACCTTGCGAGATCGTGTTGCTAAAGTGAGGCCCAGGGAAAACACACTGCCTAGAGAAATCCTAGCAAAGCCCTGTGTTTCCCCACAGGAATGTATGTCACTTTCAGTTCTTTGCCAGCAACGGAGCTCAGAGGCAACGTCAGATTGTGTGTATCTCAGGGAGAGAAAGAACACTGTGACTTCCCCCGTTCCTCTGACGAAAGCGGTTAGAGGGAGAAAAGCGTCCTTTGCTTTCGCTTTCCCGCAATGAGCTCGGCAGATCTGCCCTTCGCGAAGGGCCGTTTTCCCCCGGAGAACTGCCTCGCCGTAGCCCGGTTCTGGAAGTGGAACGAGTATGCAGTGTTAGCGTTCAGCTATTGTGAAGGCTCGCTTTGGCCCAGGGCAAACGAAGCGCCGGGGGAAATCTTAGCAGAGCCCGGCGCCTTTCCACGGTTCAAAGCGTGGAACTGCAGACTCTTTTGCAAAGAAGAGAGCGCCCAGGCAACAGCAGCCCGCACGTTTCTCAGTGAAAGGGAGAACTCCCTGACTTCATCCGGTCCTCTGAGCAAAGCAGGCAGAGGGAGAGAAACTTTCTTTCCTTCCTCTTTCCTGCCACGAATTCCTCATTTGCTCTTGCAAACGCAGGGCTTCTTCGGAAAAACTACGCCGCGGTGCAGGGATCCTTCCAGAGGAGCAACGACATAGTTTGAGCTGGAAGGGCTTGGCAGAGCAGCCGGGGAGAAAAGGCCTCTTGCTATTCTCTTTTCTTTCTGCCTGAATGCGGTCAATTCGCACTTGCCAAAGCAAGGTTTCCCAGCACAAACTCCAAAGCAGCAGCTCTCTCCTGGCAGAGGAAGTGCCATGCAGTGTTGCCCTGGCGAGATAGTGTTGCTACAGTGAGGCCCAGGGAAAACACACTGCCTAGAGAAATCCTAGCAAAGCCCTGTGTTTCCCCACAGGAATGTATGTCACTTTCAGTTCTTTGCCAGCAACGGAGCTCAGAGGCAACGTCAGATTGTGTGTATCTCAGGGAGAGAAAGAACACTGTGACTTCCCCCGTTCCTCTGACGAAAGCGGTTAGAGGGAGAAAAGCGTCCTTTGCTTTCGCTTTCCCGCAATGAGCTCGGCAGATCTGCCCTTCGCGAAGGGCCGTTTTCCCCCGGAGAACTGCCTCGCCGTAGCCCGGTTCTGGAAGTGGAACGAGTATGCAGTGTTAGCGTTCAGCTATTGTGAAGGCTCGCTTTGGCCCAGGGCAAACGAAGCGCCGGGGGAAATCTTAGCAGAGCCCGGCGCCTTTCCACGGTTCAAAGCGTGGAACTGCAGACTCTTTTGCAAAGAAGAGAGCGCCCAGGCAACAGCAGCCCGCACGTTTCTCAGTGAAAGGGAGAACTCCCTGACTTCATCCGGTCCTCTGAGCAAAGCAGGCAGAGGGAGAGAAACTTTCTTTCCTTCCTCTTTGCTGCCACGAATTCCTCATTTGCTCGTGCAAACGCAGGGCTTCTTCGGAAAAACTACGCCGCGGTGCAGGGATCCTTCCAGAGGAGCAACGACATAGTTTGAGCTGGAAGGGCTTGGCAGAGCAGCCGGGGAGAAAAGGCCTCTTGCTATTCTCTTTTCTTTCTGCCTGAATGCGGTCAATTCGCACTTGCCAAAGCAAGGTTTCCCAGCACAAACTCCAAAGCAGCAGCTCTCTCCTGGCAGAGGAAGTGCCATGCAGTGTTGCCCTGGCGAGATAGTGTTGCTACAGTGAGGCCCAGGGAAAACACACTGTCTAGAGAAATCCTAGCAAAGCCCTGTGTTTCCCCACAGGAATGTATGTCACTTTCAGTTCTTTGCCAGCAACGGAGCTCAGAGGCAACGTCAGATTGTGTGTATCTCAGGGAGAGAAAGAACACTGTGACTTCCCCCGTTCCTCTGACGAAAGCGGTTAGAGGGAGAAAAGCGTCCTTTGCTTTCGCTTTCCCGCAAGGAGCTCGGCAGATCTGCCCTTCGCGAAGGGCCGTTTTCCCCCGGAGAACTGCCTCGCCGTAGCCCGGTTCTGGAAGTGGAACGAGTATGCAGTGTTAGCGTTCAGCTATTGTGAAGGCTCGCTTTGGCCCAGGGCAAACGAAGCGCCGGGGGAAATCTTAGCAGAGCCCGGCGCCTTTCCACGGTTCAAAGCGTGGAACTGCAGACTCTTTTGCAAAGAAGAGAGCGCCCAGGCAACAGCAGCCCGCACGTTTCTCAGTGAAAGGGAGAACTCCCTGACTTCATCCGGTCCTCTGAGCAAAGCAGGCAGAGGGAGAGAAACTTTCTTTCCTTCCTCTTTCCTGCCACGAATTCCTCATTTGCTCGTGCAAACGCAGGGCTTCTTCGGAAAAACTACGCCGCGGTGCAGGGATCCTTCCAGAGGAGCAACGACATAGTTTGAGCTGGAAGGGCTTGGCAGAGCAGCCGGGGAGAAAAGGCCTCTTGCTATTCTCTTTTCTTTCTGCCTGAATGCGGTCAATTCGCACTTGCCAAAGCAAGGTTTCCCAGCACAAACTCCAAAGCAGCAGCTCTCTCCTGGCAGAGGAAGTGCCATGCAGTGTTGCCCTGGCGAGATAGTGTTGCTACAGTGAGGCCCAGGGAAAACACACTGCCTAGAGAAATCCTAGCAAAGCCCTGTGTTTCCCCACAGGAATGTATGTCACTTTCAGTTCTTTGCCAGCAACGGAGCTCAGAGGCAACGTCAGATTGTGTGTATCTCAGGGAGAGAAAGAACACTGTGACTTCCCCCGTTCCTCTGACGAAAGCGGTTAGAGGGAGAAAAGCGTCCTTTGCTTTCGCTTTCCCGCAATGAGCTCGGCAGATCTGCCCTTCGCGAAGGGCCGTTTTCCCCCGGAGAACTGCCTCGCCGTAGCCCGGTTCTGGAAGTGGAACGAGTATGCAGTGTTAGCGTTCAGCTATTGTGAAGGCTCGCTTTGGCCCAGGGCAAACGAAGCGCCGGGGGAAATCTTAGCAGAGCCCGGCGCCTTTCCACGGTTCAAAGCGTGGAACTGCAGACTCTTTTGCAAAGAAGAGAGCGCCCAGGCAACAGCAGCCCGCACGTTTCTCAGTGAAAGGGAGAACTCCCTGACTTCATCCGGTCCTCTGAGCAAAGCAGGCAGAGGGAGAGAAACTTTCTTTCCTTCCTCTTTCCTGCCACGAATTCCTCATTTGCTCTTGCAAACGCAGGGCTTCTTCGGAAAAACTACGCCGCGGTGCAGGGATCCTTCCAGAGGAGCAACGACATAGTTTGAGCTGGAAGGGCTTGGCAGAGCAGCCGGGGAGAAAAGGCCTCTTGCTATTCTCTTTTCTTTCTGCCTGAATGCGGTCAATTCGCACTTGCCAAAGCAAGGTTTCCCAGCACAAACTCCAAAGCAGCAGCTCTCTCCTGGCAGAGGAAGTGCCATGCAGTGTTGCCCTGGCGAGATCGTGTTGCTACAGTGAGGCCCAGGGAAAACACACTGCCTAGAGAAATCCTAGCAAAGCCCTGTGTTTCCCCACAGGAATGTATGTCACTTTCAGTTCTTTGCCAGCAACGGAGCTCAGAGGCAACGTCAGATTGTGTGTATCTCAGGGAGAGAAAGAACACTGTGACTTCCCCCGTTCCTCTGACGAAAGCGGTTAGAGGGAGAAAAGCGTCCTTTGCTTTCGCTTTCCCGCAAGGAGCTCGGCAGATCTGCCCTTCGCGAAGGGCCGTTTTCCCCCGGAGAACTGCCTCGCCGTAGCCCGGTTCTGGAAGTGGAACGAGTATGCAGTGTTAGCGTTCAGCTATTGTGAAGGCTCGCTTTGGCCCAGGGCAAACGAAGCGCCGGGGGAAATCTTAGCAGAGCCCGGCGCCTTTCCACGGTTCAAAGCGTGGAACTGCAGACTCTTTTGCAAAGAAGAGAGCGCCCAGGCAACAGCAGCCCGCACGTTTCTCAGTGAAAGGGAGAACTCCCTGACTTCATCCGGTCCTCTGAGCAAAGCAGGCAGAGGGAGAGAAACTTTCTTTCCTTCCTCTTTCCTGCCACGAATTCCTCATTTGCTCGTGCAAACGCAGGGCTTCTTCGGAAAAACTACGCCGCGGTGCAGGGATCCTTCCAGAGGAGCAACGACATAGTTTGAGCTGGAAGGGCTTGGCAGAGCAGCCGGGGAGAAAAGGCCTCTTGCTATTCTCTTTTCTTTCTGCCTGAATGCGGTCAATTCGCACTTGCCAAAGCAAGGTTTCCCAGCACAAACTCCAAAGCAGCAGCTCTCTCCTGGCAGAGGAAGTGCCATGCAGTGTTGCCCTGGCGAGATAGTGTTGCTACAGTGAGGCCCAGGGAAAACACACTGCCTAGAGAAATCCTAGCAAAGCCCTGTGTTTCCCCACAGGAATGTATGTCACTTTCAGTTCTTTGCCAGCAACGGAGCTCAGAGGCAACGTCAGATTGTGTGTATCTCAGGGAGAGAAAGAACACTGTGACTTCCCCCGTTCCTCTGACGAAAGCGGTTAGAGGGAGAAAAGCGTCCTTTGCTTTCGCTTTCCCGCAATGAGCTCGGCAGATCTGCCCTTCGCGAAGGGCCGTTTTCCCCCGGAGAACTGCCTCGCCGTAGCCCGGTTCTGGAAGTGGAACGAGTATGCAGTGTTAGCGTTCAGCTATTGTGAAGGCTCGCTTTGGCCCAGGGCAAACGAAGCGCCGGGGGAAATCTTAGCAGAGCCCGGCGCCTTTCCACGGTTCAAAGCGTGGAACTGCAGACTCTTTTGCAAAGAAGAGAGCGCCCAGGCAACAGCAGCCCGCACGTTTCTCAGTGAAAGGGAGAACTCCCTGACTTCATCCGGTCCTCTGAGCAAAGCAGGCAGAGGGAGAGAAACTTTCTTTCCTTCCTCTTTGCTGCCACGAATTCCTCATTTGCTCGTGCAAACGCAGGGCTTCTTCGGAAAAACTACGCCGCGGTGCAGGGATCCTTCCAGAGGAGCAACGACATAGTTTGAGCTGGAAGGGCTTGGCAGAGCAGCCGGGGAGAAAAGGCCTCTTGCTATTCTCTTTTCTTTCTGCCTGAATGCGGTCAATTCGCACTTGCCAAAGCAAGGTTTCCCAGCACAAACTCCAAAGCAGCAGCTCTCTCCTGGCAGAGGAAGTGCCATGCAGTGTTGCCCTGGCGAGATAGTGTTGCTACAGTGAGGCCCAGGGAAAACACACTGTCTAGAGAAATCCTAGCAAAGCCCTGTGTTTCCCCACAGGAATGTATGTCACTTTCAGTTCTTTGCCAGCAACGGAGCTCAGAGGCAACGTCAGATTGTGTGTATCTCAGGGAGAGAAAGAACACTGTGACTTCCCCCGTTCCTCTGACGAAAGCGGTTAGAGGGAGAAAAGCGTCCTTTGCTTTCGCTTTCCCGCAAGGAGCTCGGCAGATCTGCCCTTCGCGAAGGGCCGTTTTCCCCCGGAGAACTGCCTCGCCGTAGCCCGGTTCTGGAAGTGGAACGAGTATGCAGTGTTAGCGTTCAGCTATTGTGAAGGCTCGCTTTGGCCCAGGGCAAACGAAGCGCCGGGGGAAATCTTAGCAGAGCCCGGCGCCTTTCCACGGTTCAAAGCGTGGAACTGCAGACTCTTTTGCAAAGAAGAGAGCGCCCAGGCAACAGCAGCCCGCACGTTTCTCAGTGAAAGGGAGAACTCCCTGACTTCATCCGGTCCTCTGAGCAAAGCAGGCAGAGGGAGAGAAACTTTCTTTCCTTCCTCTTTCCTGCCACGAATTCCTCATTTGCTCGTGCAAACGCAGGGCTTCTTCGGAAAAACTACGCCGCGGTGCAGGGATCCTTCCAGAGGAGCAACGACATAGTTTGAGCTGGAAGGGCTTGGCAGAGCAGCCGGGGAGAAAAGGCCTCTTGCTATTCTCTTTTCTTTCTGCCTGAATGCGGTCAATTCGCACTTGCCAAAGCAAGGTTTCCCAGCACAAACTCCAAAGCAGCAGCTCTCTCCTGGCAGAGGAAGTGCCATGCAGTGTTGCCCTGGCGAGATAGTGTTGCTACAGTGAGGCCCAGGGAAAACACACTGCCTAGAGAAATCCTAGCAAAGCCCTGTGTTTCCCCACAGGAATGTATGTCACTTTCAGTTCTTTGCCAGCAACGGAGCTCAGAGGCAACGTCAGATTGTGTGTATCTCAGGGAGAGAAAGAACACTGTGACTTCCCCCGTTCCTCTGACGAAAGCGGTTAGAGGGAGAAAAGCGTCCTTTGCTTTCGCTTTCCCGCAATGAGCTCGGCAGATCTGCCCTTCGCGAAGGGCCGTTTTCCCCCGGAGAACTGCCTCGCCGTAGCCCGGTTCTGGAAGTGGAACGAGTATGCAGTGTTAGCGTTCAGCTATTGTGAAGGCTCGCTTTGGCCCAGGGCAAACGAAGCGCCGGGGGAAATCTTAGCAGAGCCCGGCGCCTTTCCACGGTTCAAAGCGTGGAACTGCAGACTCTTTTGCAAAGAAGAGAGCGCCCAGGCAACAGCAGCCCGCACGTTTCTCAGTGAAAGGGAGAACTCCCTGACTTCATCCGGTCCTCTGAGCAAAGCAGGCAGAGGGAGAGAAACTTTCTTTCCTTCCTCTTTGCTGCCACGAATTCCTCATTTGCTCGTGCAAACGCAGGGCTTCTTCGGAAAAACTACGCCGCGGTGCAGGGATCCTTCCAGAGGAGCAACGACATAGTTTGAGCTGGAAGGGCTTGGCAGAGCAGCCGGGGAGAAAAGGCCTCTTGCTATTCTCTTTTCTTTCTGCCTGAATGCGGTCAATTCGCACTTGCCAAAGCAAGGTTTCCCAGCACAAACTCCAAAGCAGCAGCTCTCTCCTGGCAGAGGAAGTGCCATGCAGTGTTGCCCTGGCGAGATAGTGTTGCTACAGTGAGGCCCAGGGAAAACACACTGTCTAGAGAAATCCTAGCAAAGCCCTGTGTTTCCCCACAGGAATGTATGTCACTTTCAGTTCTTTGCCAGCAACGGAGCTCAGAGGCAACGTCAGATTGTGTGTATCTCAGGGAGAGAAAGAACACTGTGACTTCCCCCGTTCCTCTGACGAAAGCGGTTAGAGGGAGAAAAGCGTCCTTTGCTTTCGCTTTCCCGCAAGGAGCTCGGCAGATCTGCCCTTCGCGAAGGGCCGTTTTCCCCCGGAGAACTGCCTCGCCGTAGCCCGGTTCTGGAAGTGGAACGAGTATGCAGTGTTAGCGTTCAGCTATTGTGAAGGCTCGCTTTGGCCCAGGGCAAACGAAGCGCCGGGGGAAATCTTAGCAGAGCCCGGCGCCTTTCCACGGTTCAAAGCGTGGAACTGCAGACTCTTTTGCAAAGAAGAGAGCGCCCAGGCAACAGCAGCCCGCACGTTTCTCAGTGAAAGGGAGAACTCCCTGACTTCATCCGGTCCTCTGAGCAAAGCAGGCAGAGGGAGAGAAACTTTCTTTCCTTCCTCTTTCCTGCCACGAATTCCTCATTTGCTCGTGCAAACGCAGGGCTTCTTCGGAAAAACTACGCCGCGGTGCAGGGATCCTTCCAGAGGAGCAACGACATAGTTTGAGCTGGAAGGGCTTGGCAGAGCAGCCGGGGAGAAAAGGCCTCTTGCTATTCTCTTTTCTTTCTGCCTGAATGCGGTCAATTCGCACTTGCCAAAGCAAGGTTTCCCAGCACAAACTCCAAAGCAGCAGCTCTCTCCTGGCAGAGGAAGTGCCATGCAGTGTTGCCCTGGCGAGATAGTGTTGCTACAGTGAGGCCCAGGGAAAACACACTGCCTAGAGAAATCCTAGCAAAGCCCTGTGTTTCCCCACAGGAATGTATGTCACTTTCAGTTCTTTGCCAGCAACGGAGCTCAGAGGCAACGTCAGATTGTGTGTATCTCAGGGAGAGAAAGAACACTGTGACTTCCCCCGTTCCTCTGACGAAAGCGGTTAGAGGGAGAAAAGCGTCCTTTGCTTTCGCTTTCCCGCAATGAGCTCGGCAGATCTGCCCTTCGCGAAGGGCCGTTTTCCCCCGGAGAACTGCCTCGCCGTAGCCCGGTTCTGGAAGTGGAACGAGTATGCAGTGTTAGCGTTCAGCTATTGTGAAGGCTCGCTTTGGCCCAGGGCAAACGAAGCGCCGGGGGAAATCTTAGCAGAGCCCGGCGCCTTTCCACGGTTCAAAGCGTGGAACTGCAGACTCTTTTGCAAAGAAGAGAGCGCCCAGGCAACAGCAGCCCGCACGTTTCTCAGTGAAAGGGAGAACTCCCTGACTTCATCCGGTCCTCTGAGCAAAGCAGGCAGAGGGAGAGAAACTTTCTTTCCTTCCTCTTTCCTGCCACGAATTCCTCATTTGCTCTTGCAAACGCAGGGCTTCTTCGGAAAAACTACGCCGCGGTGCAGGGATCCTTCCAGAGGAGCAACGAAATAGTTTGAGCTGGAAGGGCTTGGCAGAGCAGCCGGGGAGAAAAGGCCTCTTGCTATTCTCTTTTCTTTCTGCCTGAATGCGGTCAATTTGCACTTGCCAAAGCAAGGTTTCCCAGCACAAACTCCAAAGCAGCAGCTCTCTCCTGGCAGAGGAAGTGCCATGCAGTGTTGCCCTGGCGAGATAGTGTTGCTACAGTGAGGCCCAGGGAAAACACACTGTCTAGAGAAATCCTAACAAAGCCCTGTGTTTCCCCACAGGAATGTATGTCACTTTCAGTTCTTTGCCAGCAACGGAGCTCAGAGGCAACGTCAGATTGTGTGTATCTCAGGGAGAGAAAGAACACTGTGACTTCCCCCGTTCCTCTGACGAAAGCGGTTAGAGGGAGAAAAGCGTCCTTTGCTTTCGCTTTCCCGCAATGAGCTCGGCAGATCTGCCCTTCGCGAAGGGCCGTTTTCCCCCGGAGAACTGCCTCGCCGTAGCCCGGTTCTGGAAGTGGAACGAGTATGCAGTGTTAGCGTTCAGCTATTGTGAAGGCTCGCTTTGGCCCAGGGCAAACGAAGCGCCGGGGGAAATCTTAGCAGAGCCCGGCGCCTTTCCACGGTTCAAAGCGTGGAACTGCAGACTCTTTTGCAAAGAAGAGAGCGCCCAGGCAACAGCAGCCCGCACGTTTCTCAGTGAAAGGGAGAACTCCCTGACTTCATCCGGTCCTCTGAGCAAAGCAGGCAGAGGGAGAGAAACTTTCTTTCCTTCCTCTTTCCTGCCACGAATTCCTCATTTGCTCGTGCAAACGCAGGGCTTCTTCGGAAAAACTACGCCGCGGTGCAGGGATCCTTCCAGAGGAGCAACGACATAGTTTGAGCTGGAAGGGCTTGGCAGAGCAGCCGGGGAGAAAAGGCCTCTTGCTATTCTCTTTTCTTTCTGCCTGAATGCGGTCAATTCGCACTTGCCAAAGCAAGGTTTCCCAGCACAAACTCCAAAGCAGCAGCTCTCTCCTGGCAGAGGAAGTGCCATGCAGTGTTGCCCTGGCGAGATAGTGTTGCTACAGTGAGGCCCAGGGAAAACACACTGTCTAGAGAAATCCTAGCAAAGCCCTGTGTTTCCCCACAGGAATGTATGTCACTTTCAGTTCTTTGCCAGCAACGGAGCTCAGAGGCAACGTCAGATTGTGTGTATCTCAGGGAGAGAAAGAACACTGTGACTTCCCCCGTTCCTCTGACGAAAGCGGTTAGAGGGAGAAAAGCGTCCTTTGCTTTCGCTTTCCCGCAAGGAGCTCGGCAGATCTGCCCTTCGCGAAGGGCCGTTTTCCCCCGGAGAACTGCCTCGCCGTAGCCCGGTTCTGGAAGTGGAACGAGTATGCAGTGTTAGCGTTCAGCTATTGTGAAGGCTCGCTTTGGCCCAGGGCAAACGAAGCGCCGGGGGAAATCTTAGCAGAGCCCGGCGCCTTTCCACGGTTCAAAGCGTGGAACTGCAGACTCTTTTGCAAAGAAGAGAGCGCCCAGGCAACAGCAGCCCGCACGTTTCTCAGTGAAAGGGAGAACTCCCTGACTTCATCCGGTCCTCTGAGCAAAGCAGGCAGAGGGAGAGAAACTTTCTTTCCTTCCTCTTTCCTGCCACGAATTCCTCATTTGCTCGTGCAAACGCAGGGCTTCTTCGGAAAAACTACGCCGCGGTGCAGGGATCCTTCCAGAGGAGCAACGACATAGTTTGAGCTGGAAGGGCTTGGCAGAGCAGCCGGGGAGAAAAGGCCTCTTGCTATTCTCTTTTCTTTCTGCCTGAATGCGGTCAATTCGCACTTGCCAAAGCAAGGTTTCCCAGCACAAACTCCAAAGCAGCAGCTCTCTCCTGGCAGAGGAAGTGCCATGCAGTGTTGCCCTGGCGAGATAGTGTTGCTACAGTGAGGCCCAGGGAAAACACACTGCCTAGAGAAATCCTAGCAAAGCCCTGTGTTTCCCCACAGGAATGTATGTCACTTTCAGTTCTTTGCCAGCAACGGAGCTCAGAGGCAACGTCAGATTGTGTGTATCTCAGGGAGAGAAAGAACACTGTGACTTCCCCCGTTCCTCTGACGAAAGCGGTTAGAGGGAGAAAAGCGTCCTTTGCTTTCGCTTTCCCGCAAGGAGCTCGGCAGATCTGCCCTTCGCGAAGGGCCGTTTTCCCCCGGAGAACTGCCTCGCCGTAGCCCGGTTCTGGAAGTGGAACGAGTATGCAGTGTTAGCGTTCAGCTATTGTGAAGGCTCGCTTTGGCCCAGGGCAAACGAAGCGCCGGGGGAAATCTTAGCAGAGCCCGGCGCCTTTCCACGGTTCAAAGCGTGGAACTGCAGACTCTTTTGCAAAGAAGAGAGCGCCCAGGCAACAGCAGCCCGCACGTTTCTCAGTGAAAGGGAGAACTCCCTGACTTCATCCGGTCCTCTGAGCAAAGCAGGCAGAGGGAGAGAAACTTTCTTTCCTTCCTCTTTGCTGCCACGAATTCCTCATTTGCTCGTGCAAACGCAGGGCTTCTTCGGAAAAACTACGCCGCGGTGCAGGGATCCTTCCAGAGGAGCAACGACATAGTTTGAGCTGGAAGGGCTTGGCAGAGCAGCCGGGGAGAAAAGGCCTCTTGCTATTCTCTTTTCTTTCTGCCTGAATGCGGTCAATTCGCACTTGCCAAAGCAAGGTTTCCCAGCACAAACTCCAAAGCAGCAGCTCTCTCCTGGCAGAGGAAGTGCCATGCAGTGTTGCCCTGGCGAGATAGTGTTGCTACAGTGAGGCCCAGGGAAAACACACTGTCTAGAGAAATCCTAGCAAAGCCCTGTGTTTCCCCACAGGAATGTATGTCACTTTCAGTTCTTTGCCAGCAACGGAGCTCAGAGGCAACGTCAGATTGTGTGTATCTCAGGGAGAGAAAGAACACTGTGACTTCCCCCGTTCCTCTGACGAAAGCGGTTAGAGGGAGAAAAGCGTCCTTTGCTTTCGCTTTCCCGCAAGGAGCTCGGCAGATCTGCCCTTCGCGAAGGGCCGTTTTCCCCCGGAGAACTGCCTCGCCGTAGCCCGGTTCTGGAAGTGGAACGAGTATGCAGTGTTAGCGTTCAGCTATTGTGAAGGCTCGCTTTGGCCCAGGGCAAACGAAGCGCCGGGGGAAATCTTAGCAGAGCCCGGCGCCTTTCCACGGTTCAAAGCGTGGAACTGCAGACTCTTTTGCAAAGAAGAGAGCGCCCAGGCAACAGCAGCCCGCACGTTTCTCAGTGAAAGGGAGAACTCCCTGACTTCATCCGGTCCTCTGAGCAAAGCAGGCAGAGGGAGAGAAACTTTCTTTCCTTCCTCTTTCCTGCCACGAATTCCTCATTTGCTCGTGCAAACGCAGGGCTTCTTCGGAAAAACTACGCCGCGGTGCAGGGATCCTTCCAGAGGAGCAACGACATAGTTTGAGCTGGAAGGGCTTGGCAGAGCAGCCGGGGAGAAAAGGCCTCTTGCTATTCTCTTTTCTTTCTGCCTGAATGCGGTCAATTCGCACTTGCCAAAGCAAGGTTTCCCAGCACAAACTCCAAAGCAGCAGCTCTCTCCTGGCAGAGGAAGTGCCATGCAGTGTTGCCCTGGCGAGATAGTGTTGCTACAGTGAGGCCCAGGGAAAACACACTGCCTAGAGAAATCCTAGCAAAGCCCTGTGTTTCCCCACAGGAATGTATGTCACTTTCAGTTCTTTGCCAGCAACGGAGCTCAGAGGCAACGTCAGATTGTGTGTATCTCAGGGAGAGAAAGAACACTGTGACTTCCCCCGTTCCTCTGACGAAAGCGGTTAGAGGGAGAAAAGCGTCCTTTGCTTTCGCTTTCCCGCAATGAGCTCGGCAGATCTGCCCTTCGCGAAGGGCCGTTTTCCCCCGGAGAACTGCCTCGCCGTAGCCCGGTTCTGGAAGTGGAACGAGTATGCAGTGTTAGCGTTCAGCTATTGTGAAGGCTCGCTTTGGCCCAGGGCAAACGAAGCGCCGGGGGAAATCTTAGCAGAGCCCGGCGCCTTTCCACGGTTCAAAGCGTGGAACTGCAGACTCTTTTGCAAAGAAGAGAGCGCCCAGGCAACAGCAGCCCGCACGTTTCTCAGTGAAAGGGAGAACTCCCTGACTTCATCCGGTCCTCTGAGCAAAGCAGGCAGAGGGAGAGAAACTTTCTTTCCTTCCTCTTTCCTGCCACGAATTCCTCATTTGCTCGTGCAAACGCAGGGCTTCTTCGGAAAAACTACGCCGCGGTGCAGGGATCCTTCCAGAGGAGCAACGACATAGTTTGAGCTGGAAGGGCTTGGCAGAGCAGCCGGGGAGAAAAGGCCTCTTGCTATTCTCTTTTCTTTCTGCCTGAATGCGGTCAATTCGCACTTGCCAAAGCAAGGTTTCCCAGCACAAACTCCAAAGCAGCAGCTCTCTCCTGGCAGAGGAAGTGCCATGCAGTGTTGCCCTGGCGAGATAGTGTTGCTACAGTGAGGCCCAGGGAAAACACACTGTCTAGAGAAATCCTAGCAAAGCCCTGTGTTTCCCCACAGGAATGTATGTCACTTTCAGTTCTTTGCCAGCAACGGAGCTCAGAGGCAACGTCAGATTGTGTGTATCTCAGGGAGAGAAAGAACACTGTGACTTCCCCCGTTCCTCTGACGAAAGCGGTTAGAGGGAGAAAAGCGTCCTTTGCTTTCGCTTTCCCGCAAGGAGCTCGGCAGATCTGCCCTTCGCGAAGGGCCGTTTTCCCCCGGAGAACTGCCTCGCCGTAGCCCGGTTCTGGAAGTGGAACGAGTATGCAGTGTTAGCGTTCAGCTATTGTGAAGGCTCGCTTTGGCCCAGGGCAAACGAAGCGCCGGGGGAAATCTTAGCAGAGCCCGGCGCCTTTCCACGGTTCAAAGCGTGGAACTGCAGACTCTTTTGCAAAGAAGAGAGCGCCCAGGCAACAGCAGCCCGCACGTTTCTCAGTGAAAGGGAGAACTCCCTGACTTCATCCGGTCCTCTGAGCAAAGCAGGCAGAGGGAGAGAAACTTTCTTTCCTTCCTCTTTCCTGCCACGAATTCCTCATTTGCTCGTGCAAACGCAGGGCTTCTTCGGAAAAACTACGCCGCGGTGCAGGGATCCTTCCAGAGGAGCAACGACATAGTTTGAGCTGGAAGGGCTTGGCAGAGCAGCCGGGGAGAAAAGGCCTCTTGCTATTCTCTTTTCTTTCTGCCTGAATGCGGTCAATTCGCACTTGCCAAAGCAAGGTTTCCCAGCACAAACTCCAAAGCAGCAGCTCTCTCCTGGCAGAGGAAGTGCCATGCAGTGTTGCCCTGGCGAGATAGTGTTGCTACAGTGAGGCCCAGGGAAAACACACTGCCTAGAGAAATCCTAGCAAAGCCCTGTGTTTCCCCACAGGAATGTATGTCACTTTCAGTTCTTTGCCAGCAACGGAGCTCAGAGGCAACGTCAGATTGTGTGTATCTCAGGGAGAGAAAGAACACTGTGACTTCCCCCGTTCCTCTGACGAAAGCGGTTAGAGGGAGAAAAGCGTCCTTTGCTTTCGCTTTCCCGCAAGGAGCTCGGCAGATCTGCCCTTCGCGAAGGGCCGTTTTCCCCCGGAGAACTGCCTCGCCGTAGCCCGGTTCTGGAAGTGGAACGAGTATGCAGTGTTAGCGTTCAGCTATTGTGAAGGCTCGCTTTGGCCCAGGGCAAACGAAGCGCCGGGGGAAATCTTAGCAGAGCCCGGCGCCTTTCCACGGTTCAAAGCGTGGAACTGCAGACTCTTTTGCAAAGAAGAGAGCGCCCAGGCAACAGCAGCCCGCACGTTTCTCAGTGAAAGGGAGAACTCCCTGACTTCATCCGGTCCTCTGAGCAAAGCAGGCAGAGGGAGAGAAACTTTCTTTCCTTCCTCTTTGCTGCCACGAATTCCTCATTTGCTCGTGCAAACGCAGGGCTTCTTCGGAAAAACTACGCCGCGGTGCAGGGATCCTTCCAGAGGAGCAACGACATAGTTTGAGCTGGAAGGGCTTGGCAGAGCAGCCGGGGAGAAAAGGCCTCTTGCTATTCTCTTTTCTTTCTGCCTGAATGCGGTCAATTCGCACTTGCCAAAGCAAGGTTTCCCAGCACAAACTCCAAAGCAGCAGCTCTCTCCTGGCAGAGGAAGTGCCATGCAGTGTTGCCCTGGCGAGATAGTGTTGCTACAGTGAGGCCCAGGGAAAACACACTGTCTAGAGAAATCCTAGCAAAGCCCTGTGTTTCCCCACAGGAATGTATGTCACTTTCAGTTCTTTGCCAGCAACGGAGCTCAGAGGCAACGTCAGATTGTGTGTATCTCAGGGAGAGAAAGAACACTGTGACTTCCCCCGTTCCTCTGACGAAAGCGGTTAGAGGGAGAAAAGCGTCCTTTGCTTTCGCTTTCCCGCAAGGAGCTCGGCAGATCTGCCCTTCGCGAAGGGCCGTTTTCCCCCGGAGAACTGCCTCGCCGTAGCCCGGTTCTGGAAGTGGAACGAGTATGCAGTGTTAGCGTTCAGCTATTGTGAAGGCTCGCTTTGGCCCAGGGCAAACGAAGCGCCGGGGGAAATCTTAGCAGAGCCCGGCGCCTTTCCACGGTTCAAAGCGTGGAACTGCAGACTCTTTTGCAAAGAAGAGAGCGCCCAGGCAACAGCAGCCCGCACGTTTCTCAGTGAAAGGGAGAACTCCCTGACTTCATCCGGTCCTCTGAGCAAAGCAGGCAGAGGGAGAGAAACTTTCTTTCCTTCCTCTTTCCTGCCACGAATTCCTCATTTGCTCGTGCAAACGCAGGGCTTCTTCGGAAAAACTACGCCGCGGTGCAGGGATCCTTCCAGAGGAGCAACGACATAGTTTGAGCTGGAAGGGCTTGGCAGAGCAGCCGGGGAGAAAAGGCCTCTTGCTATTCTCTTTTCTTTCTGCCTGAATGCGGTCAATTCGCACTTGCCAAAGCAAGGTTTCCCAGCACAAACTCCAAAGCAGCAGCTCTCTCCTGGCAGAGGAAGTGCCATGCAGTGTTGCCCTGGCGAGATAGTGTTGCTACAGTGAGGCCCAGGGAAAACACACTGCCTAGAGAAATCCTAGCAAAGCCCTGTGTTTCCCCACAGGAATGTATGTCACTTTCAGTTCTTTGCCAGCAACGGAGCTCAGAGGCAACGTCAGATTGTGTGTATCTCAGGGAGAGAAAGAACACTGTGACTTCCCCCGTTCCTCTGACGAAAGCGGTTAGAGGGAGAAAAGCGTCCTTTGCTTTCGCTTTCCCGCAATGAGCTCGGCAGATCTGCCCTTCGCGAAGGGCCGTTTTCCCCCGGAGAACTGCCTCGCCGTAGCCCGGTTCTGGAAGTGGAACGAGTATGCAGTGTTAGCGTTCAGCTATTGTGAAGGCTCGCTTTGGCCCAGGGCAAACGAAGCGCCGGGGGAAATCTTAGCAGAGCCCGGCGCCTTTCCACGGTTCAAAGCGTGGAACTGCAGACTCTTTTGCAAAGAAGAGAGCGCCCAGGCAACAGCAGCCCGCACGTTTCTCAGTGAAAGGGAGAACTCCCTGACTTCATCCGGTCCTCTGAGCAAAGCAGGCAGAGGGAGAGAAACTTTCTTTCCTTCCTCTTTCCTGCCACGAATTCCTCATTTGCTCTTGCAAACGCAGGGCTTCTTCGGAAAAACTACGCCGCGGTGCAGGGATCCTTCCAGAGGAGCAACGAAATAGTTTGAGCTGGAAGGGCTTGGCAGAGCAGCCGGGGAGAAAAGGCCTCTTGCTATTCTCTTTTCTTTCTGCCTGAATGCGGTCAATTTGCACTTGCCAAAGCAAGGTTTCCCAGCACAAACTCCAAAGCAGCAGCTCTCTCCTGGCAGAGGAAGTGCCATGCAGTGTTGCCCTGGCGAGATAGTGTTGCTACAGTGAGGCCCAGGGAAAACACACTGTCTAGAGAAATCCTAACAAAGCCCTGTGTTTCCCCACAGGAATGTATGTCACTTTCAGTTCTTTGCCAGCAACGGAGCTCAGAGGCAACGTCAGATTGTGTGTATCTCAGGGAGAGAAAGAACACTGTGACTTCCCCCGTTCCTCTGACGAAAGCGGTTAGAGGGAGAAAAGCGTCCTTTGCTTTCGCTTTCCCGCAATGAGCTCGGCAGATCTGCCCTTCGCGAAGGGCCGTTTTCCCCCGGAGAACTGCCTCGCCGTAGCCCGGTTCTGGAAGTGGAACGAGTATGCAGTGTTAGCGTTCAGCTATTGTGAAGGCTCGCTTTGGCCCAGGGCAAACGAAGCGCCGGGGGAAATCTTAGCAGAGCCCGGCGCCTTTCCACGGTTCAAAGCGTGGAACTGCAGACTCTTTTGCAAAGAAGAGAGCGCCCAGGCAACAGCAGCCCGCACGTTTCTCAGTGAAAGGGAGAACTCCCTGACTTCATCCGGTCCTCTGAGCAAAGCAGGCAGAGGGAGAGAAACTTTCTTTCCTTCCTCTTTCCTGCCACGAATTCCTCATTTGCTCGTGCAAACGCAGGGCTTCTTCGGAAAAACTACGCCGCGGTGCAGGGATCCTTCCAGAGGAGCAACGACATAGTTTGAGCTGGAAGGGCTTGGCAGAGCAGCCGGGGAGAAAAGGCCTCTTGCTATTCTCTTTTCTTTCTGCCTGAATGCGGTCAATTCGCACTTGCCAAAGCAAGGTTTCCCAGCACAAACTCCAAAGCAGCAGCTCTCTCCTGGCAGAGGAAGTGCCATGCAGTGTTGCCCTGGCGAGATAGTGTTGCTACAGTGAGGCCCAGGGAAAACACACTGCCTAGAGAAATCCTAGCAAAGCCCTGTGTTTCCCCACAGGAATGTATGTCACTTTCAGTTCTTTGCCAGCAACGGAGCTCAGAGGCAACGTCAGATTGTGTGTATCTCAGGGAGAGAAAGAACACTGTGACTTCCCCCGTTCCTCTGACGAAAGCGGTTAGAGGGAGAAAAGCGTCCTTTGCTTTCGCTTTCCCGCAATGAGCTCGGCAGATCTGCCCTTCGCGAAGGGCCGTTTTCCCCCGGAGAACTGCCTCGCCGTAGCCCGGTTCTGGAAGTGGAACGAGTATGCAGTGTTAGCGTTCAGCTATTGTGAAGGCTCGCTTTGGCCCAGGGCAAACGAAGCGCCGGGGGAAATCTTAGCAGAGCCCGGCGCCTTTCCACGGTTCAAAGCGTGGAACTGCAGACTCTTTTGCAAAGAAGAGAGCGCCCAGGCAACAGCAGCCCGCACGTTTCTCAGTGAAAGGGAGAACTCCCTGACTTCATCCGGTCCTCTGAGCAAAGCAGGCAGAGGGAGAGAAACTTTCTTTCCTTCCTCTTTGCTGCCACGAATTCCTCATTTGCTCGTGCAAACGCAGGGCTTCTTCGGAAAAACTACGCCGCGGTGCAGGGATCCTTCCAGAGGAGCAACGACATAGTTTGAGCTGGAAGGGCTTGGCAGAGCAGCCGGGGAGAAAAGGCCTCTTGCTATTCTCTTTTCTTTCTGCCTGAATGCGGTCAATTCGCACTTGCCAAAGCAAGGTTTCCCAGCACAAACTCCAAAGCAGCAGCTCTCTCCTGGCAGAGGAAGTGCCATGCAGTGTTGCCCTGGCGAGATAGTGTTGCTACAGTGAGGCCCAGGGAAAACACACTGTCTAGAGAAATCCTAGCAAAGCCCTGTGTTTCCCCACAGGAATGTATGTCACTTTCAGTTCTTTGCCAGCAACGGAGCTCAGAGGCAACGTCAGATTGTGTGTATCTCAGGGAGAGAAAGAACACTGTGACTTCCCCCGTTCCTCTGACGAAAGCGGTTAGAGGGAGAAAAGCGTCCTTTGCTTTCGCTTTCCCGCAAGGAGCTCGGCAGATCTGCCCTTCGCGAAGGGCCGTTTTCCCCCGGAGAACTGCCTCGCCGTAGCCCGGTTCTGGAAGTGGAACGAGTATGCAGTGTTAGCGTTCAGCTATTGTGAAGGCTCGCTTTGGCCCAGGGCAAACGAAGCGCCGGGGGAAATCTTAGCAGAGCCCGGCGCCTTTCCACGGTTCAAAGCGTGGAACTGCAGACTCTTTTGCAAAGAAGAGAGCGCCCAGGCAACAGCAGCCCGCACGTTTCTCAGTGAAAGGGAGAACTCCCTGACTTCATCCGGTCCTCTGAGCAAAGCAGGCAGAGGGAGAGAAACTTTCTTTCCTTCCTCTTTCCTGCCACGAATTCCTCATTTGCTCGTGCAAACGCAGGGCTTCTTCGGAAAAACTACGCCGCGGTGCAGGGATCCTTCCAGAGGAGCAACGACATAGTTTGAGCTGGAAGGGCTTGGCAGAGCAGCCGGGGAGAAAAGGCCTCTTGCTATTCTCTTTTCTTTCTGCCTGAATGCGGTCAATTCGCACTTGCCAAAGCAAGGTTTCCCAGCACAAACTCCAAAGCAGCAGCTCTCTCCTGGCAGAGGAAGTGCCATGCAGTGTTGCCCTGGCGAGATAGTGTTGCTACAGTGAGGCCCAGGGAAAACACACTGCCTAGAGAAATCCTAGCAAAGCCCTGTGTTTCCCCACAGGAATGTATGTCACTTTCAGTTCTTTGCCAGCAACGGAGCTCAGAGGCAACGTCAGATTGTGTGTATCTCAGGGAGAGAAAGAACACTGTGACTTCCCCCGTTCCTCTGACGAAAGCGGTTAGAGGGAGAAAAGCGTCCTTTGCTTTCGCTTTCCCGCAATGAGCTCGGCAGATCTGCCCTTCGCGAAGGGCCGTTTTCCCCCGGAGAACTGCCTCGCCGTAGCCCGGTTCTGGAAGTGGAACGAGTATGCAGTGTTAGCGTTCAGCTATTGTGAAGGCTCGCTTTGGCCCAGGGCAAACGAAGCGCCGGGGGAAATCTTAGCAGAGCCCGGCGCCTTTCCACGGTTCAAAGCGTGGAACTGCAGACTCTTTTGCAAAGAAGAGAGCGCCCAGGCAACAGCAGCCCGCACGTTTCTCAGTGAAAGGGAGAACTCCCTGACTTCATCCGGTCCTCTGAGCAAAGCAGGCAGAGGGAGAGAAACTTTCTTTCCTTCCTCTTTGCTGCCACGAATTCCTCATTTGCTCGTGCAAACGCAGGGCTTCTTCGGAAAAACTACGCCGCGGTGCAGGGATCCTTCCAGAGGAGCAACGACATAGTTTGAGCTGGAAGGGCTTGGCAGAGCAGCCGGGGAGAAAAGGCCTCTTGCTATTCTCTTTTCTTTCTGCCTGAATGCGGTCAATTCGCACTTGCCAAAGCAAGGTTTCCCAGCACAAACTCCAAAGCAGCAGCTCTCTCCTGGCAGAGGAAGTGCCATGCAGTGTTGCCCTGGCGAGATAGTGTTGCTACAGTGAGGCCCAGGGAAAACACACTGTCTAGAGAAATCCTAGCAAAGCCCTGTGTTTCCCCACAGGAATGTATGTCACTTTCAGTTCTTTGCCAGCAACGGAGCTCAGAGGCAACGTCAGATTGTGTGTATCTCAGGGAGAGAAAGAACACTGTGACTTCCCCCGTTCCTCTGACGAAAGCGGTTAGAGGGAGAAAAGCGTCCTTTGCTTTCGCTTTCCCGCAAGGAGCTCGGCAGATCTGCCCTTCGCGAAGGGCCGTTTTCCCCCGGAGAACTGCCTCGCCGTAGCCCGGTTCTGGAAGTGGAACGAGTATGCAGTGTTAGCGTTCAGCTATTGTGAAGGCTCGCTTTGGCCCAGGGCAAACGAAGCGCCGGGGGAAATCTTAGCAGAGCCCGGCGCCTTTCCACGGTTCAAAGCGTGGAACTGCAGACTCTTTTGCAAAGAAGAGAGCGCCCAGGCAACAGCAGCCCGCACGTTTCTCAGTGAAAGGGAGAACTCCCTGACTTCATCCGGTCCTCTGAGCAAAGCAGGCAGAGGGAGAGAAACTTTCTTTCCTTCCTCTTTCCTGCCACGAATTCCTCATTTGCTCGTGCAAACGCAGGGCTTCTTCGGAAAAACTACGCCGCGGTGCAGGGATCCTTCCAGAGGAGCAACGACATAGTTTGAGCTGGAAGGGCTTGGCAGAGCAGCCGGGGAGAAAAGGCCTCTTGCTATTCTCTTTTCTTTCTGCCTGAATGCGGTCAATTCGCACTTGCCAAAGCAAGGTTTCCCAGCACAAACTCCAAAGCAGCAGCTCTCTCCTGGCAGAGGAAGTGCCATGCAGTGTTGCCCTGGCGAGATAGTGTTGCTACAGTGAGGCCCAGGGAAAACACACTGCCTAGAGAAATCCTAGCAAAGCCCTGTGTTTCCCCACAGGAATGTATGTCACTTTCAGTTCTTTGCCAGCAACGGAGCTCAGAGGCAACGTCAGATTGTGTGTATCTCAGGGAGAGAAAGAACACTGTGACTTCCCCCGTTCCTCTGACGAAAGCGGTTAGAGGGAGAAAAGCGTCCTTTGCTTTCGCTTTCCCGCAATGAGCTCGGCAGATCTGCCCTTCGCGAAGGGCCGTTTTCCCCCGGAGAACTGCCTCGCCGTAGCCCGGTTCTGGAAGTGGAACGAGTATGCAGTGTTAGCGTTCAGCTATTGTGAAGGCTCGCTTTGGCCCAGGGCAAACGAAGCGCCGGGGGAAATCTTAGCAGAGCCCGGCGCCTTTCCACGGTTCAAAGCGTGGAACTGCAGACTCTTTTGCAAAGAAGAGAGCGCCCAGGCAACAGCAGCCCGCACGTTTCTCAGTGAAAGGGAGAACTCCCTGACTTCATCCGGTCCTCTGAGCAAAGCAGGCAGAGGGAGAGAAACTTTCTTTCCTTCCTCTTTCCTGCCACGAATTCCTCATTTGCTCTTGCAAACGCAGGGCTTCTTCGGAAAAACTACGCCGCGGTGCAGGGATCCTTCCAGAGGAGCAACGAAATAGTTTGAGCTGGAAGGGCTTGGCAGAGCAGCCGGGGAGAAAAGGCCTCTTGCTATTCTCTTTTCTTTCTGCCTGAATGCGGTCAATTTGCACTTGCCAAAGCAAGGTTTCCCAGCACAAACTCCAAAGCAGCAGCTCTCTCCTGGCAGAGGAAGTGCCATGCAGTGTTGCCCTGGCGAGATAGTGTTGCTACAGTGAGGCCCAGGGAAAACACACTGTCTAGAGAAATCCTAACAAAGCCCTGTGTTTCCCCACAGGAATGTATGTCACTTTCAGTTCTTTGCCAGCAACGGAGCTCAGAGGCAACGTCAGATTGTGTGTATCTCAGGGAGAGAAAGAACACTGTGACTTCCCCCGTTCCTCTGACGAAAGCGGTTAGAGGGAGAAAAGCGTCCTTTGCTTTCGCTTTCCCGCAATGAGCTCGGCAGATCTGCCCTTCGCGAAGGGCCGTTTTCCCCCGGAGAACTGCCTCGCCGTAGCCCGGTTCTGGAAGTGGAACGAGTATGCAGTGTTAGCGTTCAGCTATTGTGAAGGCTCGCTTTGGCCCAGGGCAAACGAAGCGCCGGGGGAAATCTTAGCAGAGCCCGGCGCCTTTCCACGGTTCAAAGCGTGGAACTGCAGACTCTTTTGCAAAGAAGAGAGCGCCCAGGCAACAGCAGCCCGCACGTTTCTCAGTGAAAGGGAGAACTCCCTGACTTCATCCGGTCCTCTGAGCAAAGCAGGCAGAGGGAGAGAAACTTTCTTTCCTTCCTCTTTCCTGCCACGAATTCCTCATTTGCTCTTGCAAACGCAGGGCTTCTTCGGAAAAACTACGCCGCGGTGCAGGGATCCTTCCAGAGGAGCAACGACATAGTTTGAGCTGGAAGGGCTTGGCAGAGCAGCCGGGGAGAAAAGGCCTCTTGCTATTCTCTTTTCTTTCTGCCTGAATGCGGTCAATTCGCACTTGCCAAAGCAAGGTTTCCCAGCACAAACTCCAAAGCAGCAGCTCTCTCCTGGCAGACGAAATCCCATGCAGTTCTAACCTTGCGAGATCGTGTTGCTAAAGTGAGGCCCAGGGAAAACACACTGCCTAGAGAAATCCTAGCAAAGCCCTGTGTTTCCCCACAGGAATGTATGTCACTTTCAGTTCTTTGCCAGCAACGGAGCTCAGAGGCAACGTCAGATTGTGTGTATCTCAGGGAGAGAAAGAACACTGTGACTTCCCCCGTTCCTCTGACGAAAGCGGTTAGAGGGAGAAAAGCGTCCTTTGCTTTCGCTTTCCCGCAATGAGCTCGGCAGATCTGCCCTTCGCGAAGGGCCGTTTTCCCCCGGAGAACTGCCTCGCCGTAGCCCGGTTCTGGAAGTGGAACGAGTATGCAGTGTTAGCGTTCAGCTATTGTGAAGGCTCGCTTTGGCCCAGGGCAAACGAAGCGCCGGGGGAAATCTTAGCAGAGCCCGGCGCCTTTCCACGGTTCAAAGCGTGGAACTGCAGACTCTTTTGCAAAGAAGAGAGCGCCCAGGCAACAGCAGCCCGCACGTTTCTCAGTGAAAGGGAGAACTCCCTGACTTCATCCGGTCCTCTGAGCAAAGCAGGCAGAGGGAGAGAAACTTTCTTTCCTTCCTCTTTCCTGCCACGAATTCCTCATTTGCTCGTGCAAACGCAGGGCTTCTTCGGAAAAACTACGCCGCGGTGCAGGGATCCTTCCAGAGGAGCAACGACATAGTTTGAGCTGGAAGGGCTTGGCAGAGCAGCCGGGGAGAAAAGGCCTCTTGCTATTCTCTTTTCTTTCTGCCTGAATGCGGTCAATTCGCACTTGCCAAAGCAAGGTTTCCCAGCACAAACTCCAAAGCAGCAGCTCTCTCCTGGCAGAGGAAGTGCCATGCAGTGTTGCCCTGGCGAGATAGTGTTGCTACAGTGAGGCCCAGGGAAAACACACTGCCTAGAGAAATCCTAGCAAAGCCCTGTGTTTCCCCACAGGAATGTATGTCACTTTCAGTTCTTTGCCAGCAACGGAGCTCAGAGGCAACGTCAGATTGTGTGTATCTCAGGGAGAGAAAGAACACTGTGACTTCCCCCGTTCCTCTGACGAAAGCGGTTAGAGGGAGAAAAGCGTCCTTTGCTTTCGCTTTCCCGCAATGAGCTCGGCAGATCTGCCCTTCGCGAAGGGCCGTTTTCCCCCGGAGAACTGCCTCGCCGTAGCCCGGTTCTGGAAGTGGAACGAGTATGCAGTGTTAGCGTTCAGCTATTGTGAAGGCTCGCTTTGGCCCAGGGCAAACGAAGCGCCGGGGGAAATCTTAGCAGAGCCCGGCGCCTTTCCACGGTTCAAAGCGTGGAACTGCAGACTCTTTTGCAAAGAAGAGAGCGCCCAGGCAACAGCAGCCCGCACGTTTCTCAGTGAAAGGGAGAACTCCCTGACTTCATCCGGTCCTCTGAGCAAAGCAGGCAGAGGGAGAGAAACTTTCTTTCCTTCCTCTTTCCTGCCACGAATTCCTCATTTGCTCGTGCAAACGCAGGGCTTCTTCGGAAAAACTACGCCGCGGTGCAGGGATCCTTCCAGAGGAGCAACGAAATAGTTTGAGCTGGAAGGGCTTGGCAGAGCAGCCGGGGAGAAAAGGCCTCTTGCTATTCTCTTTTCTTTCTGCCTGAATGCGGTCAATTTGCACTTGCCAAAGCAAGGTTTCCCAGCACAAACTCCAAAGCAGCAGCTCTCTCCTGGCAGAGGAAGTGCCATGCAGTGTTGCCCTGGCGAGATAGTGTTGCTACAGTGAGGCCCAGGGAAAACACACTGTCTAGAGAAATCCTAGCAAAGCCCTGTGTTTCCCCACAGGAATGTATGTCACTTTCAGTTCTTTGCCAGCAACGGAGCTCAGAGGCAACGTCAGATTGTGTGTATCTCAGGGAGAGAAAGAACACTGTGACTTCCCCCGTTCCTCTGACGAAAGCGGTTAGAGGGAGAAAAGCGTCCTTTGCTTTCGCTTTCCCGCAAGGAGCTCGGCAGATCTGCCCTTCGCGAAGGGCCGTTTTCCCCCGGAGAACTGCCTCGCCGTAGCCCGGTTCTGGAAGTGGAACGAGTATGCAGTGTTAGCGTTCAGCTATTGTGAAGGCTCGCTTTGGCCCAGGGCAAACGAAGCGCCGGGGGAAATCTTAGCAGAGCCCGGCGCCTTTCCACGGTTCAAAGCGTGGAACTGCAGACTCTTTTGCAAAGAAGAGAGCGCCCAGGCAACAGCAGCCCGCACGTTTCTCAGTGAAAGGGAGAACTCCCTGACTTCATCCGGTCCTCTGAGCAAAGCAGGCAGAGGGAGAGAAACTTTCTTTCCTTCCTCTTTCCTGCCACGAATTCCTCATTTGCTCTTGCAAACGCAGGGCTTCTTCGGAAAAACTACGCCGCGGTGCAGGGATCCTTCCAGAGGAGCAACGACATAGTTTGAGCTGGAAGGGCTTGGCAGAGCAGCCGGGGAGAAAAGGCCTCTTGCTATTCTCTTTTCTTTCTGCCTGAATGCGGTCAATTCGCACTTGCCAAAGCAAGGTTTCCCAGCACAAACTCCAAAGCAGCAGCTCTCTCCTGGCAGAGGAAGTGCCATGCAGTGTTGCCCTGGCGAGATCGTGTTGCTACAGTGAGGCCCAGGGAAAACACACTGCCTAGAGAAATCCTAGCAAAGCCCTGTGTTTCCCCACAGGAATGTATGTCACTTTCAGTTCTTTGCCAGCAACGGAGCTCAGAGGCAACGTCAGATTGTGTGTATCTCAGGGAGAGAAAGAACACTGTGACTTCCCCCGTTCCTCTGACGAAAGCGGTTAGAGGGAGAAAAGCGTCCTTTGCTTTCGCTTTCCCGCAAGGAGCTCGGCAGATCTGCCCTTCGCGAAGGGCCGTTTTCCCCCGGAGAACTGCCTCGCCGTAGCCCGGTTCTGGAAGTGGAACGAGTATGCAGTGTTAGCGTTCAGCTATTGTGAAGGCTCGCTTTGGCCCAGGGCAAACGAAGCGCCGGGGGAAATCTTAGCAGAGCCCGGCGCCTTTCCACGGTTCAAAGCGTGGAACTGCAGACTCTTTTGCAAAGAAGAGAGCGCCCAGGCAACAGCAGCCCGCACGTTTCTCAGTGAAAGGGAGAACTCCCTGACTTCATCCGGTCCTCTGAGCAAAGCAGGCAGAGGGAGAGAAACTTTCTTTCCTTCCTCTTTCCTGCCACGAATTCCTCATTTGCTCGTGCAAACGCAGGGCTTCTTCGGAAAAACTACGCCGCGGTGCAGGGATCCTTCCAGAGGAGCAACGACATAGTTTGAGCTGGAAGGGCTTGGCAGAGCAGCCGGGGAGAAAAGGCCTCTTGCTATTCTCTTTTCTTTCTGCCTGAATGCGGTCAATTCGCACTTGCCAAAGCAAGGTTTCCCAGCACAAACTCCAAAGCAGCAGCTCTCTCCTGGCAGAGGAAGTGCCATGCAGTGTTGCCCTGGCGAGATAGTGTTGCTACAGTGAGGCCCAGGGAAAACACACTGCCTAGAGAAATCCTAGCAAAGCCCTGTGTTTCCCCACAGGAATGTATGTCACTTTCAGTTCTTTGCCAGCAACGGAGCTCAGAGGCAACGTCAGATTGTGTGTATCTCAGGGAGAGAAAGAACACTGTGACTTCCCCCGTTCCTCTGACGAAAGCGGTTAGAGGGAGAAAAGCGTCCTTTGCTTTCGCTTTCCCGCAATGAGCTCGGCAGATCTGCCCTTCGCGAAGGGCCGTTTTCCCCCGGAGAACTGCCTCGCCGTAGCCCGGTTCTGGAAGTGGAACGAGTATGCAGTGTTAGCGTTCAGCTATTGTGAAGGCTCGCTTTGGCCCAGGGCAAACGAAGCGCCGGGGGAAATCTTAGCAGAGCCCGGCGCCTTTCCACGGTTCAAAGCGTGGAACTGCAGACTCTTTTGCAAAGAAGAGAGCGCCCAGGCAACAGCAGCCCGCACGTTTCTCAGTGAAAGGGAGAACTCCCTGACTTCATCCGGTCCTCTGAGCAAAGCAGGCAGAGGGAGAGAAACTTTCTTTCCTTCCTCTTTGCTGCCACGAATTCCTCATTTGCTCGTGCAAACGCAGGGCTTCTTCGGAAAAACTACGCCGCGGTGCAGGGATCCTTCCAGAGGAGCAACGACATAGTTTGAGCTGGAAGGGCTTGGCAGAGCAGCCGGGGAGAAAAGGCCTCTTGCTATTCTCTTTTCTTTCTGCCTGAATGCGGTCAATTCGCACTTGCCAAAGCAAGGTTTCCCAGCACAAACTCCAAAGCAGCAGCTCTCTCCTGGCAGAGGAAGTGCCATGCAGTGTTGCCCTGGCGAGATAGTGTTGCTACAGTGAGGCCCAGGGAAAACACACTGTCTAGAGAAATCCTAGCAAAGCCCTGTGTTTCCGCACAGGAATGTATGTCACTTTCAGTTCTTTGCCAGCAACGGAGCTCAGAGGCAACGTCAGATTGTGTGTATCTCAGGGAGAGAAAGAACACTGTGACTTCCCCCGTTCCTCTGACGAAAGCGGTTAGAGGGAGAAAAGCGTCCTTTGCTTTCGCTTTCCCGCAAGGAGCTCGGCAGATCTGCCCTTCGCGAAGGGCCGTTTTCCCCCGGAGAACTGCCTCGCCGTAGCCCGGTTCTGGAAGTGGAACGAGTATGCAGTGTTAGCGTTCAGCTATTGTGAAGGCTCGCTTTGGCCCAGGGCAAACGAAGCGCCGGGGGAAATCTTAGCAGAGCCCGGCGCCTTTCCACGGTTCAAAGCGTGGAACTGCAGACTCTTTTGCAAAGAAGAGAGCGCCCAGGCAACAGCAGCCCGCACGTTTCTCAGTGAAAGGGAGAACTCCCTGACTTCATCCGGTCCTCTGAGCAAAGCAGGCAGAGGGAGAGAAACTTTCTTTCCTTCCTCTTTCCTGCCACGAATTCCTCATTTGCTCGTGCAAACGCAGGGCTTCTTCGGAAAAACTACGCCGCGGTGCAGGGATCCTTCCAGAGGAGCAACGACATAGTTTGAGCTGGAAGGGCTTGGCAGAGCAGCCGGGGAGAAAAGGCCTCTTGCTATTCTCTTTTCTTTCTGCCTGAATGCGGTCAATTCGCACTTGCCAAAGCAAGGTTTCCCAGCACAAACTCCAAAGCAGCAGCTCTCTCCTGGCAGAGGAAGTGCCATGCAGTGTTGCCCTGGCGAGATAGTGTTGCTACAGTGAGGCCCAGGGAAAACACACTGCCTAGAGAAATCCTAGCAAAGCCCTGTGTTTCCCCACAGGAATGTATGTCACTTTCAGTTCTTTGCCAGCAACGGAGCTCAGAGGCAACGTCAGATTGTGTGTATCTCAGGGAGAGAAAGAACACTGTGACTTCCCCCGTTCCTCTGACGAAAGCGGTTAGAGGGAGAAAAGCGTCCTTTGCTTTCGCTTTCCCGCAATGAGCTCGGCAGATCTGCCCTTCGCGAAGGGCCGTTTTCCCCCGGAGAACTGCCTCGCCGTAGCCCGGTTCTGGAAGTGGAACGAGTATGCAGTGTTAGCGTTCAGCTATTGTGAAGGCTCGCTTTGGCCCAGGGCAAACGAAGCGCCGGGGGAAATCTTAGCAGAGCCCGGCGCCTTTCCACGGTTCAAAGCGTGGAACTGCAGACTCTTTTGCAAAGAAGAGAGCGCCCAGGCAACAGCAGCCCGCACGTTTCTCAGTGAAAGGGAGAACTCCCTGACTTCATCCGGTCCTCTGAGCAAAGCAGGCAGAGGGAGAGAAACTTTCTTTCCTTCCTCTTTCCTGCCACGAATTCCTCATTTGCTCGTGCAAACGCAGGGCTTCTTCGGAAAAACTACGCCGCGGTGCAGGGATCCTTCCAGAGGAGCAACGAAATAGTTTGAGCTGGAAGGGCTTGGCAGAGCAGCCGGGGAGAAAAGGCCTCTTGCTATTCTCTTTTCTTTCTGCCTGAATGCGGTCAATTTGCACTTGCCAAAGCAAGGTTTCCCAGCACAAACTCCAAAGCAGCAGCTCTCTCCTGGCAGAGGAAGTGCCATGCAGTGTTGCCCTGGCGAGATAGTGTTGCTACAGTGAGGCCCAGGGAAAACACACTGTCTAGAGAAATCCTAGCAAAGCCCTGTGTTTCCCCACAGGAATGTATGTCACTTTCAGTTCTTTGCCAGCAACGGAGCTCAGAGGCAACGTCAGATTGTGTGTATCTCAGGGAGAGAAAGAACACTGTGACTTCCCCCGTTCCTCTGACGAAAGCGGTTAGAGGGAGAAAAGCGTCCTTTGCTTTCGCTTTCCCGCAATGAGCTCGGCAGATCTGCCCTTCGCGAAGGGCCGTTTTCCCCCGGAGAACTGCCTCGCCGTAGCCCGGTTCTGGAAGTGGAACGAGTATGCAGTGTTAGCGTTCAGCTATTGTGAAGGCTCGCTTTGGCCCAGGGCAAACGAAGCGCCGGGGGAAATCTTAGCAGAGCCCGGCGCCTTTCCACGGTTCAAAGCGTGGAACTGCAGACTCTTTTGCAAAGAAGAGAGCGCCCAGGCAACAGCAGCCCGCACGTTTCTCAGTGAAAGGGAGAACTCCCTGACTTCATCCGGTCCTCTGAGCAAAGCAGGCAGAGGGAGAGAAACTTTCTTTCCTTCCTCTTTCCTGCCACGAATTCCTCATTTGCTCTTGCAAACGCAGGGCTTCTTCGGAAAAACTACGCCGCGGTGCAGGGATCCTTCCAGAGGAGCAACGACATAGTTTGAGCTGGAAGGGCTTGGCAGAGCAGCCGGGGAGAAAAGGCCTCTTGCTATTCTCTTTTCTTTCTGCCTGAATGCGGTCAATTCGCACTTGCCAAAGCAAGGTTTCCCAGCACAAACTCCAAAGCAGCAGCTCTCTCCTGGCAGAGGAAATCCCATGCAGTTCTAACCTTGCGAGATCGTGTTGCTAAAGTGAGGCCCAGGGAAAACACACTGCCTAGAGAAATCCTAGCAAAGCCCTGTGTTTCCCCACAGGAATGTATGTCACTTTCAGTTCTTTGCCAGCAACGGAGCTCAGAGGCAACGTCAGATTGTGTGTATCTCAGGGAGAGAAAGAACACTGTGACTTCCCCCGTTCCTCTGACGAAAGCGGTTAGAGGGAGAAAAGCGTCCTTTGCTTTCGCTTTCCCGCAATGAGCTCGGCAGATCTGCCCTTCGCGAAGGGCCGTTTTCCCCCGGAGAACTGCCTCGCCGTAGCCCGGTTCTGGAAGTGGAACGAGTATGCAGTGTTAGCGTTCAGCTATTGTGAAGGCTCGCTTTGGCCCAGGGCAAACGAAGCGCCGGGGGAAATCTTAGCAGAGCCCGGCGCCTTTCCACGGTTCAAAGCGTGGAACTGCAGACTCTTTTGCAAAGAAGAGAGCGCCCAGGCAACAGCAGCCCGCACGTTTCTCAGTGAAAGGGAGAACTCCCTGACTTCATCCGGTCCTCTGAGCAAAGCAGGCAGAGGGAGAGAAACTTTCTTTCCTTCCTCTTTCCTGCCACGAATTCCTCATTTGCTCGTGCAAACGCAGGGCTTCTTCGGAAAAACTACGCCGCGGTGCAGGGATCCTTCCAGAGGAGCAACGACATAGTTTGAGCTGGAAGGGCTTGGCAGAGCAGCCGGGGAGAAAAGGCCTCTTGCTATTCTCTTTTCTTTCTGCCTGAATGCGGTCAATTCGCACTTGCCAAAGCAAGGTTTCCCAGCACAAACTCCAAAGCAGCAGCTCTCTCCTGGCAGAGGAAGTGCCATGCAGTGTTGCCCTGGCGAGATAGTGTTGCTACAGTGAGGCCCAGGGAAAACACACTGCCTAGAGAAATCCTAGCAAAGCCCTGTGTTTCCCCACAGGAATGTATGTCACTTTCAGTTCTTTGCCAGCAACGGAGCTCAGAGGCAACGTCAGATTGTGTGTATCTCAGGGAGAGAAAGAACACTGTGACTTTCCCCGTTCCTCTGACGAAAGCGGTTAGAGGGAGAAAAGCGTCCTTTGCTTTCGCTTTCCCGCAATGAGCTCGGCAGATCTGCCCTTCGCGAAGGGCCGTTTTCCCCCGGAGAACTGCCTCGCCGTAGCCCGGTTCTGGAAGTGGAACGAGTATGCAGTGTTAGCGTTCAGCTATTGTGAAGGCTCGCTTTGGCCCAGGGCAAACGAAGCGCCGGGGGAAATCTTAGCAGAGCCCGGCGCCTTTCCACGGTTCAAAGCGTGGAACTGCAGACTCTTTTGCAAAGAAGAGAGCGCCCAGGCAACAGCAGCCCGCACGTTTCTCAGTGAAAGGGAGAACTCCCTGACTTCATCCGGTCCTCTGAGCAAAGCAGGCAGAGGGAGAGAAACTTTCTTTCCTTCCTCTTTCCTGCCACGAATTCCTCATTTGCTCGTGCAAACGCAGGGCTTCTTCGGAAAAACTACGCCGCGGTGCAGGGATCCTTCCAGAGGAGCAACGACATAGTTTGAGCTGGAAGGGCTTGGCAGAGCAGCCGGGGAGAAAAGGCCTCTTGCTATTCTCTTTTCTTTCTGCCTGAATGCGGTCAATTCGCACTTGCCAAAGCAAGGTTTCCCAGCACAAACTCCAAAGCAGCAGCTCTCTCCTGGCAGAGGAAGTGCCATGCAGTGTTGCCCTGGCGAGATAGTGTTGCTACAGTGAGGCCCAGGGAAAACACACTGCCTAGAGAAATCCTAGCAAAGCCCTGTGTTTCCCCACAGGAATGTATGTCACTTTCAGTTCTTTGCCAGCAACGGAGCTCAGAGGCAACGTCAGATTGTGTGTATCTCAGGGAGAGAAAGAACACTGTGACTTTCCCCGTTCCTCTGACGAAAGCGGTTAGAGGGAGAAAAGCGTCCTTTGCTTTCGCTTTCCCGCAATGAGCTCGGCAGATCTGCCCTTCGCGAAGGGCCGTTTTCCCCCGGAGAACTGCCTCGCCGTAGCCCGGTTCTGGAAGTGGAACGAGTATGCAGTGTTAGCGTTCAGCTATTGTGAAGGCTCGCTTTGGCCCAGGGCAAACGAAGCGCCGGGGGAAATCTTAGCAGAGCCCGGCGCCTTTCCACGGTTCAAAGCGTGGAACTGCAGACTCTTTTGCAAAGAAGAGAGCGCCCAGGCAACAGCAGCCCGCACGTTTCTCAGTGAAAGGGAGAACTCCCTGACTTCATCCGGTCCTCTGAGCAAAGCAGGCAGAGGGAGAGAAACTTTCTTTCCTTCCTCTTTCCTGCCACGAATTCCTCATTTGCTCGTGCAAACGCAGGGCTTCTTCGGAAAAACTACGCCGCGGTGCAGGGATCCTTCCAGAGGAGCAACGAAATAGTTTGAGCTGGAAGGGCTTGGCAGAGCAGCCGGGGAGAAAAGGCCTCTTGCTATTCTCTTTTCTTTCTGCCTGAATGCGGTCAATTTGCACTTGCCAAAGCAAGGTTTCCCAGCACAAACTCCAAAGCAGCAGCTCTCTCCTGGCAGAGGAAGTGCCATGCAGTGTTGCCCTGGCGAGATAGTGTTGCTACAGTGAGGCCCAGGGAAAACACACTGTCTAGAGAAATCCTAGCAAAGCCCTGTGTTTCCCCACAGGAATGTATGTCACTTTCAGTTCTTTGCCAGCAACGGAGCTCAGAGGCAACGTCAGACTCTGTGTATCTCAGGGAGAGAAAGAACACTGTGACTTCCCCCGTTCCTCTGACGAAAGCGGTTAGAGGGAGAAAAGCGTCCTTTGCTTTCGCTTTCCCGCAATGAGCTCGGCAGATCTGCCCTTCGCGAAGGGCCGTTTTCCCCCGGAGAACTGCCTCGCCGTAGCCCGGTTCTGGAAGTGGAACGAGTATGCAGTGTTAGCGTTCAGCTATTGTGAAGGCTCGCTTTGGCCCAGGGCAAACGAAGCGCCGGGGGAAATCTTAGCAGAGCCCGGCGCCTTTCCACGGTTCAAAGCGTGGAACTGCAGACTCTTTTGCAAAGAAGAGAGCGCCCAGGCAACAGCAGCCCGCACGTTTCTCAGTGAAAGGGAGAACTCCCTGACTTCATCCGGTCCTCTGAGCAAAGCAGGCAGAGGGAGAGAAACTTTCTTTCCTTCCTCTTTCCTGCCACGAATTCCTCATTTGCTCTTGCAAACGCAGGGCTTCTTCGGAAAAACTACGCCGCGGTGCAGGGATCCTTCCAGAGGAGCAACGACATAGTTTGAGCTGGAAGGGCTTGGCAGAGCAGCCGGGGAGAAAAGGCCTCTTGCTATTCTCTTTTCTTTCTGCCTGAATGCGGTCAATTCGCACTTGCCAAAGCAAGGTTTCCCAGCACAAACTCCAAAGCAGCAGCTCTCTCCTGGCAGAGGAAATCCCATGCAGTTCTAACCTTGCGAGATCGTGTTGCTAAAGTGAGGCCCAGGGAAAACACACTGCCTAGAGAAATCCTAGCAAAGCCCTGTGTTTCCCCACAGGAATGTATGTCACTTTCAGTTCTTTGCCAGCAACGGAGCTCAGAGGCAACGTCAGATTGTGTGTATCTCAGGGAGAGAAAGAACACTGTGACTTCCCCCGTTCCTCTGACGAAAGCGGTTAGAGGGAGAAAAGCGTCCTTTGCTTTCGCTTTCCCGCAATGAGCTCGGCAGATCTGCCCTTCGCGAAGGGCCGTTTTCCCCCGGAGAACTGCCTCGCCGTAGCCCGGTTCTGGAAGTGGAACGAGTATGCAGTGTTAGCGTTCAGCTATTGTGAAGGCTCGCTTTGGCCCAGGGCAAACGAAGCGCCGGGGGAAATCTTAGCAGAGCCCGGCGCCTTTCCACGGTTCAAAGCGTGGAACTGCAGACTCTTTTGCAAAGAAGAGAGCGCCCAGGCAACAGCAGCCCGCACGTTTCTCAGTGAAAGGGAGAACTCCCTGACTTCATCCGGTCCTCTGAGCAAAGCAGGCAGAGGGAGAGAAACTTTCTTTCCTTCCTCTTTCCTGCCACGAATTCCTCATTTGCTCGTGCAAACGCAGGGCTTCTTCGGAAAAACTACGCCGCGGTGCAGGGATCCTTCCAGAGGAGCAACGACATAGTTTGAGCTGGAAGGGCTTGGCAGAGCAGCCGGGGAGAAAAGGCCTCTTGCTATTCTCTTTTCTTTCTGCCTGAATGCGGTCAATTCGCACTTGCCAAAGCAAGGTTTCCCAGCACAAACTCCAAAGCAGCAGCTCTCTCCTGGCAGAGGAAGTGCCATGCAGTGTTGCCCTGGCGAGATAGTGTTGCTACAGTGAGGCCCAGGGAAAACACACTGCCTAGAGAAATCCTAGCAAAGCCCTGTGTTTCCCCACAGGAATGTATGTCACTTTCAGTTCTTTGCCAGCAACGGAGCTCAGAGGCAACGTCAGATTGTGTGTATCTCAGGGAGAGAAAGAACACTGTGACTTCCCCCGTTCCTCTGACGAAAGCGGTTAGAGGGAGAAAAGCGTCCTTTGCTTTCGCTTTCCCGCAATGAGCTCGGCAGATCTGCCCTTCGCGAAGGGCCGTTTTCCCCCGGAGAACTGCCTCGCCGTAGCCCGGTTCTGGAAGTGGAACGAGTATGCAGTGTTAGCGTTCAGCTATTGTGAAGGCTCGCTTTGGCCCAGGGCAAACGAAGCGCCGGGGGAAATCTTAGCAGAGCCCGGCGCCTTTCCACGGTTCAAAGCGTGGAACTGCAGACTCTTTTGCAAAGAAGAGAGCGCCCAGGCAACAGCAGCCCGCACGTTTCTCAGTGAAAGGGAGAACTCCCTGACTTCATCCGGTCCTCTGAGCAAAGCAGGCAGAGGGAGAGAAACTTTCTTTCCTTCCTCTTTCCTGCCACGAATTCCTCATTTGCTCGTGCAAACGCAGGGCTTCTTCGGAAAAACTACGCCGCGGTGCAGGGATCCTTCCAGAGGAGCAACGACATAGTTTGAGCTGGAAGGGCTTGGCAGAGCAGCCGGGGAGAAAAGGCCTCTTGCTATTCTCTTTTCTTTCTGCCTGAATGCGGTCAATTTGCACTTGCCAAAGCAAGGTTTCCCAGCACAAACTCCAAAGCAGCAGCTCTCTCCTGGCAGAGGAAGTGCCATGCAGTGTTGCCCTGGCGAGATAGTGTTGCTACAGTGAGGCCCAGGGAAAACACACTGTCTAGAGAAATCCTAGCAAAGCCCTGTGTTTCCCCACAGGAATGTATGTCACTTTCAGTTCTTTGCCAGCAACGGAGCTCAGAGGCAACGTCAGATTGTGTGTATCTCAGGGAGAGAAAGAACACTGTGACTTCCCCCGTTCCTCTGACGAAAGCGGTTAGAGGGAGAAAAGCGTCCTTTGCTTTCGCTTTCCCGCAATGAGCTCGGCAGATCTGCCCTTCGCGAAGGGCCGTTTTCCCCCGGAGAACTGCCTCGCCGTAGCCCGGTTCTGGAAGTGGAACGAGTATGCAGTGTTAGCGTTCAGCTATTGTGAAGGCTCGCTTTGGCCCAGGGCAAACGAAGCGCCGGGGGAAATCTTAGCAGAGCCCGGCGCCTTTCCACGGTTCAAAGCGTGGAACTGCAGACTCTTTTGCAAAGAAGAGAGCGCCCAGGCAACAGCAGCCCGCACGTTTCTCAGTGAAAGGGAGAACTCCCTGACTTCATCCGGTCCTCTGAGCAAAGCAGGCAGAGGGAGAGAAACTTTCTTTCCTTCCTCTTTCCTGCCACGAATTCCTCATTTGCTCTTGCAAACGCAGGGCTTCTTCGGAAAAACTACGCCGCGGTGCAGGGATCCTTCCAGAGGAGCAACGACATAGTTTGAGCTGGAAGGGCTTGGCAGAGCAGCCGGGGAGAAAAGGCCTCTTGCTATTCTCTTTTCTTTCTGCCTGAATGCGGTCAATTCGCACTTGCCAAAGCAAGGTTTCCCAGCACAAACTCCAAAGCAGCAGCTCTCTCCTGGCAGAGGAAGTGCCATGCAGTGTTGCCCTGGCGAGATCGTGTTGCTACAGTGAGGCCCAGGGAAAACACACTGCCTAGAGAAATCCTAGCAAAGCCCTGTGTTTCCCCACAGGAATGTATGTCACTTTCAGTTCTTTGCCAGCAACGGAGCTCAGAGGCAACGTCAGATTGTGTGTATCTCAGGGAGAGAAAGAACACTGTGACTTCCCCCGTTCCTCTGACGAAAGCGGTTAGAGGGAGAAAAGCGTCCTTTGCTTTCGCTTTCCCGCAAGGAGCTCGGCAGATCTGCCCTTCGCGAAGGGCCGTTTTCCCCCGGAGAACTGCCTCGCCGTAGCCCGGTTCTGGAAGTGGAACGAGTATGCAGTGTTAGCGTTCAGCTATTGTGAAGGCTCGCTTTGGCCCAGGGCAAACGAAGCGCCGGGGGAAATCTTAGCAGAGCCCGGCGCCTTTCCACGGTTCAAAGCGTGGAACTGCAGACTCTTTTGCAAAGAAGAGCGCGCCCAGGCAACAGCAGCCCGCACGTTTCTCAGTGAAAGGGAGAACTCCCTGACTTCATCCGGTCCTCTGAGCAAAGCAGGCAGAGGGAGAGAAACTTTCTTTCCTTCCTCTTTCCTGCCACGAATTCCTCATTTGCTCTTGCAAACGCAGGGCTTCTTCGGAAAAACTACGCCGCGGTGCAGGGATCCTTCCAGAGGAGCAACGACATAGTTTGAGCTGGAAGGGCTTGGCAGAGCAGCCGGGGAGAAAAGGCCTCTTGCTATTCTCTTTTCTTTCTGCCTGAATGCGGTCAATTTGCACTTGCCAAAGCAAGGTTTCCCAGCACAAACTCCAAAGCAGCAGCTCTCTCCTGGCAGAGGAAGTGCCATGCAGTGTTGCCCTGGCGAGATAGTGTTGCTACAGTGAGGCCCAGGGAAAACACACTGCCTAGAGAAATCCTAGCAAAGCCCTGTGTTTCCCCACAGGAATGTATGTCACTTTCAGTTCTTTGCCAGCAACGGAACTCAGAGGCAACGTCAGATTGTGTGTATCTCAGGGAGAGAAAGAACACTGTGACTTCCCCCGTTCCTCTGACGAAAGCGGTTAGAGGGAGAAAAGCGTCCTTTGCTTTCGCTTTCCCGCAATGAGCTCGGCAGATCTGCCCTTCGCGAAGGGCCGTTTTCCCCCGGAGAACTGCCTCGCCGTAGCCCGGTTCTGGAAGTGGAACGAGTATGCAGTGTTAGCGTTCAGCTATTGTGAAGGCTCGCTTTGGCCCAGGGCAAACGAAGCGCCGGGGGAAATCTTAGCAGAGCCCGGCGCCTTTCCACGGTTCAAAGCGTGGAACTGCAGACTCTTTTGCAAAGAAGAGAGCGCCCAGGCAACAGCAGCCCGCACGTTTCTCAGTGAAAGGGAGAACTCCCTGACTTCATCCGGTCCTCTGAGCAAAGCAGGCAGAGGGAGAGAAACTTTCTTTCCTTCCTCTTTCCTGCCACGAATTCCTCATTTGCTCTTGCAAACGCAGGGCTTCTTCGGAAAAACTACGCCGCGGTGCAGGGATCCTTCCAGAGGAGCAACGACATAGTTTGAGCTGGAAGGGCTTGGCAGAGCAGCCGGGGAGAAAAGGCCTCTTGCTATTCTCTTTTCTTTCTGCCTGAATGCGGTCAATTCGCACTTGCCAAAGCAAGGTTTCCCAGCACAAACTCCAAAGCAGCAGCTCTCTCCTGGCAGAGGAAATCCCATGCAGTTCTAACCTTGCGAGATCGTGTTGCTAAAGTGAGGCCCAGGGAAAACACACTGCCTAGAGAAATCCTAGCAAAGCCCTGTGTTTCCCCACAGGAATGTATGTCACTTTCAGTTCTTTGCCAGCAACGGAGCTCAGAGGCAACGTCAGATTGTGTGTATCTCAGGGAGAGAAAGAACACTGTGACTTCCCCCGTTCCTCTGACGAAAGCGGTTAGAGGGAGAAAAGCGTCCTTTGCTTTCGCTTTCCCGCAAGGAGCTCGGCAGATCTGCCCTTCGCGAAGGGCCGTTTTCCCCCGGAGAACTGCCTCGCCGTAGCCCGGTTCTGGAAGTGGAACGAGTATGCAGTGTTAGCGTTCAGCTATTGTGAAGGCTCGCTTTGGCCCAGGGCAAACGAAGCGCCGGGGGAAATCTTAGCAGAGCCCGGCGCCTTTCCACGGTTCAAAGCGTGGAACTGCAGACTCTTTTGCAAAGAAGAGAGCGCCCAGGCAACAGCAGCCCGCACGTTTCTCAGTGAAAGGGAGAACTCCCTGACTTCATCCGGTCCTCTGAGCAAAGCAGGCAGAGGGAGAGAAACTTTCTTTCCTTCCTCTTTCCTGCCACGAATTCCTCATTTGCTCGTGCAAACGCAGGGCTTCTTCGGAAAAACTACGCCGCGGTGCAGGGATCCTTCCAGAGGAGCAACGAAATAGTTTGAGCTGGAAGGGCTTGGCAGAGCAGCCGGGGAGAAAAGGCCTCTTGCTATTGTCTTTTCTTTCTGCCTGAATGCGGTCAATTTGCACTTGCCAAAGCAAGGTTTCCCAGCACAAACTCCAAAGCAGCAGCTCTCTCCTGGCAGAGGAAATCCCATGCAGTTCTAACCTTGCGAGATCGTGTTGCTAAAGTGAGGCCCAGGGAAAACACACTGCCTAGAGAAATCCTAGCAAAGCCCTGTGTTTCCCCACAGGAATGTATGTCACTTTCAGTTCTTTGCCAGCAACGGAGCTCAGAGGCAACGTCAGATTGTGTGTATCTCAGGGAGAGAAAGAACACTGTGACTTCCCCCGTTCCTCTGACGAAAGCGGTTAGAGGGAGAAAAGCGTCCTTTGCTTTCGCTTTCCCGCAAGGAGCTCGGCAGATCTGCCCTTCGCGAAGGGCCGTTTTCCCCCGGAGAACTGCCTCGCCGTAGCCCGGTTCTGGAAGTGGAACGAGTATGCAGTGTTAGCGTTCAGCTATTGTGAAGGCTCGCTTTGGCCCAGGGCAAACGAAGCGCCGGGGGAAATCTTAGCAGAGCCCGGCGCCTTTCCACGGTTCAAAGCGTGGAACTGCAGACTCTTTTGCAAAGAAGAGAGCGCCCAGGCAACAGCAGCCCGCACGTTTCTCAGTGAAAGGGAGAACTCCCTGACTTCATCCGGTCCTCTGAGCAAAGCAGGCAGAGGGAGAGAAACTTTCTTTCCTTCCTCTTTCCTGCCACGAATTCCTCATTTGCTCGTGCAAACGCAGGGCTTCTTCGGAAAAACTACGCCGCGGTGCAGGGATCCTTCCAGAGGAGCAACGACATAGTTTGAGCTGGAAGGGCTTGGCAGAGCAGCCGGGGAGAAAAGACCTCTTGCTATTCTCTTTTCTTTCTGCCTGAATGCGGTCAATTTGCACTTGCCAAAGCAAGGTTTCCCAGCACAAACTCCAAAGCAGCAGCTCTCTCCTGGCAGAGGAAGTGCCATGCAGTGTTGCCCTGGCGAGATAGTGTTGCTACAGTGAGGCCCAGGGAAAACACACTGCCTAGAGAAATCCTAGCAAAGCCCTGTGTTTCCCCACAGGAATGTATGTCACTTTCAGTTCTTTGCCAGCAACGGAGCTCAGAGGCAACGTCAGATTGTGTGTATCTCAGGGAGAGAAAGAACACTGTGACTTCCCCCGTTCCTCTGACGAAAGCGGTTAGAGGGAGAAAAGCGTCCTTTGCTTTCGCTTTCCCGCAAGGAGCTCGGCAGATCTGCCCTTCGCGAAGGGCCGTTTTCCCCCGGAGAACTGCCTCGCCGTAGCCCGGTTCTGGAAGTGGAACGAGTATGCAGTGTTAGCGTTCAGCTATTGTGAAGGCTCGCTTTGGCCCAGGGCAAACGAAGCGCCGGGGGAAATCTTAGCAGAGCCCGGTGTCTTTCCACGGTTCAAAGCGTGGAACTGCAGACTCTTTTGCAAAGAAGAGAGCGCCCAGGCAACAGCAGCCCGCACGTTTCTCAGTGAAAGGGAGAACTCCCTGACTTCATCCGGTCCTCTGAGCAAAGCAGGCAGAGGGAGAGAAACTTTCTTTCCTTCCTCTTTCCTGCCACGAATTCCTCATTTGCTCGTGCAAACGCAGGGCTTCTTCGGAAAAACTACGCCGCGGTGCAGGGATCCTTCCAGAGGAGCAACGACATAGTTTGAGCTGGAAGGGCTTGGCAGAGCAGCCGGGGAGAAAAGGCCTCTTGCTATTCTCTTTTCTTTCTGCCTGAATGCGGTCAATTCGCACTTGCCAAAGCAAGGTTTCCCAGCACAAACTCCAAAGCAGCAGCTCTCTCCTGGCAGAGGAAGTGCCATGCAGTGTTGCCCTGGCGAGATAGTGTTGCTACAGTGAGGCCCAGGGAAAACACACTGCCTAGAGAAATCCTAGCAAAGCCCTGTGTTTCCCCACAGGAATGTATGTCACTTTCAGTTCTTTGCCAGCAACGGAGCTCAGAGGCAACGTCAGATTGTGTGTATCTCAGGGAGAGAAAGAACACTGTGACTTCCCCCGTTCCTCTGACGAAAGCGGTTAGAGGGAGAAAAGCGTCCTTTGCTTTCGCTTTCCCGCAAGGAGCTCGGCAGATCTGCCCTTCGCGAAGGGCCGTTTTCCCCCGGAGAACTGCCTCGCCGTAGCCCGGTTCTGGAAGTGGAACGAGTATGCAGTGTTAGCGTTCAGCTATTGTGAAGGCTCGCTTTGGCCCAGGGCAAACGAAGCGCCGGGGGAAATCTTAGCAGAGCCCGGCGCCTTTCCACGGTTCAAAGCGTGGAACTGCAGACTCTTTTGCAAAGAAGAGAGCGCCCAGGCAACAGCAGCCCGCACGTTTCTCAGTGAAAGGGAGAACTCCCTGACTTCATCCGGTCCTCTGAGCAAAGCAGGCAGAGGGAGAGAAACTTTCTTTCCTTCCTCTTTCCTGCCACGAATTCCTCATTTGCTCTTGCAAACGCAGGGCTTCTTCGGAAAAACTACGCCGCGGTGCAGGGATCCTTCCAGAGGAGCAACGACATAGTTTGAGCTGGAAGGGCTTGGCAGAGCAGCCGGGGAGAAAAGGCCTCTTGCTATTCTCTTTTCTTTCTGCCTGAATGCGGTCAATTTGCACTTGCCAAAGCAAGGTTTCCCAGCACAAACTCCAAAGCAGCAGCTCTCTCCTGGCAGAGGAAGTGCCATGCAGTGTTGCCCTGGCGAGATAGTGTTGCTACAGTGAGGCCCAGGGAAAACACACTGCCTAGAGAAATCCTAGCAAAGCCCTGTGTTTCCCCACAGGAATGTATGTCACTTTCAGTTCTTTGCCAGCAACGGAGCTCAGAGGCAACGTCAGATTGTGTGTATCTCAGGGAGAGAAAGAACACTGTGACTTCCCCCGTTCCTCTGACGAAAGCGGTTAGAGGGAGAAAAGCGTCCTTTGCTTTCGCTTTCCCGCAATGAGCTCGGCAGATCTGCCCTTCGCGAAGGGCCGTTTTCCCCCGGAGAACTGCCTCGCCGTAGCCCGGTTCTGGAAGTGGAACGAGTATGCAGTGTTAGCGTTCAGCTATTGTGAAGGCTCGCTTTGGCCCAGGGCAAACGAAGCGCCGGGGGAAATCTTAGCAGAGCCCGGCGCCTTTCCACGGTTCAAAGCGTGGAACTGCAGACTCTTTTGCAAAGAAGAGAGCGCCCAGGCAACAGCAGCCCGCACGTTTCTCAGTGAAAGGGAGAACTCCCTGACTTCATCCGGTCCTCTGAGCAAAGCAGGCAGAGGGAGAGAAACTTTCTTTCCTTCCTCTTTCCTGCCACGAATTCCTCATTTGCTCTTGCAAACGCAGGGCTTCTTCGGAAAAACTACGCCGCGGTGCAGGGATCCTTCCAGAGGAGCAACGACATAGTTTGAGCTGGAAGGGCTTGGCAGAGCAGCCGGGGAGAAAAGGCCTCTTGCTATTCTCTTTTCTTTCTGCCTGAATGCGGTCAATTCGCACTTGCCAAAGCAAGGTTTCCCAGCACAAACTCCAAAGCAGCAGCTCTCTCCTGGCAGAGGAAATCCCATGCAGTTCTAACCTTGCGAGATCGTGTTGCTAAAGTGAGGCCCAGGGAAAACACACTGCCTAGAGAAATCCTAGCAAAGCCCTGTGTTTCCCCACAGGAATGTATGTCACTTTCAGTTCTTTGCCAGCAACGGAGCTCAGAGGCAACGTCAGATTGTGTGTATCTCAGGGAGAGAAAGAACACTGTGACTTCCCCCGTTCCTCTGACGAAAGCGGTTAGAGGGAGAAAAGCGTCCTTTGCTTTCGCTTTCCCGCAAGGAGCTCGGCAGATCTGCCCTTCGCGAAGGGCCGTTTTCCCCCGGAGAACTGCCTCGCCGTAGCCCGGTTCTGGAAGTGGAACGAGTATGCAGTGTTAGCGTTCAGCTATTGTGAAGGCTCGCTTTGGCCCAGGGCAAACGAAGCGCCGGGGGAAATCTTAGCAGAGCCCGGCGCCTTTCCACGGTTCAAAGCGTGGAACTGCAGACTCTTTTGCAAAGAAGAGAGCGCCCAGGCAACAGCAGCCCGCACGTTTCTCAGTGAAAGGGAGAACTCCCTGACTTCATCCGGTCCTCTGAGCAAAGCAGGCAGAGGGAGAGAAACTTTCTTTCCTTCCTCTTTCCTGCCACGAATTCCTCATTTGCTCGTGCAAACGCAGGGCTTCTTCGGAAAAACTACGCCGCGGTGCAGGGATCCTTCCAGAGGAGCAACGAAATAGTTTGAGCTGGAAGGGCTTGGCAGAGCAGCCGGGGAGAAAAGGCCTCTTGCTATTGTCTTTTCTTTCTGCCTGAATGCGGTCAATTTGCACTTGCCAAAGCAAGGTTTCCCAGCACAAACTCCAAAGCAGCAGCTCTCTCCTGGCAGAGGAAGTGCCATGCAGTGTAGCCCTGGCGAGATAGTGTTGCTACAGTGAGGCCCAGGGAAAACACACTGTCTAGAGAAATCCTAGCAAAGCCCTGTGTTTCCCCACAGGAATGTATGTCACTTTCAGTTCTTTGCCAGCAACGGAGCTCAGAGGCAACGTCAGACTCTGTGTATCTCAGGGAGAGAAAGAACACTGTGACTTCCCCCGTTCCTCTGACGAAAGCGGTTAGAGGGAGAAAAGCGTCCTTTGCTTTCGCTTTCCCGCAATGAGCTCGGCAGATCTGCCCTTCGCGAAGGGCCGTTTTCCCCCGGAGAACTGCCTCGCCGTAGCCCGGTTCTGGAAGTGGAACGAGTATGCAGTGTTAGCGTTCAGCTATTGTGAAGGCTCGCTTTGGCCCAGGGCAAACGAAGCGCCGGGGGAAATCTTAGCAGAGCCCGGCGCCTTTCCACGGTTCAAAGCGTGGAACTGCAGACTCTTTTGCAAAGAAGAGAGCGCCCAGGCAACAGCAGCCCGCACGTTTCTCAGTGAAAGGGAGAACTCCCTGACTTCATCCGGTCCTCTGAGCAAAGCAGGCAGAGGGAGAGAAACTTTCTTTCCTTCCTCTTTCCTGCCACGAATTCCTCATTTGCTCTTGCAAACGCAGGGCTTCTTCGGAAAAACTACGCCGCGGTGCAGGGATCCTTCCAGAGGAGCAACGACATAGTTTGAGCTGGAAGGGCTTGGCAGAGCAGCCGGGGAGAAAAGGCCTCTTGCTATTCTCTTTTCTTTCTGCCTGAATGCGGTCAATTCGCACTTGCCAAAGCAAGGTTTCCCAGCACAAACTCCAAAGCAGCAGCTCTCTCCTGGCAGAGGAAATCCCATGCAGTTCTAACCTTGCGAGATCGTGTTGCTAAAGTGAGGCCCAGGGAAAACACACTGCCTAGAGAAATCCTAGCAAAGCCCTGTGTTTCCCCACAGGAATGTATGTCACTTTCAGTTCTTTGCCAGCAACGGAGCTCAGAGGCAACGTCAGATTGTGTGTATCTCAGGGAGAGAAAGAACACTGTGACTTCCCCCGTTCCTCTGACGAAAGCGGTTAGAGGGAGAAAAGCGTCCTTTGCTTTCGCTTTCCCGCAAGGAGCTCGGCAGATCTGCCCTTCGCGAAGGGCCGTTTTCCCCCG